>NC_085879.1:16247540-16450040 GCF_034702125.1 Engraulis encrasicolus
CAATTATGTAAGTTTCACCACATGCTCCTTGTGCAACACATGGCCGTAGTGAGACAGAGGTCATATGAGGTGACAATGTTCTCGGTGAAGTTTGTGGTCCAACACTTAGGGAGTTGGACTTAAATTCAGGGGGTTGCAGGTTCAAATCCCACCCTTACCTCTCCCCACCTTGGTCCATGGCTTGAGCAAGGCACATTTCTCCAGGGACTGTAACCAATACACTGTAGACTGGCTGTGAGTCGCTTTGGGAAAAAGCATCAGCTAAGTCTAATTTAATGTAATGTAATAACAATGTACGTATACGCAGCAACAAAACATCAGCCATTCAAGTTTTTAAATGATGTGTTTGAATTTAAGTTACTAACCTCATCCTACCAGAATCAAATCAGGTTGTTAAACATCCCTATCCACCGCCCAGGACCTTGAAATATCTTGCCAATGTGGACTTCACTTCATTACCAGCTATTCTCAGAGATGTTTTATTAGACACTCGTTCTCTTCCCCATGAGCTGAGATCTAATGAGGCATTCTGCATGCTGTTAGAGGCTGCAAATTAAAAAAAGAGTCCTCTCCTGTCTCTTCCCTTCTGTCACTGCGCTGATATCAGAGGATATATTTATCCTGGTGAGGATTTTTTTCTTTTGTGGCGTTGTGGTGTTGTGGTTCTCTCAATAGGGCCGTAGTGTGGAAGATTGTTTTGCTCTAGAGTACGCACTACCCCCCCCATACCTAAAATGTAATAATGACACAATAAGTATGTAATCTGCAACCGCCCACCAACCCCCTCTCTCTCTCTGAGCCATTGTCCCCCCCTGCCCTTCCCGTCATCACAGGACTGATATTAGAGTGTAGGCACAGTATTCATCACTTGGCTGTTGTTGTTGTGGTCCTCTCTTGGTCATGAGGTGGAAAACCTGCCTGCTCTGCACAGTCAATGTTATTGTATTAATTCAACACTTGAAAATCGAATTCTCTAAGTGCTGAATTAAGACTGCAGCATTTACTGTGTCCGCCTGTGCCTGTGTTTCTGTGTATGTGCATTTCTTAAAACCTTATTGTCACCAAAATAGCAATGACCAAGTGTTTATCAGTTACTTAAGACTCTGTGCATTGTCACAGTACTGCAGTTATGATGTAGTTGAGTGTTTTCAGCAAGGAGTGAATGGCCCCGTCGATGAGCCCGCCTGCAGTAAGAGGCTAAGGTGGTCGATCTTCACTGGCTGCTCTCACGCCGTCACACACACTCACATGTACTATCATACACCTTGACTACCGTGTTAACGTAGCAGCCCCTCAGATCACATCTTTCTCCATTTGGTGTCTGTTCTACTATCTCCTAGACCGGGGGATCCCAACCTTTTCCAAACTGGGACCCACTTGAAATTTGTTTGAATGTTCGGGGCCCACCTCTGGCCCAATAAACAATAAATATATTGACTTGTTTAGTTTAACTGTACTGGAGTTTGGAGAGCATTGACAGGAAGACTCGCTATCTCTGTGCGTCTGTGTGTGTGTGTGTGTGTGTGTGTGCGTGTGCGTGTGCGTTTGTGTTTGTGTGTGTGTGAGAGAGAGAGAGAGAGAGAGAGAGAGAGAGAGAGAGAGAGAGAGAGAGAGAGAGAGAGAGAGAGAGAGAGAGAGAGAGAGAGAGAGAGTGTGTGTGTGTGTGTGTGTGTGTGAAAGAGAGTCTTTTGGTGAGTAAGACTTGCAATCGATGTGCGTCAATGTGTTTTTGTTTTTGTGTGTGTGTATGCGCGCACACATGCGTGTGCCTCTGTGTGTGAGAGTGTCCGTCAGTGAGTAAGGCGTGCCGTGCACTCTCAGTGGAGACTGTGACATCATACCAGGGAGAGAGAGCGAGAGAGAGTCACTCCATTTGCCCTCGAGGCCTAGAGAGTGAACGGAGCGGAGAGTGAGCTGCCACTGATGGAATGTGACCTGACAGTTTTACGCCACGCAACCCCAAACACACACGAATGAATACACACTTGCACGCTCAGACACACACACACGCATACACACACACACACACACCGTACATATTCATGTGCCTGCACACACACGCACACACACACACACACACACACACACACACACACACACACACACACACACACACACACACACACACACACACACACACATGCAAACATGCATATGCACACAGACATGACATGCACACACATGCACATAGACATGAAACACACACACACACGCACACACGCACGCATATGCACATGCACATGCAGAAAGAGAGATATATGGGTTCACTCAAGTTCATTCACTTTGCAATATTAACCATTGATGCAGTTTGCAACACGCAATCCCAAACACACACACACACTTACACACGCACACAAGTACACACACATGCACACGCACAAAGGAAGACAGATTGATAGGTTCACTCAAGTTCATTCACTTACAGTAACCAGCAAATGGCGAATGGAAAACTACATAGACACATGGGCAAATTGAGACATGTACTGTACAGTATGTCTTTAATTGCTTTGAATTCTTAAGTGATGGATTGAGGGTTTATGTAAACTCTCTTTCTCTTTCTGTGATTTCAGAGGGAGGTCTGTGTGCATGTGTGTGCATGTGTGTGTGCATGTGTGTGTGTGTGTGTCTGTGTGCGTGCATGTCAGTGGCGGCTGGTAGTCTGTCAAACAGGGGAGGCTGTTCAATTACAATATGTCCAGAACACAAAAAAAAAGGGGGGGGGGGTGTCAATTTTGACACACATCTTACATTGGTCCTGAGCCACATATGGCCTCACACACTAAAGGACTCTTGTTGAAACAAATTTGTTAATCATTATCCCCCTTGTAGCCTATTCATAGGGAAATGTTTTATTATTATTATTATTATCATTATTATTATTATTATCATTAGGCCTACCTCCGCCACATAATGATGTGATTGAGTTTGCCTTCGTTGTCTTTGTTCATTACTGGGTGCACGGCTTAACTTAGGCCTACCACTAGAGGTCGCAAAATCTTTAATTATTTACCAGACATTGCCAACACAGTAGGAAACAAGGACTCGCCAGTCGCCACTCACGGGACTTGGCAGTTAGTTCTAACCAGTTGGTCAGACACCACGAAAGCTCAAAAGAAACGGTTGTTCTTCCCTACCTTTTTCACCAAGTCAATATTAGGCAGTGCTCTGCTCTGCTCCTTGATATTCATTTTCTCCTCATAAGGACGACTGGAATTCGCCAGAATTTAATCCACAATGCTTGGCATTTTGCATAGCTCTCTAGCTTTCTTGCAAGCTAGCCCTAACGAAAAGTAGGCAACTTCAACTTTTGAATTGGGAGATTAAAAAGGATAAGGACGTGCCACTATTAAGACTTTATTCGCAACACTAGGTTTACAAGAATATGTACACAAAACTGGAGTACACCGCAATGAATAGCGTCCCCACTGGTTACCACGACGAAACTTCTCAGTCAAATTAATAACATATCCGCATTTCGAAATGAAATCAACTACTGTAGCCTACTGACACGGGGTTCACCCAATCACAAGTCGGAGCTCCAGTCTCCGGTCCCTCCCCCCTCCTCTCTCTTCTCCATTCACTCCCAGTGAGGCTCAGTCTCAAAATCAAAAAAATTTCACGGCAATAGCCAATGACCGTTTAGTATTTTTCCATTGAAAAAGCATACAATCCCACATGCCATTGAAGTCCATTGAGACTCGACTCGCTTGCGTTGTCATGAGCGGAAAAAAAAACTCGTGCGAGCCTCGGGATCTTTGGATCTTTGGTTTCATCTCTAAGTTGAGCACATGCATTTTCTATGGAGCTGGGTTTGAAATAGCAATGTTATTAAGTCGTGTAAAGCATTAGTTTACATACTATTCTCCGTGATTTTGGACAGGAGGCGGCGCCTCCCTTGTACTCAAGGAGGAATCGCCTCTGGTGCGTGTGTGCGTGTGTGCGTGTGTGCGTGCGTGAAATATAAAAAGAAGATGCCTGCAGGATGTGTTAAATGCTTACTGTAGACATGTGCGTTTCAAAGCCATTTTCATGAAATTCCGTCTGAAATTTTAATAAAAATGTTTGTTTCTGTATAGGAGCACCTGAGTCACATTGGGCCTGAAGAATTTGTCCAAGCCTTTGTACAGAAAGACCCCCTGGACACCAGCACCCAGGTACAGTGTGCTTCATTAGTACCTTATTTGGCAACACTTATTTGACTCTCTCTTACATTAATTAAGTGCAGTGTAAGAAATTGTGTAACAACATGATGTTTAATGTATGTTTTCATGTTATCGTTAGGGTTAGGGCTATGTATTTACAGTGTCAGCAGGGCCACTGACAGCCTTGATGGAGTCCAGGGCAAAACAACCCCCCTTTCATGCATACAATGTAATGTAATGTGTCCCCCCCACCTTCAGTGGGCCTGAGTGTAAGTGCACAATAATGTTGATAAGTGTAGTGCACTACCATAGTAAAGTAAAGTGTTTTATTTTGACAGAAATGAATGGGTACTATCCATAACTTTTCTCCGTCTCAGTTCAAGACATAAATATTCATTATCCATGCTAAAAATAGAAGAATATGATATAGTACTTCAGCAACAATTGTGTCCTCTTGTAGTAGAAACCATGTCACGGTTATTGTTTGTTCCTCCTGAGGCCTATTTATAGCAGTGATGCACAATGCTCTGTATGGAACTCTGGATGCCTGATACCATTGTTTCAAGGCCAACGAGGCAAAGACTGATGTTGATGATACCCGATGCTGATATGTGTTTTTATTTGTTTACCTTTATTGTTGATGTTATGTAGTCATTTGTCATTTAGTGGTAGGAAAGCAAATCTATTCTGTGAGTGTAACGGAGCAATTGAATGTATTTTGGTCGTATTACCTCTGTCTGGAAATGTGCCAGGCAAAATCCATCTCATAATTCTGCATTTTGCTGTAAGATGGACTGCAATGCTGATGCAAGAATAACACTGATGTTTTAAAGCCTTAATACAGAGCCTCTATTATTACCTTGTCACCAAAATTTGAATGATCAATTCTTATCTATGACATTAGGCTCTCACTAATGTCATAGAAACCTTGTTATAATACATTTTTTTTAAAACGGCGATAAAATGACTAGGCCTGTGATGACAACGCTGCCAATGTACGGTAGACACGCGGATGTAGAGCGAAGACGTGTTATTGATTCAGAAGGAAATTAAGGTGTCCAACAGCAGACGCTCATAACATAACCCTACATACACTAAGTTCAGCTGGCTAGCCTCACAGACAGAGCCTCCAGAAATGGACGCGTCACATCATCCGCGTACAAGCTGCCGCATGTTTCACACCGTCTACAGCTGGCTCAGGTGGGGGAGCTTGAAAGGCTTTCATTACAGAGAGGCCTCTTAGTGCTCTCGTGACCTACTCACCTTCCTACCAGACAGACAGCTCACTTGGCTACTTTCAGACGTCCTCCTCCTTACCGACACAGCTACTCATTACCGCTAGCTGCAGCACTTCCTGATCGGTAGACTATACCTGTGTAAACAATGGAGGGACACGTGGCAGTAGCTTTTGGCTTTAGTTGTTGGTGAAGTGGCCATACTGGCTTCGCTAGCCACCAGGCTCATTATTCCTGTACACATTCCTGTAGCCTACACAAACTCCTGTGCACTTAACATTCTCTTTGCTCATTAGCTTTCTTGCCTAATGTGCGGTGAGAATTTCACAAAAATCGTGTGGTTCAGGTTGTTGCTGTTGCAACAAAATATGTGGCAGGACTGTGGTGTCCATATCTGCTTTTGTCCTCCTCCCGCCTCTGGCCAGGATAACCAAACCTCTCACTGCTATAGACTTCTCATTCCTGTACACGAATTATTTTTTCCCTAACATGAATGCTCTTTTAGTACGACCTGGCCTCTTGGCCAATGTGCTTTGAGAATCTTACAAAATCAGGTGGTTCAGATACTTGCACCAAATATATGGCAGGACTTTGATGTCGAAAGACTACATTCTTTTCAGACATGAGGTGTGTCTCACTCTACAGTTTCAAAATCCGTCTCCTCTTGTCCTCCCCTACCCCTGAGCATCTCTACTCTGGACTAACCCTGTCATCTGTGTCCTTCCCTCTCTCCCTCCCTCCCCACCTCCCTCCCTCCCTCCACAGCCTTGCTTCAGCGAACAGAGCTGCTCCACCTCTAACCTTGAGGCCTATGTGCGCTGGTTCAACCGGCTGTGCTACCTGGTGGCCACAGAGATCTGCATGGTAAGGGGCAGTCCTGTCCACACTCTTATTTTGAAGCGCCTCTTTGATTTGTCTACCTATGCCGACTATCTTGTACAGCAGATTTTTTTCTGCGGGATAGTGAACATTTGATTTTCTTTCTTTCTTTCTTTCTTTCTTTCTTTCTTTCTTTCTTTCTTTCTTTCTTTCTTTCTTTCTTTCTATGAATCACTGACACAGACAATGATAATGTACGCAGCAGTCAGGCACAACTTCCCTGTGCCAGATGCGAAATGAGTTGGTGTATAATGCCCTCTGTTGACAGTTTTGTGCCATAGTATTAGAAGACAAGTTTGCTGTAGTTGAATATGACAGGTCCCCTGTAGAGTGAGGAAGGGTCGACAAAACAATCATCCCATCCTCTTTGCATTGCTAATCTCTTGTTTTGGATTTGAAAATTACAGTTTGCCGTTTAAAATTCATGCCCACACATCGCAAAACTGTGCCTTCATTCTTCATGAATTTAAACACGGCACACCTGCCTCCTGGGGGGTGAGAATTGCTTACAGGAATGCACTTATTATCCATGAAAGCGTAATTCTCCCAGTGATAAGATGTTGTATTGTACACAATATTTGAATTTCAAAGCTTGCATGGTGAGCTTTAAAGGAACAGTCCACCCTTTTTTGATTTTCGCACATTTGCAGTATTTCCAAGCATTATTCATGAATGTGCATGTCATTTTCTTCTCAGTGTTTTCAGTACTTAGATTAATTGGTATCAGAATTATTAGCATAGTTTAGCATAATCACTGGAAGTAAATGGAATTAGCATCAAGCCACAAGTGATCGCAGGACGGGATTAAATAGCTGTTTTGCACTCTGGTGAATTTTACATTCTTTTTAGAGTAGTTGTACATTTGATGATGTTTTGTTTGCTCCCATAGACGTGCATTGTTACGCTTAATTTGGCTATACTGTTAAACTAGGCAATGCAAACACCAGACAAAAATCCTATGCATTATATTTTACTGGGACTTAATTACATATGAGCAATTTCTTGAAATGAGGTGGACTGTTTCTTTAAGATGGTGTGCTTTTAGTGTCAGTGAGAGATAATCACTTAATCACTTTAATGGAAAAAAATACTTCAAGTTTGACTCACAGGTGTTTCAATTGGCGCAGTCTGAAAATTAACATGGGTGGAAACTGCCAAATTGCACAGGCAATTTGGAAATCAGATGCTGAAGTAAATCTTCACCAGCCAAGAGATGTGTACACCTGCCTGTAGGGCACTAAATGTACTTTTTTCTTCACCAGCCAAAATGGCCAGTAGATGTTAATCTTACTAACCAGAGACACACTAATGGGTCAAAGTGGATATTCAGTTGGTCTTTTCTACCAGCCAAACTGAAATTTCACCAGCATTTGACTGGTTGGCTGGTGTTAATTTGGAACTTTAGAACACAACTAGCAGAAATGACACACAACATAACTATCAAATTATGCATTAAACAATGAGTGTACCATATCATTGGAATCTTTGCTCATGTAGTGAAAAGTGTATCTTGTGTTGCTCGCTATTTGTCTCCTGCAGCCTCCTAAGAAGAAACAGAGGGCTCTGGTGATCGAATTCTTCATCGATGTCGCTCGGGAGTGTTTCAACATCGGGAACTTTAACTCCCTCATGGCCATCATATGTGAGTGCTTTTTGTTCTTCCTTTGAACAAATTTGTATATCTGATCCCTCAGTCTCTGCTAGAATGATACCATACATGTAGATATCAAATAATAGATAACATCATTTTAAAGTAACATGTAGATATCAAATAATAGATAACATCATTTTAAAGTAATTCATTTGTGCTATTTTTAATCTAGCTGGAATGAACATGAGTCCAGTGTCTCGTCTCAAGAAGACTTGGGCCAAAGCCAAAACTGCAAAGTTCTTCATACTTGAGGTAAATGACTTCTATTTAAGATGCAAAAGACTTCTATTTAATGACTTCACTTAAAAAGGCTTTAAAAAAAAATATATATTATATATTATACATATATTCCAGTGTGTACATCATCTATATATGTCCAGAGATATCCAGAGTCTTTTTTTTCCGGTGTCATCGAATGTCTTGTTTAGAGTAGTGCATTGAGTGAGATGATCGGTGGAATATCAATAAGCCCAATTCATCTATGGTATGTTGTAGTTCAGGTATCAATGTTTTATAAAATGTTAATTTACTGTTCCAATATATTATATTATATTTGTGTCCTTATAATGTTATTCCTCCACAAACAGCATCAGATGGACCCAACAGGGAACTTCTACAACTACAGGACAGCCCTGAGGGGAGCGGCACACAGGTCCCGGACAGCTCACAGCAACAATGAGAAGGTACAGTAGATTTCAAGTTTAGGCAAAGGACGCGCTCAACTTCTTGGAAAAACGAAAGTCTTTAAAATGGATCAACTTAAGGAAGAAAAAAACTGCGTCTCATTATTTATTTATATTACCACCATGTCCAAAAAGCAAACGCGTTTCGGCTATCAAGCCTTCATCAGTGCGTTGCGATTTTTCTTCCTTAAGGTACAGTAGATCCACCATCTCGAAACGTAGCAGACCATCCAATAATGCAGAATATCACACTAACATTGTTAGATAAAATGAAAATCAATTTAATCGATCTTTGATCTTGAATGTGATTACATTCATTTCACTTTTGATTATATTCAAGCCCAGTCACAATAGCACCAGTGATCAAGTGTGCTAGTTAAATTGTGGGCTCACTGGAAGACTCATTTTGGGGTACTGCGCCTTGTTATTGCCTTCATTAAGCCCTTGGAAAGCTCTTAGCCACATGAATCATCTTGCTCTATACTCCACAACCACTCTTACGGGTAGTTGACCAGATAATCTGCAAATGAGGGAGGAATGAGACAGGGGGCACTCATTTCAAACCAAATACGTCCACCCCTCCCACCATTAATAATTCCTCAATTCCTGAATTAATTCAATTGAACAAAATAGGAAACACATTTCAAGTCTCAACAGGGTTAACCCTTCCCTCCAGTAAACATTTCTCAACGTCTCCGCCATGTAGAACAAGGGCATGGCAAGACCAGACTTAACAACACTTCTGTCTGCAACTGGAATATAATTTCAATGAAAGTGTGTACTGCTGTGTGTATTTTTAATGAATGGTCACTAAATGGTCACTAAATGTTTTCTGGTCTATTTTATTCAATCCATTAGATTGTGATTCCATTCTTCAGCCTCCTCATCAAAGACATCTACTTCTTGAATGAGAGTTGTGCCAATCGTTTGCCCAATGGGCACGTCAACTTTGAGGTGAGGCAGCACACAGATTTAAAAAAAATGTTACTCTTTCTGTTTTTGTAATTCAAGTCATTTTCAATTCAATTCACTTTCATGGGCTATGGCGGTTCAACCCTGCCAGATCTTGAAAGCCTGTGGGAAATGGTGTTTTGTTGTGACTTTTTTCTGACTGGATGTGGGCTGATGTTTTTGCCCTGCCCCCTGGTATGGGATGAACATGACCTTTCTGTGATGATTGCTGTAATTTGAGCATGCCTGAATGTGACACATTCAGGTGAACGGCGTTTTTGTGTGCAATTATACGTTGCTTGAATTGATGCATGATAATTGTATGCAGAAATGTGTGAAGCTGGGCTGACAGTGCTCTTGTTTTTTTTTCCCAGAACCTTGCCATGCATGGTGCACAAACTACCTGTTAAAACTGCTTGTTAGATTGCATTGTTAGATGCATGAATGTAAAGGGACTTGCGTGCATTCATTGTGGGTAAAACGAGGGGAGTTGATGCAACTATGGGGTTCATGTGGAGGCGGGGAGTATATGCGTATAATGTATGTGAATGTACGTAAATGGTGCCTGTATGTACGGTATGTATGTGCTGTATGTGAGACAGACATTCTTTAAGTATAGAGATATGCCAATGTATTGGGTTGCTATGGGCACCTAATGTGACCAGGTTCCGGTCTGCCTAAAGGGGCGTGTCATAATACTAGCATTGAATAGAACAGTCCTTAGGTCTGCCTAGGTCTGCCTAAAGGGGGATCCCCCCCCCTCCCCCTTGCAATAATAGAACCTGGAAACAATGGGCCAATGGAACCTCTCTCATGCGTCACAAAAAGATCTGACAAAGCCTGTATTTGGATTAATTGGCTGGTGTGGTGTGAAACTGAACATCCTCATGGCATGATGAAGACTCTAATCAAATGTATACTCTATAATGCAGTGGCTGCTTTTTCATTGTTGCATTATACATGTGTGCTCTTCTTTGTGTGTAGAAATTTGTGGAGCTGGCGAGACAGGTGGGAGAGTTCATGGCCTGGAAGCAGATGGAGTGTCCCTTCGAGCAGGACAGGAGCATCCTCCACTACCTGCACACCGCTCCCATCTTCAACGAAGACGGTACGTAGGCCACATACTACAGTAAAGTAAAGCACAGAGAGGAGCATAGTATAGAATGCAACAGGAGAGGCGCAACGTTCACTACCTACACACAGCACCCGTCTTTAACGAAGACAGTACGTACTGTAGAGTAGTAGAGTAGAATAAAGTAGAGTACACTAGAGTAGTTGAAGATAATTACAGTAGACCTACAGTATAGAGTATAGCAGGAGTGGTGTTGTAAATACTCTATCTGGAGACATACATTTATTCTGGAATATTAACTCACATTTTCTACAGTGTAGCAAGAGTGGAGTATTCTGACTTATACACCGCGTCCATCTTTAACAAAGACATTACGTACTATAGTAGAGTAGAGTATAGTTCCCCACACTATAGAATAGAATCCCACATTATCTGTACACCGCATCCACCTTCAGTGAAGGCGCTACATCTATTTCTTGTGATTCTTGCTATGTATTTCGAATGTACAGAACTAGCTTAGCGTGTGGCAGATTCAGAAATATCACGCTGCGTGCGTGCGTGCGTGCGTGCGTGCGTGCGTGCATGCGTGCGTCTGTGCGTGCGTGCGTGCGTGCGTGCGTGTTTACACAACTGACTTAATGTGTGGCCCAATTTGGAAATAATCACACAATAATCCGATCCCAATTCTGCAACATCATCACAAACACTAAGCCACTCTTTACACTGTTGCAATATTTAACAGTTCATTATTTTTACTCTCTACTGGTGGCTATTCATTTCCATACAACTCCTGTGACGCTTCTGCATTTGTTGAAAAGAACAATTGGCTTGCTGTGCGTACCAAATTTGGGGGAAATGATCATCGGATTTGAATACCATCCCCGAATCATCATCAGAATTAAGCCTATTGCACTGTTGTAATATTTAAACCGTAAATAAAGTAGTGTTTCTCAACAGGGTCTCTACAGCCCCCTAGAGGGTATTGGAGAGGCATTAGTCCATTTTATTTTTTTTAATGCTAAGGGGGTCCGTTGGCAGGCTTATGATGAGGCCCAGAGGGTGTTTATTCAAATAAGGTTGAGAACCACTGAAATAAAGACAGCCGCTCCAAAAAAGTTTAAACTTGTAAAACAAGTAAACTTGGGGGTGCAGTGGCTTAGTGGGCTAAGACACTGTATCATTAAACAGGGGACCTTGGTTCGATTCCGACCAGAAGTAATTTCCTGATCATTCCCCTCTCTCTCCCACTCATTTCCTGTCACTCTCTCTGACTGTTCTGTCCACAGGCAAAGCCTAAAAAACAGTATAAGCCCCCCCAAAAAACAAGTAAACTTGCAGAACAAGTGTAGACAGCATACCACAGATTGCTCTTTTCTCTTTGCACTCCGTCTCTCTTTCTCTCTATTTTGCTGTCTGTGTTTTGTTTACCTTGTTTATTAACATACATGGTTCTTGTTCATTTATTTGCAGGGCTTTACTTGGCCTCGTATGAGAGTGAGAGCCCAGAGAACCAGGTGGAGAAGGACCGCTGGAAATCACTCAGGTGAGATATCACTAGGTGTGCCCTCTACTGCCCGTCAGGTATGGCACAACACAGTCGGCTTAGCGGGTATTTCAAGCTTACTACCCAGAATCTTGTGCATCAGCTCGTCCTCACCGGTGAATCAAAAAATAATCATGGCGGCCACCAGATCAACTCTCTTGAAATGTTCTTTAATTTGACATTGTATTACTGATATTACTGATACCGATATTAAAATCGAAGGCAGAAATCAACATTGTAGTATTCAAATATTGTGTCACTGAAACTATATCCTACTTCGATAGATGAGATATCTGTCGGCCTACTAGCCGGTCAACTAGCCTACGTTAATAAATTCTATGTGACAACACCAAAAATGTAACTCCAACCATACTCCGGGTAACACGGTTTGTAATGGAAACCCAAACCAGTCTGGCTTAACAGTACCACTCAGCTCGACACGACACGGCATGGCACAGCTGGGTTATATGTGGAAAAAAGCCTATAGTATACTGTATATCTGCTACTTATTACTTTCATACGTCCCCATCCCCCTGGCAGGCTCCGTTTGCATGTATTTACATGTACTGTATGTTGGGAGCAGTCTCTATGGCTGCGCGTGTGTGTGTGCGTGCGTACTTGCGTGTGTGCGTGTGTGTGCATCGGCAAAATGTAGCCTAATTTTCAAATTTCCCCATGTCCCCCACAGGTCCTCCATCCTTGGGAAGACCTGAGACAGCCCTTCCATCGGCAGCTAGCTTTTCATGTCTGAATTGATGAGAGGTAATTTATTGCACTAGCGGAGACTGTGAAGGAACTAAGGCTGGCTCTTAGACATACTGTATTTATACACGTGGAGAGAAAGAACACAATGAACTTTGAATCAGAAAAAATGATGAACAGGATTCATCAACTTACTCATCATCATCATCATCATTGTCGTCGCAAGCATTGACATGTAAAAAACAGAAACAGTGAACCATCCTAGGCTTGAGTGAACTGTTGTAATTTGAAGTATTTGAAATGCATTGTGGGGGAGCGCTCTGTGCGTATGGGGTGTATGTCTACTGTATGTTTGTATCTTTCCACGAGTTGTTCTTCTGAGAATTCTTGATATACGAAAAAGAAATGTAGTCACAGGGAACATACAACTTTGAAAACCTGTTTATTGTACTTCAAATATGACGTGTTACATTTTGTTATTTTTACGTTTTTTTTTTTTTAAGTACTCTAATCCTGTATATCAATGTTCTTAAAGTATTGTCAAGGGGCGCTGGCTTGCCCATAATATTGCCTGGGGACGATGATGTGCTTTAGTGTCATGATAGATGTGCACATACCTGTGACAAAGGCCAAGTGTGTGTGTGTGTGCGTGTGTGTGTGTGTATGCGTGTGTGTGTGTGTGTATGTGTGTACGCGTGCGTGCATATTTGGAATGTGTGCTTGAGTAGTTGTGTTTGTGTGTGCGTGCGTGTTTTCTACTGTATTAACTATCTGTACATTAAGTCTCTGAACTGGACATGTGAGCCATAAAGATGACATTTAAAAAAACTAAACTATAATTATACTAAACATGAAAAGACCACAATGCTACCTTACTTGCGTTACTGAAACAGATAATACACATTCTCTCCGTTTACATAAGAAAAAGACAGCTGATGCGGTATCCCTCATGCTCTTGTGTGCATTATTTTTGTCATGTTTATCTTTCTTAATTCTAGAAATGAGAACAATCAAATGAAGAAAAAACTTGTTTGTGTGTGTACAGAGTGTATTTGACATCCTGCCAAATGTCCTATGACACAGGGGTTGTCCTTCTCGACTGATATTCAGTTGTTTACCATGTTCATGATTCTGTGATAACAGATGAGTTTTTAAATGTTTTATTTGTATTGGTTCGTTCCTTTTGTTCTGTTATTTTGCTGAAGTGTGTGTGTGTGTGTGTGTGTGTGTGTGTGTGTGTGTGTGTGTGTGTGTGTGTGTGTGTGTGTGTGTGTGTGTTCTTTCCGGACAGGTAAGATGTGATGTCGATTTTTCGTTTTGGTGGGCATTATGGTTGTACTTGAAAAATTCGCAAATTCGCCTTTGGCCTTTGCAGTAGAACTCAACACATGATGATGATGACGACATTATGAAGCCTTTTTGTAAAGTGTGATTGATTTTTTTGTACTACTAGCTCAATTGATCATTGTGGATTTTTGTGCATTCCCTACTGAGTTTTGTTTTCCTCTATATGCCACCATATGTGACCCATCACATGAAAACAGGCCGCAAAGTAGTCCCAGGAGATATTGAGATAATCATAAATCCAGAGAGTGCTTAGATCATAAGCTTTACAATGATACCTTACACATGGACACCTGTCAATATCTGAAGAATTCGTGGCCTTTTGAATGTGTTCACTTTCGGAATTCAGAGAATTCAGCTCTGCAAGTTTTTCTTGCCGGGAGGAGACATGATGCTTGCCCTTTTTAAAGATAAAACGTTTTTAGACAAATCAATACTGTTTTACAGTGAACTGAGTAGCTTCTTCAAGACCTCCACTTGCTGCCAGAAAAGTAAAATCACAAAAAAAACATGTCAATTGGTGATTTTCTCAGTTTCGTTCTGAGAGACATGCGGCCTATTATCATGTGACTCACATATCATTTGCCTATAAGCTCTTTTGACTCCCTGGCCATGGCGTGCTTGTAAGACTAAGGTTTGTTTTCCATACCCTTCTGTAAATATGACATTTGTTACAAGATTTGTTTTGGGGGCGGAGGGTGCTTTTTTCTGTCAGGGTAATTAAAGTAAATATTTAAGTGATATTTTTCAATGTTGATTTAAGCACATGTTGTGTGTGCTGTTGTGAAGCCATGACACCATGCCTAGATAAAATCGTTCCATTTGTGAAGTGTATACATTTTCTTTCTGCCATTCAGTGTATTGTGGTTGAGAAAAGAGAACTGGCAACATACTAACTCCAACTTACGGTGCTGGCACACTGGCCCGACTAACTCCTATAAACCAAGGGTGCAAGTCAAATGACTTCCTTCTATTCCATCGTCTCCTGTGACCTCTGGTCTTGTGACGCAAGGCATGATTGTCATTGATGACCGAATGTTTTTGTTCAATATCTTGTAAAAACACAATTCAAAGGCTATTCTCTCATTTGCAATCAGAATGTTGAATCGATGAAAGCCGTCCCAAAAGTTCCCCTGTCCTGGTTGACAGCAGGGAGACTTCACTGCATTCACCACAGAGGTGGAGAGCAACACTGAGGCCAGAAGCTACAGGAAAGGAAGTGAGAAAGGAATTTGACTTGCACCCTCAACTGTTGGTTACTACATGAACAGTGTTTTGTTGAACTTTGGTTAACTGGACATTCTGCATAGACTGCCACTTAGAACAGCACCAGGTGCCAACAAAGGCCGCCACTTCAAAATGTTGTCTTTTCTTACAGCAGCATGAAAACAGCATACATTACCCCCATTCGCCCATTTCTAAGAAGCGAGAAGCATATCAGAATAAATCTTTATGATGCCATTATGGGAACACAGAAACGGGACAAAAGCGGGTAACATCCTCTGAGGCCTACAACTTATATATGTTTTGTGCTTACTGTACCTATTGTCAGAACATCACAACAATTTGGAGCTGTCACAAGAGTGTAGTTCTTGAGTCCTCTTGCACATCTCTGGTCAAACTGATCATAGAAGTTGATGCTGGCTTCCTCATGCTTTACTGTATAGCCTCCAAGTCATGGGCAATCCCTCTGATCATGAAACAGTTATCACGATGTAAGTCAAACAAATATTGGTAGATTTGCCACATTTACTGCAACTGCTACACTTTGGTTTATTGAGGCAGGTACCTCTTTTTTGTGTAAGCGAATTCTACATTTACCTCATCAAATAAAAGTATTTTCCGTAGGCATTATGTAGATCTGCTTTTGACAGGGTTTCATTACAATTCTTTTGGGGGCTACTTCGAGATGTTGACAGAATTTGCACAGATCATACGTAAACAACAACAAAACTATAGTAATTCTCCCCCTTACCCCTCATCTGTGCTTTTGTTTTCGTGCTTCTTTTGCTGTGTTTTAACAGTATTTGACCTGCTTAATATCTTTTTGTGTTTGGTTTTCTTTGTATTCTCCCTGCTTTGTACAGTAGACTTGATATTGAACCTGTTCTTTGAAATAAATTGGTTGGACTGTATCAGATGCTGTGTCCTCTTCTGTGTGATTAAGTTGATAAGGTTGATTATCACTGGTGACATTGGCATTTTAAATTATATGTTTAATTATATAAGCTTGTTCAAATTGCAAGCTATGCGAGTACAGAGAGTATTGAGCTCTGCTCTTTCTTTTAAAATACATAAAAGCTCTTTCTTATAAACATTGAGTCTTTTTGCAATGTGCAACCCAACTTTGATAACGCAGAAAAAGAAGACGGTCCTCACACTGTTGCTGCTCCCAGTTTATTATACACAACGCTTCGACCAGTCTGGTCTTCGTCAAGTGTAGGTGAGTACGTAGTTGTAGGTGTTAGGTGACCTACAACTGACAAAGACCAGACTGGTCGAAACGTTGTGTGTAATGAACTGGGAGCAGCAACAGTGTGCGGACTTTCTTTTTGCTTGATCACATTTACTCCGGCACCTGTTGTACCTGAATGTGCGTGCACTCCAAAGCTACTGCAACCCAACTTTGATCTCATATTTCCAACATTGTCAGATTCTGTTTCTGATGAAAGAAAGGGAGGATATTTTACACACTGGACATTTAAAATAACACGGTGTCACATGGTCCATCAGGGCACCCAGAAAATGTGAGAAAGAAAAGTAAGAAAACCAAGAAATGAAGCAAAAACATTTACCATAAATTCAACAACATTTTTTATTATGTAGAGATGATACAGGCCAGGGGGCAGATGAAGTAGAATTAAACAGAGAACAAATAACAATTCCCTGAGCTCTACATTTTTGGAATCTACTGTGCTGTCAGTTCTCCAAACATTCACAATGCATTTATTGTGGGGGAAAACAAACACATTTGGCAACGTGTGCAAAAAAAAGGTGTGTCAAATCTGTGTCACCTGTGGCACAGTTTAAACAGGCAAACAAAACTAGAACGACACTGAGATCTCAAATGAAACGAGTTGAATTTCTATCCACTGTTTTATGGAGAATAATGTGCCATTCTTTTCCTTTTGCTCCACTCTTGCACATTGTGTATAAGAATAAAAGGCAAGAACAGACAGTCAACTCATCCATCTGTTATGTTCACAACCACAGCTCTGAACCTCATAGCAGAGTAGAAGAGTTTCATCCCATTGGAAGACAGGTCTAATGATGTTAGCTACTCTTTCATCAAGGAAATTATTAAAATACAAAACCAAAAAGGTTGGATTCGATCAAGGTTGCAACCTTGGTGTTTACAAATTAATACAGTATGTCGAATAGCCTGGCACACAACCACCTGTGTTGGCACGTTATTACTGTGTACACCAAAGCCAGTGCGCGCACACACACGCACACACACACACACACACACACACACACACACACACACACACACACACACACGCACACACACACACACACACTTTTACGTTTCAAGTGTCACTGGCTCCATTTGTATGGACTAATGAGTCAGCATTTGTTGACTACGAGAAAGTAGTCTGCGGTCACCCCATAACCATTACGTGACATTTTTGCACATGAAGCTGACTGAAAAAAAAGAAAAAGAAAAACAAGGCATACTGATCGAAGGCACGTACTAGGTACATCTTTTTTTTTTTTTTGCTGGAAATACAAGGTAATGAGCCCTCAAGGATAAACTCCCTGCTACAGCGCAGGCAGTAAACACAACAAAGACAGTCCAGAGATGATTTACTTTGTTTCCTTTTCCAAAGTCTTTAATGTTCCTCCTTTTTGGAATTTCTTTAGTATGGCAACCCAACCACACACAGCCGTCAAAAATATGTCATGAGGTATGACATGTCAGAGGTAAAACTAGGAAAAAATCTAGGAAGCCCCCAGAACACTCAGGGGGGAAAGTGGGGAACTGAAACTCCCACACGTTGTCCATTCATTCCTCAAACAATATTTACATCACCACGTCTAAGTCACAGACGTGAATTGAATCTTGCCTGCAGAATGGGTAATGTCTGTGCAAGAGTTGTTTAAGTTAGGCCATGGACATCTCCAAAACGGAGAGTCCTCAGTAGATAGTGCTCAAAAGTCAAATTTCTTTCTCAAGAGGTAAGACTCTTATCGAGGTTATTCCCTCTGGCGTGGGAACAGGTGAGGTCTATTTAGAAGTAAAATGTGTGCAAACTTAGATAAATGTTCAATGTTTAATTGTGAAGCTTCTCTGAAAGATTGGCTATTAAAACTTTGAACAAATACCCAGATATCCAGGATGCAGAACTTGGACCTGCAAGTAGCGCAGGATTTTTTTTTTAAAGTAAATTTTCCTTCCGAAGACGCAACACTCTCAAAGGGTTGTTATCATTACCTCATTCTACTCGGAGTGGTGATGTCCATTTTGAAGTGAAATATCTGCACACTTCTATCCTTGTTCAAATGGCCATATTTTCAGTCAAACATTTAACTTCAAATTTTTTTTTTTTTGTATGTCGGGCATCTCAGCGGCGATCCATACTCAGCGGGTGATCCAACCTCCCGGTCTTAGACGGTACCATATGTGGTGATGTCCGAATGTCCAGAGTTCCCAGCATTGTCACAATTTAGCGGGCCATGCATACGTCCAGGATGCAGAACTTGGCCCGGCATGTGGGGCAGGGTACCCGGCTGCCCAGCCAGGTCTCCGGCCGCTGCTGGTCCTGCCGGCTGGCGAACCACTTGCCCATGCAGGTCAGGCACCACATGGGGCGGCAGTAGCACTGCTGGCACTCCCCGTCCCCCTCTCCTCCTCCTCCTGCTGCATCTCCGTGGCAGAGGCGGAGCAGCTTGATGTTGGCCGTCTCCTGCATGCAGCCGATGCACGGCTCAAGATCCTGCCCAATCAGAACAGAACAGAACAGAACAGAACAGAAAAAACAATGAGTGCGTTTATATGCAGTTCGGTATCCCGAATATGAGGCTTATCCGGTTATGAACAAATTCGGGATAAGGTGTGTTTATATGAATACTGAGTGTCATATCCCGGTCTACATTCTTGGACGTTATAGAATTCTCTTCAAATGCGTGTAGCCTGGATACCAGCGACAACATTCTATGGGAAGCCTCGTATCCGGGATAAGACGTTTCCATGTCTCAATACCCTGATATTTTAATATCCCGATCATATTCGTCGGGATGCTGAACTGCATATTAACACACTCAATGAGACTTTAATTTTGATGCCAATGTTTCCAAATTACTATTACTGTGTACTAAACGCTAAATGGCCCCCCGGAGAGGTTTAAAACCCTGAAGGATGGCTTAGTGTTCGTTTTTCAAGAATTCTAATTCTTCAATTGTGTATTCATATTGCCATCAAATGCACGGCTCCCTTTGAGCCAAGTATCGAGACATTAAAAAGCATATCACAAGCCATATCACGTATAAATATCACATATAAAGAACCACGCCAATATTTCAGTATTCTCAGTAATTTAAGTGTCTAGTGTGTTCGAGTTATTATATTCAGGTGTGTTTTTGAAATACAATACAATGTTCTGACCTGTCCACTGATGCGTTCATAGACTTGGTTCAGCTCCACAAAAGACTTGAAGGTCTCCAGGAAGAGTTCGCTCATGGTGAGGTGGATCACCACATTGGCCGCGTTCCTCACAGGAGCCTGTAGTTTGTCTCTTAGCTCGGTGTACTCGGTGGAGTTCAATCTGGAAACAGGCAGGTCAAAGTCAGAATCAGGTCAGACAGGTGACAGCGAATCGTCTTGTTAAGAATTTGTTTGCAAAGTTCTTTATTCTCAAACTTAACCAGGGAAGTATGTTGGCACACCTGCTGTCACCAATGCCTCGATAAATTTACTGATACACTTGTATTGCACTATGATCTAGGTATGGAACAGTAGTATAGTAGGCATATAGTAACAGTAGTAGTAGTCTACTACAGCAGTACAAAATTTGATATTCTCCTTGTTCAATACCTAAATTAGTGCAGCACAAGTGCAATACATCAGTAGCCTACATTACTTATAGGTCTATTCTATTCTATTGTGGTGATATGATGACAACTGTGTAATAAACAAGTGCTCATTACAACATCATGCACAGCAAAAGCACTGGGAAGCTGTTGTGTTGGACAATTGTCTGAAACCATTGCACTGACCTGAAGTCAAAGGGCTTGACAATGGGGTTGATGCTCGCCACCCGGAGTGTCAAGATCTGCACAGGGGTGCCAGACTCGGGAGACAGGTCGTGCTGCTTGGACTCTGTGACAGTCAGGTGTGTGTCCTGTTGTAATGCCACGTGCATGTTATAGGTGGTGACCTTCATGATCCACGTATCCGTCACAATAACTCTGGCACCGGGCGCGCCTGTGGCGAACTTGTCGATGCGTCGGAACTCCGTGTTGACGGAGGATGCGACAGCTCTCCAGCTCGACCGCGCCAGCGCATGGGCGGCGAGGGTTTTGGATATGGGGTGGTTTTCCCATTTCTTGACAGACCAGTAGAGAGCCACGACGCAGCTCGTGAGAAATGTTGCGAGAGTTACGGTGAAGTACAACTGCCATCCATCGCTTGCCAGGTGAATATACATCAGATTTTTGTCTGGTGCGGCTATGCTCATTCCCAAATAGTACCCTGGCAAGACGGAAAGAGATGACGCACATTATTTTCTGACTAAAACCAAGGAAGACAAAATAGATGAATAATAACATTAGTCACTCAAATGATTTCTGAAATAAGAGTACATAGTGTACAGTCCAACTTACCAAAGGGGAGAGCGCAATGTATAAGCAGGGTTAAGGTTGTTCTCCTGATGTGATACTGAACGAAACCGATATCTTCGCTTCCAAGCCATGATGAGAAGATATTCTGAACTGTAAAACCCGCAGACCTAAACTCGTTCGGCGTAAATACAAAGCAAAAAGCAAAGACAACATATGCCAAAGTAAATGTCATATCAGGAGAGTCCATCCTTGCAATCAGCTGTTGCCAACGCGGACTTCCTGTGTCTCGAACGGAAGTTTCACAGTAAAAGTCCCAGTGGTTACAAAGGAAACATGTCAATAAAAGTATTGTTCATTGTGACCCAATGCACTCTAATATCACAGAATGTGCCATAGGCCGATCATAGAATGTTGTGCCCAAAAGTGGCTTCAGAGAATTGGATTCTTCTTGTAACTTTTGCCAGACCAGAAACAGACAACCCATAGGGGGCAGCTGTGGCCTAATGATTTGAAGGTTGGCCTTCGGGTCAGAAGGTTACAGACTCAAATCCCACCATGAGTGGTAGGCCTTAGAGCACCTAAGAGCAAGGCACCTAACTCCGCTACTTCAGGGAATGTATAAACAAGCAGAGAATAAATAATTATCGTTGTGATGTCAGGCTGGATTGCATCAGCAAAAAAATGTTTCTAAAGTATTCTCATTCTGGTGCCCCCATCTCGCTTGGCCTGGGACAATTGACTCCCCCACACCCTGTTGAATTCCAGTAGTCATGTCACAACTCCTCTCAGGAAAGTACCATAGGGCCCAAGTCAACATCTAACCTCCTTACCTCTCCTTTTTCTTGAGGCCTTGAGCTTCTTTGATGCCCTGTCTACGTGGAGAGAAAAACTTCAGCCACCACCGAGAGGATTAGGTTTCTAATCCAGGAGCTATACGATGTCCTGCCGAGCCCATCTAACTTGTACACCTGGGGTAGAATGGACAGGGACATTGGAGTACATCTTGAGCCGCTGCTCCAGGGCGCTGAGTGAGGGTCGCTATCGTTGGAGACACGACCAGGTCTTCAACTCCATAGCTGAGGCAATCAGCAAGGGGATCAAGGACAGCCGATGCACCCAAACTACAGCCAAGACCATCCATTTTGTGAAGGCAGGACAGAAGCCAGAGAAGGCGACAAAGAACTGCTCCGCTGGTTTGCTCTCCACGGCCCGAGACTGGGTGATGACACCTGGAGAGGCAGCTGAAGATACCACCGACACATCACCCAGTCCAGATTGAGAGCAGACATCATCCTGGTCTCTGACTCGACAAGGCAACTAGTCATGCTTGAACTGACTGTTCCATGTGAGGATAGGATGGAGGAGGCACAGGAGCGGAAGAGGGAGAAGTATCAGGAGCTGGTGGAGGACTGTCAAAGGAATGGCTGGAGGACCAGATGCATGCCAGTGGAGGTGGGGAGCCGGGGATTTGCCAGCCATTCCCTGATCAAGGCTTGCGGCACACTGGGGATTACAGGAGCCAACCGCAAGAGGGCCATCAAGAGCAATGCAGAGGCTGTTGAGATAGCATCTAGGTGGCTCTGGGTGAAGAGGGGAGAGAAGTGGGGGGAGTAGAATGCCACTTGGACTCAGGCCAGGGTCTGATCAGCCCTGGTCGGGTCGCCTGGTCGAGGGTGTCTGTTGTGAGACCCGAAACACCCAGTGACTCCAGGAAACAATGATGATGTGTCCAAGTCAGTGAATCAACCTCAGCCACCACCGATCCCCACTCCAGACTGATTCTGAGCGAGTAAGTTGGTGGTTGTTGGATGGTTGGGTATGTGGGGCAGGGCATGAGGCAGAGCATGGGCCAGGGCATGTGCTACAGGGATGGCAGACAGGAGGAAAGGAGGGGAAAACACACACACACACACACACACACACACACACACACACACACACGCACGCACACACACACACACACACACACACACACACGCACGCACGCACGCACGCACGCACACACTCTCTCACACACACACACACACACAGGGGAAGGGGAGCACAGCTCAGGAGGAGGCTGCAGCAGCCCTCCTCCTGAAGCAGCAGAGGAGTCTGTTGAATGCTGAGCTCCCTCCTGCTGCTGCCCTCTCGGCCCTGGCTGCCTCCTTCTTGGCCTCCTTTTCGGCCTTCTTGGCCACTTTTGCTGCCTCCTTAACAAATCTCTCAGCCTCTTTCTTTTGGTGTTTTGCGAGCTTGTCTGCCTCCTTCCTCTGCTTCTCCTCACTCCTTCTCTTCTTCTTTTCTGCTTCCTTCAACAGTTTCCTCAGCAGCTCCTCTCTCTTTTTCATGGCAGTCTTCTGCATGATCTCTCTTTCCCTGAGATATTTGGCGTTCAAGGTCTCCGTCTCTTTGGTCAGCTTCTTCTCCAGCCCCACCGCCAGCTGCTGCTGCTGCACCAGGTGCTCTACCATCCTGCTGTGGTCAAAGAACTCCTATGGCAATAGAACACAAGAAAAATCGAATTAAGGAACAAAAACAAAGGCTGTAAAAGTGCTAAAAATCTGAGATATATCTGAAGAATGGGCTATTGAACACAACAAAGACGGCAAAAGCAGCGCAAGATTGGAAGGAAAGTGACCAACCAAAACGCCTTTAACACCCTGGAGAACCAATTTTTGAGCTTTCACTGCTTTCGCCACGTGTAAATTCAATTACTTCTGGCGCTTTTGCCACTTTTATCGCCTCTGGCATGTCCCTACAGTAAGGCCCAATGCTAGTGAGGTGGAATCTGTATTAGGGCTGCACGATATATCGAAAATATATCGATATCGTGATATCACAGCTTGCGATATACATGTCGCAAAAGTTGTGCGCATATTGCAAACAGTTTTTAATTTTTAATAATAGCAAATTTTGTGAGAAGGTTAAAAAATGCATTAAAATGTTATATTAGCCATGTTTTTTGCTAATAAAAAATAATGTTGGCAATAAAACATTGCTCTCAGTTGTTTTATACATGATAAAGTGTAGAATGGCAGGTAGAGAGGGGAAAATATATGCATATAAATATCGCGATTAATATCGATATCGCAGGATACAGTCATGTTATCGTGTATCGCATATTTTTCTAATATCGTGCAGCCCCAATCTGTATGGCGGTCATGTGTTTGCGAGGAATAATTTAACACGTAGCCTATGTCTAAAACTCCGGTTTTAGAAGTACCCATTCTAGATCGCTAAACATATTTTTATCCACTTGCTGCGTTTGTATGTAAACAGATGAAACAAAAATATCCATGTTTAACCTCTTAGCGCGGAGCCTATGTTATAAACTTACTGTCACCAAAATTGTAATGGATATGTCTTAATCTGTTACTTAAGGCTCTCGGTAATGTCATAGCTATGTTGTTATGATGTAGTTGAGCATTTTCAGCAAATAGTGAATAGGCCCATCTGCAGTAAGAGGTTACAACATATCTGTATAGGTGTAACCAGGGCCTTGGTTACCTGCAGATGGTTGTGCAGGAGAGGCATGCCTTCTTGAACTCTCCTGTTCTCCTCTCTCAGGCCCCATGTGGACAACACCAGTGGGACGTCAATGTCACCCCTTGCTTCACCATCCCAAGGTGCCTAAGTAGCAGAGCAGAACAACACACACACACACACACACACACACACACACACACACACACACACACACACACACACACACACACGCACATCATGTCACCATGTTAAGAGAATTTTTCCATGCATGCAGCAGATGTACACAATACTTGTTTGATAGGTTCAATCTTACATTTTAACAGTGTAGTCTGTCCTACTTACCACCATCCATTCAGCTGCTTTGGTCTTCAGCTCATCCATCACTTTCTCCGCACGGGCATCGCGGAGGAGGATGGACTGCCGGAGGTGCCTGCGCTTTGCCAGGTCGGCGGCGTTGATGGCGGCCAGCAGACGTGCCTTCTCCACGCCCCATTCAATTTCCTGCTGTCTCCACCTGGCCTCCATATAGGCCTTCTCATCCTCCCAGGATAACTCCAGAGAGGCCCTCTCCTCAGCCCATGAAGCCAGCAGATCTGCCTTGATTTCAGCCCATTCAGCCACCAGTGAAGCCTTCTCCCTCTGCTTCTCTGCCTGGAGCAAAGCCTTCTCTCCCTTCACCACCTCCAGAGAAGATCTCAGCTGCTGGCACTCCGCCTCAAGGGCAGCCTTCTCCTCTCTCCACTCTTCCTCCTTAACACTGAAGGCAGACAGACAGACAAACAGACAGGCGGATGATGGGAGGAACCCCAAGGTTATCAAAAGGTCTGAGGTTCCCTCAGACTGATGAACTGAAGGACCCCTGCAGGATCTTTGGATAACTTATGTGTTGGGAACTGCTAAAAAGTTCTCTGAGAAACCTTGGGGTTCTTCCAATAATTTGTCACATTGCTTGTTTCTTATCATTGTTCTTATAATAGGCCTATAATATAATGTAATATAATATATAATATAATAGGCCTATGAAGTAGGCTAACAGGCCTATATATAGCCTATATATATATAAGTGTAGGCCTATTATTTATTGGGCTATAGGCTATTATATTATATTTACATTATGTTATATTGTATTACATAATCATATTTTATATAGGCTGAAATATAGGCCTATAAACACAAATAGGCCTATAGCTGTATAGCCTATAGGCTTTATGACACACACCTAACCTAGCCTAGTCTAACTAACACAGCCTACCTGAACTCATCCGTAAGGTTTGCGATGCTGTGATTGTACAGCTTCCGCAGTTGGTCGTCCATTGTCTGTCTTGTCTCTTTCCCAATGAATGCTCTTTCCTCGTCTTGCCTATTGATAAAATGATAAAGAATCGTGATCCCCGGTCTTTTTATAGTAACATGCGGTAACCGAACGTTTACGTCATAATCGAGCACCATGGTTTTCATTTCAAAGATGTAGGCCTAGGATACGTTTTAGAATTTCTAGCAGAGACGGTCTAGATTAGAATGAAGAATCTTTCTAGACCTAATATCAAAGACGCACGGTGGAGGGGGGAAAGCCTAGGCCTACAGCAACTTAATTCAATTCAATTCCAGTTTCAATTAAAATGTTCATTCAGGTTCAAATAGCCTACAAGGCCTATACTGATTTTGAGCCCTACTACGTGTTTGGACGTTGTCACTTACCACTTGTCCAGCAGGTGGCGATCCAGTACAGCAGTGGGCAGAGCCGCAGTGGGCAGACTGGTGGTGCAGCTGTCCATCAGTGCAGCAATAAACCTGGACTAATACACTGGTCAAACAACCAATAGGCCTACAGCATGGTGTCTGTATGCACATAGTAGGACTATGTCTAAATGTATGAATGTGAATATCAATAGGCCATGTAAGAGGGAAGCATCGTTTTTTTTGGATAGGCAGGGTCATAATGAAACAATCTCTTCAGAGAGGAATGTGAACTGTAACAGGCCTACCGCCTAGAGGAAGAAGTCCTGTCCTCTACAGCAACTGCTGCTAGAAGTTTGTATAAGTGGCCTGGTGCTTTATATAGGCCTAATTATATTATTGATCAACTAGCATTGTCTAGTGGGATCTACTTGCAAAAAAGTGGACAAATATCTTCATATATCGTCATATAGCCTATCTCCATCCCAGTGTAAGCCAACTAACCTACAGTATCAACATCAGCATTTTGCAGGGCTTCCCTAGCCAGGCTGTGCCCTCCTTGTGACGGAACAGTTTTAGCGTTGCAACTAGTCAAGTAGCCAGGCTGTGCCCTCCTAGTGACGCAACAGTTTCAGCAGAGATTTGAACGTCAATGATAATCAGGCAAGGGGTTCCCAAGCGTTACCATGACCAGGCTTCCCACATATCGCTAGATTCCAGCCAATGCGCTCCATGATTCCACACTATTGTTTCCCCCCCCCTGTGCACTGCACCCCCTTCCACAACTCTGTGGCATTGGGGCACCCCAAAACCCATCCAAGGACAACAGGAAACATAAAAGAATAAATTGCAAAGAGGAACGTGATAACACATTTGCAGTTGATCCTCCATCAGAGATGTAATCCATTATTATAATGCAGTTCTTAATGGGAATATTTTTTGGTTTATTTATCTTTATTTTCTTTACAGAGTTGAAGAGGTGGGTCTTGAGGTGGTGTTTGAAGCAATGCAGGGAGTTTAAGTTATGGATGGGCAGGGGGAGAGAATTCCAGAGGGTGGGGGCAGCAATGGCAAAAGGCTCTGTCCCCAATGGTCCAGTATTTGGTTGAGGTGGTGGGGGTGAAGAGGTTAGCATCGGCAAGGTTGAGAACCACTGTGTTAGAGCATCACAGTGAAGGCTTACCAGTATCAGCAGCAGCAGCTTCAGCAGCCACATCTCTACACGTAAAAACCAAAAGAGATAAAGGCCACATCTAGTCCTATCCTATGGTGTCTATATACAGTACTGTAGCCTACATAGACCTACTGTATGTTTAAAATAAATGAATGAATGAATGAATGAATGAATGAATGAATGAATGAATGAATGAATAAATAAATAAATAAATAAATAAATAAATAAATAAATAAATGCCTCCTCAGACAAGGCAGGCCATAAATGACCTCACCAGAGAGAGAGAGAGAGAGAGAGAGAGAGAGAGAGAGAGAGAGAGAGAGAGAGAGAGAGAGACAGGCTCTGTCCTGGCCGCTATAGGTCTACTGCAACTCCTGCCAGGCTGCCTGGCTGCCTGCTTTGCTCGAAATATTTACCTTTGGGGGTCTCGCTCGCGGAGGGCTGGCGTCAGCCGGGGCAAAGTACATGCCAGAGGAATTTAATATCTGGAGGAAACAGCAGGTCTGACTGCGGCAGCCACGGTGGCACGTTGCCCAGGCACAACTGGAGGCCTTTAAACAACACAAACTAAACTGTTTTTTTTTTCTTTTCGTTTTCCAAGTCCCCCTGTCCTGTTCCTACTGAAGGTTGCTGTGAGCGTTGTGTGTGTTTTATTTGGTAGGCTATGTGGCAATTTACTTCAATGACTTCATTACATATAGACACATGTGATAGGCCTACATAATCTTGGCCACTTTAAATGTACGTATGGTGGATTGTAGTGTATTTATTTTATGTGTAGATTTCCAAATAATCGCCTAATGATATTAAAACAAAGGAATTGATTAATGTCACTGATGTAGAAATTGACATTGATCATGAGGAGGACTCTATTGCACCACACGGTGGCGTAGAGGGAGCACATAATGCACTGCTTGCTTTTCACAAATAGCAGGGCCTGAAACAATCAAAAACATAGGGCCAAAAAAATCCTTCTGTTCCATTTCTGTTGTTGAGGACAAATCACTGACTATGTTTCTCAATATTATGGATGGGCAGCTGTTTGACTACTCGCAGCCCAATATGAGTTTCTTCAACAGGTAATGCTTTGGTAGTTGGTGCTATCACAAGAGTCAAGACCACCCTTGGCGCCATGTGTTCATTACAGTCCCAACAAGGCATTAGGTCATGGCTGCTCACATCTACCAGTCTTCCATTCCCAAGCCGTCAGATGATTAAGTCAGCAGTGTGTTGGCGAACATCTTGCGCTGCAAGACAGTGACAGGATCCCCAGGTGGGGGAGTTTCAGATGTCAAATATTGCTCCAATGTAGCGGTATCAGAGGCGGTGTTATATATTCGAGTACCGCCCGGGGCCGTTTTATTTTGGGCGGTCTCCGGGCGCTGGGCTGGCGGCTCGCAGCTCGCGAGCGACTTATCTCACCAGCAGGGGCTTCAAATGTAAACTGAGGCTAAACAAATACATATGAACCCTCTGAGCGGAGGCCGGGCGGGCGGGCGCATTCACCCAAAAACTTGCTGGCAATGCTGCATGGCTCCAGACGCGACTGGGAGTCTGAGGAGGGAGCAACAGCAACACTCATCTGCTGCTGAAGGCGTCTGTTCAGGATGTTCTTCTTTTTTTCCTTTTTTTAACCATCTGACATGGGCTCGCGCACCCACAGACAGTTGTCTTAGCTGAATGAGCATTGCAAGAAGAGGCGTTTTCTGTGTGGGATAACTCGAGATAACCAGCCAAAGGGTTCGTTTCTCTTGGAGAGAGGAATTGCCGTGTTTTGCATTTGGGGGAAATAATGAAGAATCCACATCTTATAAGTGATGGCAACTGGAAGACTCTCAGCATGAAGGAAGCGCCGGTGACTAAAAAGTTCAAGCGTAAGTCACGGGAGCCAGTGAAACGCGTAAGTGAGGTGAAAAGTTCTAAACACGACTCTAAATTAGACGAGGACTCGAATGGGGAACCGATGGACAACACTTTCGTTATCAACACTCAGCAAAGGTTACAAGCCATCGCTTCTGTTGTCAGTGGTGGTGGGGATCACATTGGACAGTTGGGTATTTCGGACACGGCGCTTGATATGCGGATAAACACATTGCCTGCCACCAGTGGAAAGGTCAGTGCAACGCAGTCATCCCAATCGCGATCTGAAATCACTGCTAATAATAAGGACACGTTTCAGGCATCATTCCCCCAAGTTGTCGGCTATGACAGCCAGCAGGTTTACACCCCTCGCGAACAGAGCCTGCAGTCTCGTCTCGTGCTGTGCCAGCAGCCGCGCGCGGACATGGAGAGGGAGCGCGAGCGATCGCTGTCCTCCTCCGTAGCCTCGCAGGCGTCCTACATGAATAACAACGAGCCGCCTTCGGAATCGCCGAGGAAACGGCTGGGAGAGGCGTCGTCTGGCGTCGTCACCGAGATCAAAGCCATTCAACAGACACGGAGATTGCTGGCAAATGCCAGAGAGAGAACCCGCGTGCATACCATCAGCGCAGCTTTTGAGGCGCTCCGAAAACAGGTAGGTATTTGACATGACAAGAGTTTACAGTTTGAGGTCATTTTGTCATCAGTTTGTGATAGTCACGGCCCATCTAGTAGTCTGTCAAAACCAGCCATCCATGAATTGCCGAAATGCTGACATCGCCTTCTTGAATGTGAAGGCCATTGTGATTGCCTTTCTGGATTAGTTTGGGGATGACACGTATGAAGTTCAGGTCATCAGAGATGCATGAGCTTTGACATCAGACATAAGGCCTATGTCCCATGGGTCTGATGAGTAGGCCTACTGTATATACGCCTAAACCTCACCTCAGTAGACTGCTTGACAGAGTGTATCCTACACATTTGTTTGAGTATTAGTTTTCAGACACATATAACAGCATGTAGGGTACAACATTAAAGATCCACTGTGTGAGGAGCAGGCATCATTTAAAAACCCTGGCCTCTGTTTCAGTGACTATAACTAGGCCTATATAACTGTATAACTACCGTAAGCAGCTTAGCTATGGGAATCCAAGTTTTTGGTAAATTGGCATTTTCCAGCCATGCCTTCAGTAAATGCCCTATACATGTTGGCCTATCATGACATGCTTATCATCCTAAAGTGGTTCCCAGTGCAGTGAATCTCAGTTGCTGCACACACACACACACACACACACACACACACACACACACACACACACACACACACACACACACACACACACACACACACACACACACACACACACACACACACACACACACACACACACACACACACACAGTGAGCATACTCCTTCTACCTCCACAGGTGTGTGCTACTCCTTTGAGCAAAACCTGTCCAAGTAGGCACGCGCGCGCACACACACACTCACGCACGCGCGCACACACACACACACACACACACACACACACACACACACACACACACACACACACACACACGCGCGCACACACACACAAAGTGATGCCCAGTCTGCCTTATGCATGCATGCACACACATGCACATGCACAAATACTCAGATTGATTTTCTCTCTTCTGCTTGTGCTGTGCAACTCTTACAGGCAGCTGCCTAAGCTGGGATGCACACATCATACCCCCCACACACAGACAGAGAGAGAGACCATCTGGGTCCTCTCCTTCGGCAGGTGCCTTGTTACTCCTATGGGCAGATGTTGTCAAAGCACACACACACTGACACACACAGAGTGATATTTTGGTCTGTGATCCTTCTGCCTCTACAGGTGCCATGCTATTCCTATGGGCAGAACCTGACCTGTCCAAGCTGGCAAATGCATGCACACGCACACACACACGCACACATGCACACACTCTCACTCACTGATCCTCTCTTCCTGCTCCAGGGGCCATGCTACTCCTATGGGCAGAAGCTGACCATGTACACACACACACACACACACACACACACACACACACACACACACACACACACACACACACACACACACACACACACACACACACACACACACACACACACACACACACACACACAGAGTGATCTTCAATCTCTCTCTCTTCCTTTCTCTCTCTCTCTCTCTCTCTTCCTTTCTCTCTGTCTCTCTGTCTCTCTCTCTCTCTCTCTCTCTCTCTCTCTCTCTCTCTCCTACAGGTGCCGTGCTACTCCTATGGGCAGAAGCTCTCCAAGCTGGCTATATTAAGAATCGCCTGCAACTACATCCTGTCCCTGGCTCAGCTTGCAGAGCTGGACTACACCCCGGACCACAGCAACCTGAGCTTCAGGGACTGCGTGGAGCAGTGCACGCGCACGCTGCAAGCAGAGGGCAGATCCAAGAAGAGAAAGGTAAAAATGTGTGTGTGTGTGTGTGTGTGTGTGTGTGTGTGTGTGTGTGTGTGTGTGTGTGTGTGTGGAGATGACAGAGAGTGAGTGGAACTGCAGGCCAATCTAAGACGAGGAAGTTACTGTAGGTCTGCACTGTGGTGTGTGTGTGTGTGTGTGTGTGTGTGTGTGTGTGTGTGTGTGTGTGTGTGTGTGTGTGTGTGTGTGTGTGTGTGTGTGTGTGTGTGTGTGTGTGTGTGTTGGAGATGTACATGGGGTAGGAGTCATTGTTTTTTATATGTAATTTTGGGGGATTTTTGTCTTTATTTCTGATAGGATAGTGAAGGAGAGACAGGAAATGACTGGGGAGAGGGAGACAGGGAAGGATTGGCAAATGACCCAGGCCGGAATCGAACCCGGCTCGCCAGCATAGTAAACCAGTACCCTACCGTTAGGCCACAGCAGGACCAGGAGTCACTGGGTTAATCGGGATGATGAGAGCAACTGTTCTAGCCACCAGGTGATGATTCTACAAATCCATGTTTTGGTGCTCAAATCCCAGAAAAGATTCATTGGACTGAGTGAGTGATTGTAGCAGACCGTGCCGTCAGCTAGGCTGCTATCGCAGTAAGGTTTTGGACACCTGGATACGCCCTGAAGAAGGCCATAAGGGCCAAAAAAGTAAGAATATTGTAACCTTGAGTGCCTCAGCATCTGTCTTCCTGAACCAGGTTTTGGAGACCGTTGGAGAACAAACGTCTTTCACAGCATCCCAATGATATCATATATGAAAACCTAGGTGTCTTTAAAAATCCCCCATCAATGTTGGACTCACCTGAACCTAATTAAAACCTCATTGAAACCTAAGTTGTGCATACCGTACCATTAATATCACATCAATATGTATATCATATGAAAATATAGGTAACCCTTTATTTTAATGGTTCACTGCTACAGTGGATCTACCACATTAGGTAGGTAATGACCAGTGTAACAATATTTAATTCCATGTAATACCAGTGTAATACCATGCACCAACCTTAACCCTAACCCTAACCCTAAATGTAAGTACAAAATTGGGTACATGGTGTTACACTGGTATTACATGGTATCAAATAGTGTTACACTGGTTATTACACTGTACCTAAGGTGGTAGATCCACTGTAATAGTGAACCATTAAAATAAAGTGTAACCAAAATATACAGTAGGCCTAAATAGTGTCCCAAAATTCCTCCCCTGTCAACGTTGAACTCTGACAATGTCCCTAAAAACCCCAACCCCCATTACAAAACGTTCATTTAAAAACACTTGTCCTTTAACCTCACAGCTTCCTCCCTCTGTTGTACAGCCAAGCATGCAAAGAGGAAGAGCTGTTGATGTGCTCTAAGTGTTTACTGTAAGTGGCGACATGCAAGACTAGTAACTGGTAAAAAGGCATTTCAAAAAGACATTGTCATTTTTTTATTAATGCAGTGCAGCTCACGTTTAATAGTAACATGAGGAATAATTCAACCCCACAATTTTACTCTGAAGTGAACAATGTAACCGGCCTGTTGTAAAAGGCTCAATGCTGAATCATAATGTTGCATTTATGGTCATGATCAAACATTTGACTCTCTGGCCTGAAATAAGCCTGGATATGAATTTCGAAATTCTGTAGGTTACAGTATACAAATGCTGCTAACTCCACATTACTGCAGGCAAAGTAGTAAATCCATTGGAGAAAGGCACTGTGGTGCCTGTTTGAAGAGCTTGTAGTGTGAGTATCCGTATGAGAGTGTAAGTTGAAGCGGTTGTTGCATTACATTGCACTGCTGCTGGGGATTCACTAGGCTATAACATTCCCATCTGGGCACTACACTGCTCTCTCTCTCTCTCTCTCGCTGCTGTATTTGGCCTCAGTGTGTGGCCGTTGATAATTTTGATGGCACTTCTGCTAGACTCGATGGCCCAAATCCAGACACTAATGTTTAAGAGTTGCAATGGCATGTACAAATACAAATTGTCTGATCTTTTTATGATAGGCTCCATGGCCCAAAGTTTTGGTTCTTTTTTTTGAAGGTCCAGTGTGTCATTTTAGCTGTTTATTTCCAGCATGTATGCTGCCCATTTACTCATTTAATCTTTTCCATGCATATTGATCTGCTTTGACCGGAGTAGGTTTTGCAGCCAAGGCTATGCTGTCTGTAACTAATATTAATATGGTAGATTTATATGGAGAAGATCCATCTACAGTATTCATGTACTGTATTAATGTAAGTGTAAATTTCACCGCCATAATGAAAATGTAGAAATTGATGGGGATAGAAGATATTCATGAAAAGATTAGATTTGTGAATGGGCAGCATACACTCTGAAAATAAACGTCTAAATAAACTACACACTCCGCCTTTAAAAACAGCCATGGAGATGTTGTTCCCAAACAAAAACCCAGTCAATGCAGGGAGGTCTGTTGGATCGGCCGGACTTTTTCCTACCCTGGAAGCCCACCATAGTAACTTTCTACTGTTTATTTCTTTTGTTTTGACTTTTTTCATATTCCTTCTGGAAAACAGTAACAACCGAAATACACTCGTTTCAATTATGTAGCGCATTCCTCTCACTCAGACAAGGGACACCGTTAAATTAAATCATCATCAAGTTTTGGAGTTTGAAAGGGAACTGGGTGTTCGGCCAGCTTTTGCTTTTCCTCCCTAAACAGAGGAAAGCGCAGGCGAGCAGAGGAGAGAGGAGAGGAGAGGAGTGGAGGGGAGAGCTGTGGAGAGAGAAAGGGCAGGAGAGCTGAGGAGATTAAAAGAGAGGAGTACTGAGGAGAGGAGAGGAGAGGTGAGGAGAGCAGAGGAGTGAAGAAAAGAGGAGAGCAGAGAAGAGGAGAGGAGAGCTGAGGAGTGGAGAGGAGAGGAGTGGAGAGCTGAAGAGAGGAAAGCGCAGGAGAGGAGAGGAGGAGTGGAGAGAACAGGAGGAGAGGAGAGGAGTGGAGAGCTGAAGAGAGAGGAGAGCACAGGAGAGCTGAGGAATGGAGAAGAGAAGAGAGGAGGGCTGAGGAGAGGAGAGGAGAGGAGTAGAGTAAGCACTTCGGGTGCATAAAGAGGGGTGATTGATGCCACTGTGTGCAGTTTTATGACACGTCCAGGACCCATGTGTAAACCGAAGCTGAACTTCCTTCAAAGCAACCTCATACCCCCCCCCCTTCCTCCACACACACACACACACACACACACACACACACACACACACACACACACACAAACACACATTCAGTGTGTCAGGTCAAGGGACACTTGTGGCTTAGGTGCCATTCATTTTTTCTCGTAAATCACACTCACAAGACTTTCGAGATATTGCGATTTTTCTTTTTTGTTTTTGTCAGTGTTGCGAAACTCTTCACATGGAGATCGTCATGTGTTTGCTTATGGGAACGATAGAGAAAGAAACAATTTTGTCAGAAAAACCTTCTGCAATCACAACTGAGTTTTTACAAACGGTTTCAACATGTTTCCCTTCAAAACTTTTTTTATAAGAAAATATCTTTTATACAAATGTCGTGATTTATGTGTCATATTAGCCATTTGGCATGGTATTGGAGAAACCTTTCACACCAACCTCATATTAATAATGCAGTGAGTCGCAAATGTTCTTTTGGCACAATCTTGTAGAGGAGTAATTTATGTACAAACCCTCCTTCACATGCTGAATGTAAGTCTTGTCTCCTAGTCTCCTAGGTGTGTGTGTGTGCGCGCGCGCGTGCGTGCGTGTGCGTGCGTGTGTGTGTGCTTGCCTGTCTGTGTTCCGCTAATGTGTTTCCCTAGCATAAGCGTATTCAGAAGGAAACTAACTGAGCACTGAACAGCAGCAGCGGCAGAGCAGCAGAGAGAGCAGTGTTGAGCAGCAGAGCAGTGGCGGCAGGCAGGCAGCAGAGCTTTTTTCTTTTTTTCCCTCTCCTCCCCCTGGCTGTCCCAGACACCAGATGTTCGTAACGCTAGTTGGGAAGTCCTGCTGGCGCCACTCAGGGCAGAGGGCAGGGGGAAGGCACGCGAGCAGGATCCCAGACAACTCCAGCTCGCTGTAGGAATTGGCGCATTCCCCAGCAGCGCAGAGCAGAGAGCATAGCGGCAGGCCGGTCCACAGGGTGGGGGTGGCAAGCGGGTCAGTCGTCATGGGCCCCAAGGGGAAATGGGGGGCCCGCTATTATATTGTATGTTTTGAGAGTGGGGGCCTTTTTCGATGACCTTGTCCCGGGCCCGGTCAAAGCTGTCAGTGGCCCCGCATAGCAGTGCTGGCACATTCCCTCACCGCGGTCCCCCCTTTCCCCTCTCTCCCCTCCCCTCTCTGCTTCTCTCTCTCTCTCTCCTCTCTCTCTCCGCTCCGGCTCCACTCCACCATCTGTTCCAAAAAAACACTTTGAAATGAAAAACACTGATCATCACTCTCGCAGGATACCAGCAACGGAGCAGCAGCTGTTACAGGGGCCGCAGGGAGAGAGAGAGAGAGAGAGAGAGAAAGAGAGAGGGAGGGAGATAGGGAGAGAGAGAGAGAGAGAGAGAGAGAGAGAGAGAGAGAGAAAGAGAGAGGGAGGGAGATAGGGAGAGAGGGAGAAAGAGAGAGTGAGGGAGGGAGAAAGAGAGAGGGAGGGAGACAGAGAGGGGCCACAGGGAGAGACAGAGTCAGTGAGAGGCAGAGAGAGAGAGGGAGAGAGCAAGGGAAATGGAGAGAGCCAGAGAGAGGGAGAGATGGAGGGAGAGAGTGAGGGAAAGGAGAGCGGGAGGGAGGGAGTGGGGGCTCTGTGTAAGAAAGAAATCCCTTTGTCAGGGCGAGCCAGTGAGTCTGAGGGGAAAGCTGGTGGAAAAAACCCTGTTTTCTCAGTGAAGCTTGATTAGACGGCATTCAGAGCTCGACTTCAGGGGTTGTTTTAAGTGGAAGTTTTCATCTGAATTGAAGCAGCTTTTTGTACATTTTTCAACATGTCAAAAAATGGTGGTTTTCTACAAAAATATATGAACTTTTTCTAAAGTTGTTGTACATTTAGAATGTTTGCACAAAATTAGTATCAGTATCACAATCCTTTACTTTTATAATCACTGGAAGCTGTGAACATTCATATCCGAGAAATCAGTATGTAAATACGCTTGTGTGCGCCTGATATAATTGGGAAATTGGAATCAACAAAACATTCCATCCTCTAACTTTGGCTGAATTCCAACCCCTTTGAACAGGGCCAAAGAATGTGAGTTTTTCCTGCAAGATCCTTCCCATCGCCCTTAGTCTTGGACCAAATGTCTTTCCTAACAAGAATACATCTACCCCATTTGAAATGTTCCTTCAGTCCCTGCAAACATCTTTGTTTGAGGAGTGTTTTGCAACACAGTTGTTGTTTGTCAGTTGGCAGTCTAGTTGGTTTAGTAGTCAGTTGAACAAGAAGTTCATTTTATTCACATAGCCATTCTCTCATAGTATTATATCCAGAGGAAAAGCAGTAACTTGGCAAGTGTAGTGTCAAAGTTGAGGGTAAAGCAAGGGTAAACACAATATTCATACAGTTACTGTAGGCTACACTCTGGCTTGGTTTTCTAATGCATTTTTGCACTTTTCTGCAAACGAAAGAATGCAAAAATGTGAAAACATGACACAACAAAACTGTAGCAGATGAAAGAGCAGATGTTACACTTTTGAATGGTGCAAAAATGCAGATACTGATGGTTTTGTATGGTTCATACTGTTCACATACTGTACACACAATACATGCAGTATGATATATGGAATAAAATGTTAACATGTGCTTTCTTTTTTTTTCCCTTTGGCAGGAGTAAAAAATGATGCAGCGACATGAAGGATTCATCTCTGGTGGCATCAGATGAAGTTGTGTGGTGGGGAGGACTTATTAACTCCAGGAGACCGACTGCAGAAGAGGACAAGACCTCTCTTCTCTCCCTACGCAGTCCCTCACCGCCATACACTAGAACCATTGACTAGAACACTAAAAGAATCATGAAAAGGAGACGGAATGCTTCTAGAACCCCTCTGGGTGGTTCCATGGAGAGTGGAAGGTTCTTCACATCAGGAATGGTTCCTCATCACTTCACACCATGGACTATACTAACTACATACAGTATTTCACAAAGTTCCTTTTGAACTTTTTGAACTTTTTAGCCTCCATGGTTTCGTTGAGGGACTGAAAAAGGTCTCATGGCTCCTCAAGAAGTGGAATTGGCTCCATTTCTTGGAGTGTCCCTGGTCATACAACTAGATATTCAGCTGCCACCGTGGAGAGGATTGAAAGCAAGCACTTTGTAACATAAGAAGCAATTGAGTTCTTGATGTTAACTATCTTTTAGAGTATCTTATCTCCATTTCATCATCGTAAGGTCATTGGCGATTGCCCATAACAAAGTCTTGGGATAATCAATGGAGGGCATCTGATGCTATAATTAACGAGAACAATTTTTTTTTTGCAGAACTGAAATAGTACGGTAATTTTGTTTAGCCATTAATATGAAGGGCCTAATACCTTGGCACCATAACCAAGTTGAAATGGGCTTCAACAGACCCAAACTCCCATACCAGACTGACAGTGTTATGAGATAAGACGCATAATCCATAATATTTTTTTCTTTCTTTCTTTTCCAGAAAATATAGATTACACAGCGCATACAAGATTATTTCTGTGTCATAAATCATACCACATAAGCACTTGTTGCATACAGTACTTTCATTAGCAGCTGAGCCGAATTAGCGCAGGCCTTCACACACAGTGAGACAGATGGTCTGACTGCAAAAGCACCTGTTAAAGATTTAGGAGTGGATACATTGCTGGACTTTTGAACTTTTTGGGCCACCGTGTTGGTGACGGTCATTTTCATTCTGCACATTTGCAGTGTTAAAGACATATCAGCCTTAAGGAGTTATGTTTTGTGTTGAAAGGATTGTCTATGTTAACTAATGTTGAGCATTTAACAACCCTGAATAAACATTTATTATAATGTAAAATATAAAGATGCTGAGTTTATTTCTCATGAGCAGATTTTGACACTATTTTGTGCATAAGGTCATTTTGAGACCAGATAAATGCCATGTTGATTATCTGATTTGTTTTATGAAACGACAAACAGGAGGAATTATAGTAGGATTGCGTTTTCCTTATTCTCATTTCAAAAAGTATGGTATATCATCCATAAAATGTCTTGTGTAACCGATTTCCTCAATTATTTTTGGACGACCACGATACGTAAAAAAAAAAGACAATGTGTTCTTTAAAATGCCAGCTTTTGCCCTTTTTGGACACAATTTCTAAACCAATCCAGCATGTACAGTACACAAGTAAAAGGGGGGGGGGATCCCCTGCTTTGCTATATTGGAGTTTAAACAAAGTGCAACCGGTATAAAAACATCTGCTTCTAGTCAGACAAAAAACAAAGAGACGATGACAGCACCTTATGGGTTTGATTTCATAGCGGCTCCTCCTGACTCCAAGCGAGCATTTATGGGCGAATCACACATGTGTTTTCTGTCTCATGGTAGGCGCATACAGTGCGTCCCTGAGGGAATTGGGTTGTTAAAGCTGGTGGTTGTCTGCAGAAGGGTGCTGTTCTTGTTGGGGAAATGTAATTCCTCCAACATATTAGGTATTTTGAATCACATGTTTGTTTTGTGCTTGCCAGGTTATGTGACTGGAGTAATAATTAAGTACTCCATAGATAATAAGTGTGCATTATCAAGCATGTTCTTATAATTGTAACATCCAAAATAAAGCCTAAGTCTACTTTCACTCTTTTTGTTGGAGATTCCTCATGTACAGTATACTGTTAAGAAATGCTGCAAAAACTCAATACAATACAGATAGATCTGTAAGACGGAAAGAAAGAAAAGGTCAATGCTCTACTCCTGTCAACATTCACTCAGCAGCAACACTGTGAGTCCTGAATAGAATCTCTCGTCAGTCATAAGTGTCGATCTGAACCGAGTCCAAACTCAACACAGACCCCCCCCCCCCCCACACACACACACACACACCCCCTCAAAGCCTGAGCGACCCAAACAGCTGTTTGATGCCCACAATCACCAGATTGTCACCAGCAGCACGGCACCACCAACCAGCCTGATAAAACTTCACAGCTCCAACTGTCTGAGCAAAACGCCCTGACAAAGGATGATTCAGCTGAGCAGATCTAATTCGTGCTTTCAAAACATAAACTCAAAGCCACCCCCAGGGCCCAACTCATTACTGCAAATGGCCTGCAAGCCACACAAAGTCCCACTAGTCAATATTGTCACACTGTAATGTCATGAGCACGAGTGAGTGAGTGTGAGTTGTCAAAGGGTTTGTAGAAAGGTGACAATTGGGCCACCTCTACATTCTGTAAAAAATGTTTAATGGCAATGAAAGGTGTTTCAGAAAAACTTTCGATATTATATTAATTGGATAAAACAGCACTTTCACTTTATTTAGAATATTCAACCCAACATCCCTTCACAGCAATTTAGCACGCTCTGAAAGGTTAGCAAACCCGTTTCCTCCCTCCATTCCTCAAAATCAGCCTCAAGTAAAAATGTGCACTTGGACGACTAGAGAGTGAGTGAGGGAGTGAGAGAGCTCCAAGTCCAGATGAATGGAGTGAGAGCTAGAAGGTAGAGACAGACAGATAGCAGGTTTCTCTGAGCAGGAGCGCCGACGACTCAGGCTCCCCTTCAGTGCAGATCGGCACAGCGCGGCACGTTCTGGTCTGTTGGCAAGCTGCCCTCGAAAAAAGCTGGAATGCGTTCAGCCCTTTACAGTCCTTCAAATTGGAGCTGGAGCCGGAGAGGAAATACTAGTATCCTGTATATACAGCCTCTGTCTGTCGGCCCCTGCACTGCAAGCAGGGCTGGGGTCGGACCTAGAAAACCACCTGGGCATTTTTTTTTGTCTTGAACTGGTGCCTCACACATACAAGGGGCTCAGCTGTCAAGTGGAGAAACAGCTTTTAATGCCCATAAATGAATTGGTTATTGGTATATGATTGATATGCTGCAAAGAGTGTGGTCCTTAGATAGTCCACTAAAAACAACACAAAAAAATCCATACAATAGTGGCTATAGTGGCACTGGTTGTCGTTAGGCCGCCTTGGCATGTGCTACTGCTGAAACGTCACTGATCCACAAATCATTTTTGTACTACATCATCCTTGACTCAGTCCACTATCTGTATTGATGGGCCGCCCCCTCTAAACTGTGGGCCAGTCCACAAGGAAGAAAGGGGAAAAAACAGAAGCAGTCCCTGAGGCCTGTCGGCCCACTGGGAAAATGCCCTGTATGCCAGATTACCAGTCCTGACCCGACTGAAAGGCAGCATGAATGGAAAGCAAAACGGAGACAGCCAGGAGTCAGGTCTGAACTGAAATCAGCCGTGAACACTCTGAGTGATGAACAGGATTCACAAGCAAAAGAAAAAGGAGAGAGAGAGAGAGAGAGAGAGAGAGAGAGAGAGAGAGAGAGAGAGAGAGAGAGAGAGAGAGAGAGAGAGAGAGAGAGTGTGTTAGAGTTAGAGGTCCCTTTCTTCTGTTTGTTAGTGAAAAGGAGGGCCATTCAGTTTGTGAAGGTGCCCTTGTTTCTTGTCCAGATTCTGGTTGCAGTGTGCGTACATTTTCAATTGTGATGTTACAGTCTTATAAAAAAACTTTAAATCAATGTAAATTTGATGATGTCAATTGAACATTTGAAATGAGCTTCAGGTAAGGGTTTGCTTGCCTATGGCACAGGGCAGCGTTTGTAATGGGCATGTACTGTACATGCCCTGCTAACAGGGGGAATCCTTATCAACCGCGACAGTGAATGCAGTGACTACTCCATCTATTGGTACAACTGGTTTACTACAGCTTAGATCAGAAAAATAGCAACAATGCTGTAATCAACGCTACAATAATTAATAGAAATCGAAAGTCATGATAGCAAAGCAAAAAGAAAACTTCAGAAAGATGTTGGCCAGAGCCAGACTTCAGCCAAATGTTGACCAGAGGAAAGCAAATTTCAGGTGATTTCAATATGATAAATTATACACTCACTGGCCACTATATTAGGAACACCCGTTACAACTGTTCATTGAGGCAAATTTCTGATCAGCCAATCACATGGGGGCAACTCAATGCATTTGTGCATGTCAACATGGTCGAGATGATCTTATGCAGTTAAAACCCAGCATCGTAATGGGGAAGAACATGGCATGGCTGTTGTTGGTGCCGAAAAGGCTTGATTTGAATATTTTAGAAAAGACTGATCTACTGGGATATTCACACGCAACCATCTCTAGGGTTTACAAAGAATGGTACGAAAAAGAAAAAAAAATGCAGTGAGCAGCGATTCTGTGGGCAAAAATGCCTTGTTGATGGCAGAGGTCAGAGGAGAATGGCCAGACTGGTTTGAGCTGATACAAAGGCAACATTAAGTCAAATAACCACTCATTACAACAGGTATGCATAAGAGAATCCCTGATTACACAGCACCTCAAATCTTGAGGCAAATGGGTTACAGCAGCAGAAAACCACATTTGGTGCCACTCCTGTCAGCTAAGAACAGGAAAATGAGGCAACAATTTGGACAGGCTCACCATAAACGACACTAGAAGATCGGAAAAATGTTGGCTGGTCTGATGAGTCTTGATATCTACTGCAACACTCAGGTGTAATAGTCCGAATTTGGTGTCAACAACATTAAAACATGGGTCAACCCTGCTTTACATCAACGTTTCAGGCTGGGGACATAATGGCATAAGGATATTTTCTTAGCACAATTTGGGCCAATTAGTACCAATTTATCTTTGTTGGAATGCCACATCCTACCCAAGTATTGTTGCAGGCTATTCAGGCAGTTCTGAGGGCAAAAGGGGGTCAAACCCAGCACTAGAGAGGTGTTCCTAATGAAGTGGCCGGTGAGTGTATATACCATTGGCTGTGTTGCTTGTCAATGACTGGTCTTAACCTTCACTGTTAAATAATAATACATAATAATAGTAATTGAATATTGAACACATACAGTAACAACAAAGTTCAAAATGTTCTTATAGAAATGTATTTATTTGCATAACAGTGATACAACAATGCATTTGCAACACCTGCACTTCCGTGCCGAAGGCCATATCCAAGGTACCACTATAAATCTTTTAGACATCTTTGTCTCCATGTTTTAACACTAGTGTTCTCTCTTTTTTAAAATAAAATACTAATATATAGTCATGTGTATTACTAGACATGTACAAGATGTACGCCATTGACGTTTTAGTAACAGACATCAGGGTGGCGCAACCACAGCCTAATGCCATTATTGTATGAATGGACACTTTTTTCTTGTTGTTTTTACGGCATTCTCTAAACACCATATTCTTTGCTTTTACATCAATTGCCAATTATTAATTAATTTAAGACAAGAGTGGCATTTGTTACTAAAACAAAAACAAACAAACAAAAAGATAAAACAAACAGGACCATTTTCAGGAAGACAAGGTTCAGTGACAATTCTTCAGCTCATTTCCCTGAATGCAAAAACCACAGAATAAAAAAAGTACAGATTTGTAACATGTCAGACGAACTAAAACGGAATAACAGACTGAAATGTACTTTGGAATGGTTGAACCAATAGTCAAAATCATGTCAAAACAACATTAAAAATATTGATCAAAACCTTTATGTGCTACAGTACCTATCAGAAATGTGTTGAAGTCACATACAAGAATCAATATGCAAAGAAAACGGTCGCTCTCTCTCACATGCATGAACGCACGCACGCACATCCACACTCTCGCTCGCTCGCTCTCTCTCTCTCGCTCTCTCTCTCTCTCGCTCTATCTCGCTCTCTCTCTCTCGCTCTCTCTCTCTCGCACTCACACTCACACTCACACTACAAAGAAGGAATAAAGAAAGAGGAAAAAAGAACAAAAGAGAATGAAACGAACAACAAGAATGAAAGACATGCCAGCCAGTGTTGAAACTAAGACGTTTTGTTGTGCGGATGCGTTTACTGCACATAGTCTGCACACCAATTGGCCTGAGTTGACTTTCTCAAGTACCATACATTTTTGGACAAAATACAAACAGATTACATTAATGTATCGAGAGAGTGAAAGTGCATGTGGTGTATTCCAGATGTAGATATTCATAAATTCATAAAACAGTTTGTTCACCTGACATGAGGAGACGAGCAGAACTTAAAAACAAAACCAGACTTTTTTTTTTTAACAATCGAAATGTTCTTCTCACACAGTTTTTTTTTCCAGTCTAGAGGCATCATGTACACAGACATGTATAAGATTTTATAGGCATGTATCATTTTATAGACATTAATGTGCGCTTGACAATGACCATATCATTATTTACAGATTGTCTCATCTGTTTTTCACCTTGTCCGATCAACACTGTAAGAACTACAGTTTGTGACTAACATACTGTACATGCACACACACGCTCGCACACACACACACACACACACATAAAATTGATAAAGGCTTGGTTGAGAAAGGTGTACACCAAATGGAATCTAAAAGCAGAGTTGCATGAAGTAGAAGTATTGTGGCGAATGTGATTACTACGCTAGTAGTATGATGTTACACAGTTGCAACTACCTGTAATATCACACTATGGGTGTTGCAATAACACCCGTAACAGTACTGCTACTTCTACGTTTTCAATCAACTCTTAAAATAGCAGCAAGAATCTAATGAGTGTGCACTGAACTGTACTTGTCGCACCAAATGAGTCATGGGTCTTCTCAACGTCAATATAGACGTACGCCAACTTTATACCCCCCCCCCAGCATGCACAATGTTACATGCACACTGCCCCAAAGCCTACAGTGCAGCCCCTTATTGTATTTGAAAGTATGGACAAACAAAACGCACCGTCATTGCAGCACCTTCGGCGACTTCAACATTACACAGGGATGTCCATGTATTGTGTTTTCTCTTCACCTCTTCTGCACCGCTGTGGCTCTACCCGTCGGCCATCTTGGCTGTATAGTTGTGTCACATAACAACCCAAATTGACCCGAAGGAATTATTGCATCCAGTGCAGTCAGTCCAGTGATTTTCCACCAACTCAGCTGAAACCGGTATTCAAGTCCTGTGGATTTCCAGACCTCCAGGGCTGCAGTAGGACCTCGTTCTACAATTTTCCACCCCACCAGGACATTATTAATCCATGACCAGGAATGCCGGATGCTGGATGCCCTTTGAGGTGATGGAAAGGTAGAGCGGGGTGCATCAGTATCAGATGGGGCAAAAGCTACAGTGACATGCCCCCCCCCCAACAGAGAGGGGTGGTTTGGAGAGGGGTTGAGGTCATGCCAGCTGGGGCAGAAATGGTAGCAAACGTCCCCCCTGAGGAAGGGGAAGGCCAGGGGGCATCTCAGCCGGGGCAGAGGCTACGGTGGATAGCCTCCAACAGTCTATCACTGAAGGGGAATCATCATACTACATGGGTCGGAGATCTGATGCCCTTTGAGGGGTAAAGGAATGTGTCTGGGGACATCAGCCTCAGATGGGTCAAAAACTGCAGTGCATATCCTCTGTGACAGCTTATGTGGCGGCGAGTGGGCACCATCACATCAGCTGGGCCAGAAACTTGCCCTTTGAGGGGTAGAAAGAGTGCATTTGGGGGCAATAACTACAGGGCATGTACGGTACCAGTCTGAGCCACTTACGTCCTCCCCAGCCATGCACATGCTAAACGACTTCCATGTGATATCCAAGGTCCGTGGAGAGGCGTCTGGACATAAAAACTGCGAGACTGTACGTGAAGAAGGCATACCGTCGTCGTCTTGTCAGCTAGGGTCAAAAACTGCAGTGCATGCCCTCTGTAAGTGTATGCCAAGGCGGTCATCATCATTGATACATTAGTTGGCCCTCGAAAAAAAAAAGCTGGAATGCCCTGCAGTTATTGACAAAATCTGCACTGTGTACATCCTGTGTGAGCACACGTGAAGAAGGCATACCACTGCCAACATATAAACAAGGGTCAAAAACTGCTGTTCACGCCTTCTGGAAAGTGTATACCACATCGTTGGTCATCATCATCGTCGTCATTACATCAGCTGGAGCAGGAAGTGGTCATCATCTTCATTGTCGGTACAATAGTTGGCCCTCGATCAAAGCTGGAATGCCCTGCAGTTATTGACAAAAGTTATTGAGAGTGTGTGTGACGAAGGCATGCCATCGCCGCCATATCAGTAGGGGTCAAAAACTGCAGTGCATGCCCTCTGGAAGTGTATGCCACCTCGGTGTGCATCGTCGTTGTCGTCGTCATAGATACATCAGCTGGAGCAGAAGGTGCAGTGGATACCGCCGGTCAGGTCGGCGACGGTGCCATCCTCCACCAGGGCCTGCAGCAGCGCCCTCTCCTGGTTGACGTTGTGCATGTCCTGGGACAGCATGGCCGCCATGGGCAGCGCGTCGTAGTAGTGGAGGGGCGCCTCCCGCTGGCTCAGGTTGTAGCCGAAGCCCGCCAGACTCACCTCGTCACACAGGTACGTGGCCAGGTTGAGCGCTGACACGCCCAGTGTCGGGACATTCTGTCGAGAGATACAGAGACAGGGAGACATCATCATGCACACACCCCTTGCAAAAAAATTAGAAAGACTGTGGACAAGTTTATTTATTTGTACAATTCCACTGAAAATGTAACATGGCTCTGGCAGATCTCTGCATTAAACCATGTTTAGTCACAAATTATTTGCAAAGCTGTTTTCATTGTTTTTTTGGAACTGGAGGTCCAAAACATGTAGAAATAAACAAATAAGTGTGGACAATAATCTATAATCTATGAACGTTTAACTTTTTAGGTAGAATTATGGAAATAAATACACTTTTCCATAATGTTCTCATTTCTTTGAAAACAGTTTATGTTGCAGGGCGGATGCCAACACCATTGGCATGTTTTGCAGTTAAAGGAAAATGTATATCAATATCAATATCATTAATATCTTTATTAATAAGCGATCATACAGTATACAGTAAGCTAAACACTGCAAAGTTTTCATTAGGTGTCATTCATCAGTATTGCAAAAGGCCGACAGGCCGAAATGTTGTCACATTTAAGACCTATTTGTGCAACTCAGGAGTGTGCGGCACTTCTCTCCTTTTGAAAGTGTTTAACTGGTTGCCAGCACCTCCTTTTCTGGTGTGCGTTTTGCTCCTGGGTCATTTCACGTGAAATCAGACACTTTGGGACCCGACCGACCCGGATTTCGATCATACTTGGTGTGCCTTTTCAGTAGCAAGGTAGCACCCCAGAACTGCATTGGTTTGAATCTGACACTAATATTAAGGGAGAAACAGACTAGGAAAGGTTCACATGTGAGGGTAGGACACTATACATTCAGCCTTGAATATATCAGTCAGTGTTAGTCACAAAAAGATGCCTGTGGTGTTGTTCGAAAGCTCTTTTCTGGCTCTACATAGTACACAATCACCTTGGAATACAACTACTCTCAGAATATGAATTATGATAAATTGAAAAATTAAAAATTGAATATCTAAAAAACTCATATTTTAAAATGGCCAGTTCCTTGTCCAAACGTAGCCGGCAATGTCATGAGCAGCACCTTAAATGCTGGTGTTCGGTTTGTTATTCATTTCAGAGAGAAGTTGACTCACAAATATGGCATCATACAGACCACTTACTAATAATATGGTAATACCATAGTAGCATCACATGACAAAACAAAAACAAAACAAAAATGGTCAGTGTCCATGGTCCCAGGTTTCAGAAACTAAGGCAGATGTCCATTTATACACACCAAATGATGATATGTGAATGTTTGAACATTTCTTCTCTGTGTACCTGTGCCATCTTCCCTTTACCGTACTTTAAAGAGGTAATCAATGGCTACACTCTCATTTTGTACTTTACCAGTGCATTTGAAGCAGCAGCTGTGTTTTTTTTTAGATAATGTATAAGTACGTCTCGTTGCAGTTACAGGTTCCACTACCAGAAGCACATCCTGATGATCCATGACAGTCTATCTGGTCTGAAGGGAAAAGTGAAGGATGGAGATGGCCCATGAGGATGCAGGAAGTTCAGTTTCACCTCTCCAGTGCTCGGCATACATTCCTCAGCACATGCTAGCCACCAGTTGCCATCATATACAGCTACAACATACCCTTTGATGCTTGAAAATGTAACACATTCCTTTACTGAGCTCACTCTTTCAACTCTGCCTTCTCTGAATGCTCAAAATGGCCTAACTTCCACTGTGTCCATTGACAAACTGTGTAGTTTTTGAGTACCTGGAATAGTTCTTGCAGATTCAAACCTTTTCAACAGGTTCTCAGCTTCATGATGGTACATCTCTGTTGTGGCAAACTGGCAATGGATGTTCTTGACATTATCCTTGACAAATTCCAAACAGTTGGTATGCCGTTCTAATTTAATTGTCAATAGGACGTTGCAGACTTGCTCGTGCAGCAAGCCATTTAACTGTCCCTCCAACGCCATCACATGGGACCTTTGCCATGTGATGTGGCAAAAAAGTGCCATTCTGCAGGTATGTGAAAATATGCTGCCTCGTGGTGGCACAAATTTGTTGTAATTTTAAGGTTCTTATATTGTGCAGGAAGTCTGCAACGTCCTATTGACAATTAAATTGTAACGCCATACCAACTGTTTGAATTTGTCAAGGATAATGTCAAGAACATCCATTGCCAGTTTGCCACAACAGATTATGTACCATCATGAAGCTGAGAACTTGTTGAAAAGGTTTTGAATCTGCAAGAACTATTCCAGGTACTCAAAAACTACACAGCTTTCTTGCCCATTGTCAATTGACACAGTGGAAGTTAGGCCATTTTGAGCATTCAGAGAAGGCAGAGTTGAAAGAGTGAGCTCAGTAAAGGAATGTGTTACATTTTCAAGCATCAAAGGGTATGTTGTAGCTGTATATGATGGCAACTGGTGGCTAGCATGTGCTGAGGAATGTATGCCGAGCACTGGAGAGGTGAAACTGAACTTCCTGCATCCTCATGGGCCATCTCCATCCTTCACTTTTCCCTTCAGACCAGATAGACTTGTCATGGATCATCAGGATGTGCTTTTGGTAGTGGAACCTGTAACTGCAACGGGACGTACTTATACATTATCTACAAAAGACACAGCTGTTGCTTCAAATGCACTGGTAGAGTACAAATGATTATCTCTTTAAAGTACGGTAAAGGGAAGATGGCACAGGTACACAGAGAAGGAATGTTCAAACATTCACATATCATCATTTGGTATGTATAAATGGACATCTGCCTTAGTTTCTGAAACCTGGGACCATGGACACTGACCATTTTTGTTTTGTTTTTGTTTTGTCATGTGATGCTACTATGGTATTACCATATTATTAGTAAGTGGTCTGTATGATGCCATATTTGTGAGTCAAATTCTCTCTGAAATGAATAACAAACCGAACACCAGCATTTAAGGTGCTGCTCATGACATTGCCGGCTACGTTTGGACAAGGAACTGGCCATTTTAAAATATGAGTTTTTTAGATGTTCAATTTTTAATTTTTCAATGTATCATAATTCATATTCTGAGAGTAGTTGTATTCCAAGGCTATTGTGTACTATGTAGAGCCAGAAAAGAGCTTTCGAACAACACCACAGGCATCTTTTTGTGACTAACACTGACTGATATATTCAAGGCTGAATGTATAGTGTCCTACCCTCACATGTGAACCTTTCCTAGTCTGTTTCTCCCTTAATATTAGTGTCAGATTCAAACCAATGCAGTTCTGGGGTGCTACCTTGCTACTGAAAAGGCACACCAAGTATGATCGAAATCCGGGTCGGTCGGGTCCCAAAGTGTCTGATTTCACGTGAAATGACCCTCCTCCATTATTCGTCACTATTGCTCCATGTAGATATACAATACAATACAATACAACTTGTATTTATATAGCGCAATATAACTTAAAGGGGTATGCCACTATTTTGGGGCTTAATACAGTTAAAATTGTTGGCCAGGGTTTATAAAGGTGGTAAAGTGTCTTATTTTTCATGTTAAGCGTTGTCTTGCTTTAAGACAAGTTAAAAGAGGGAGTATGTAGCTAAGCTAGTGAAAGATGCATTGACTTTCACTAGCTTAGCGACATGCTCCCTCTTTTAACTTGTCTTAAAGCAAGACAAAGCTTAACATGAAAAATAAGACACTTGCCAACGATTTTTACTGTATTAAGCCCCAAAATAGTGGCATACCCCTTTAATACTCTGCAGAAATGTGAGGGGAGCACTGACCTTTTTATATGCTGTAATGTGTTCTTTCATTTTTGTAAATAGAGGCCCCATTGGGTACTACAGTAAAGCGTCATATCAAACAGGTAGATGGACAGGTTCAGAGCGGACATGCCCAGCGTTAGCATATTCTGGACAGATGTCAAACCACATGGATGTGCTCAGGACTTGACACAGACACCTGCTCATCAGCCAAATGTGGATAAAACTTGGGTGTGGCTGGCTTGTAATAAATTCAGTCTCACCATTGCATGGTAGGCATCTAGACTTGGAAAATAAAGCCAAAATTGAAAAACACAAACCACTTAATTATTTATTGGCCTTGTTATACTGTGCATATAAAGCTTTTTAGATGCCAGCTGGTCTGTGATTTTATTTTCTTCCTCCTTTATTTCTTTTTATGATGACATTTACTTCTTCATTTACTTCTTTTTTTATGGAGACTGCTGTGTCTGTGTAATACATGAAATAAAATGACGAATTATAAAAACGATGCCCAGTGCTTAATTACAGTACCTGATCCCAGCCAAAGAGGCAGAACTTGGGTTTGGGGTGCTGCAACAGACCCGGGCTTGTCTGATGTATTCATATATTCCTTTAATTATTTATTATTATTTTACGATAACATGGGCTTTACTGTGAATCTGTGACATAAAAAGATGCCCAGTAGCATGGAGGCGCTATGATGCACTGCCCCCTGACCTGACACACCCATACCATATGGGTGTGGCTCTGGGGGCCCAGGTTCGAGAACAGCCAACTATGATCTAAACTAGGGATGTACCGAATCCAAGATTCGGTTTCGGATTCGGACAGATTCTGCCTTGTTGGCGCTGTTCGGCTTCGGTTTCGGTGATCAGAGCAGGATTCAGAACTCTGTTTCAGATTCGGATAAATCTCAAGTAGTGGATTCAGTATTCCACGAACCATTAATTATTTATCGATTATTAATTATTATCAAATCAAAGATTCGGATTCGGTTTGGTCTCGGTTTCGGTGATCAGAGTAGGATTCGGTATTCGTTTTCAGAGCAATCTTAAGTAATCTTATTCCTCTCATATGTTTATTTCTACATTTGACACAGCATGTGATTTTTAATTGTCCAAGGCAATTTCCCCTTTGGAGGCATTGGTGTTTATTGAAAAGATGTCTGGTGGTCGCCTGGTCCAAGCCCCAGAGACAGAACTTGGGCTTGGGGTACTAGAGGAGGTCCAATGTCGTCTGATTTATCTATAATCCTTTATTTGTTTCTATTTCTATTATATTTGAAAATGACATGGGCTGTTAGCTAAATAAAATATTTAATAGCGAATAATAACAACACGATGCACGTTGGTGACCTGGTCCTGGACTTTGACTGTTGTGTGACAATAAAGCCATGGTTGTGAATGAGTAAAGTTAATGAGTAATAAAAACATGTCTGGCGGTGGTTACCTGGTCCCAGCCCCACAGGTGGAACTTGGGTTTGGGGTACTGCAGCAGGTCCAGGGCCGTCTCGCGGATGATCTCGGGGTTCAGCACGTAGAACTGAGACAGCTTCAGAGGGATGTCATCAGGCACCTTCTGCCAGAAGAACAGCCAGTCCCATAAGGACTGGAGAGAGAGCGAGACAGAGAGAGAGAGAGAGAGAGAGAGAGAGAGAGAGAGAGAGAGAGAGAGAGAGAGAGAGAGAGAGAGAGAGAGAGAAAAACAGAGAGAGAAAGAGAGTCAGTGACTGGGCAATGCATGTCCAGGCATGATCTGAATCTGCCGTCTCACTATAAAACATGCTTCGCTATTTTGCATCTCCCTGAAGCTGACTAGAGTTACCAAGCTGCTGCAACGCAATAGTGTCCCATACCATTATGTATTCCAAATATGTATGAATTGTATTGGCCATCATGCCTGTTATTACTGATGCAACAGCATTGTTTATACTCATTCTGTTTCAAAATGAAGAAGAAAGTCTCTAGTTGCACATGCAATGAGGTTTTGTCATATCTCAACAGGACCTTCTTGAAATAAATAAAGGTAAAAAAAGAAACCCATTTCCCCATTTAAAAGCTGTGAGAGTGTTGTATTGTGTCCCTGCTCACCACTGTCTGCTTGGTGATCATGGCGTTGAGCCAGTGGAAGTCCACGGACTTGTAGATGACGGCCACAAACTTGAGCTTGGGGTCCTGGTCCTCCCACACCTTGGGGCTGCCCTCTGGGTAGCTCATGCGGATACTGGTGCGGTTGCCCACGTCCTTGTTGAAGTCTTTCACTGGACCACTGTTCAGCCTGCAAACAAACAAACAAACAACAATAAATAAAAATATGTGGATTTATGCAGAGAATTTTAGAAAACCAAGACAGTTACTCCCCTGCCATCCATTTAATTCGAAATGTACAGGGAGACGTTAAAGTATGTAACATTTTTAGTAGTTTATTTCCAGGATTCATGCTGCTCATTCACAAGTGCTACCTTTTTCACAAACAATTAACCACCACCATGAAACTCAAAGAATTCTCTTTCCACCATCCAAGATACTGTACCATTAAGACATTAGAACGACCAGAGGTGGCCATACCAAGTTTGGGAAGGGTTCTCACTCCTACCCACAATTGGAGTGAGAAGTGGTATAGACTGTTGTCAGCTACTATAGGTAGTTTTACTCAGCTGTCGGGGACCCCAGCGATGGGTGAGGCAAGAAGAGTATGCAGGGCAAGGCACTGAAAATATGCTGAAACGTGTTAGGGACACCTGAGTGTGTAATGCCACAATCACACTGGACTCGGATTTCTGCTTAAAATCAGCGTTGCACATCCAGCTGATTTATCAGTAGAGATCAGACCGAGTGCGAATCCACTGCGCCGGTTTGAATGAGGTCAGTATAATCTTAAGCAGTGACCTGACTAGGCACCATTGTAATGGCCGAGCTGTCACTCGCAACATCATCCATGGTGGTGTGCTATTTGAGTGTTGTGAAAACATGTTGTGAAAACATGCAATCCGCCCTGGGGGGACAGGCAGAAAATCCACAATCCGAGAATATGCTTTCATTAACAAACAATAGAACAAATTCACCTCCTACTGTAAAATCCACGTCCAGCGTGATTACGGCTAAGTGTGTAAGTGTGTGTCCCTGGGCGCAGTGTGATGGGAGTTAAAATAAAAAAGCACATCCAGTGAGGAGAATAAAGTCTAAGCAAAGTCCCGGTAGGGAAAAGAGAGAAGTTCTGTAATCAGAGCACTTGAAATCCTTACGTTTAATTTCATCCATGGCACAAAACAATGCTTCCACTGTGTATGGTCTTAAGCGATGGAAACTGCAATTTAATCTGTGGATGTGGTGCGCAGGTGCTACACCTACAATGAATCTGCCTCTTTATCATGGCAGTCAAGAGTGTATTTTTGGCATCATAGAGACATGGGTGAGGTGATTACTCTCTCCAACATCCTCAATTCTACATGTACTGTAGATCAGCAATAAAAAAGCACATTACACTAGGTAAAATTCAAAGTAAATGTTATGTTCAGCAGAAGTCTGCACACCTTTGTCACTGCACTAAGAAGGTCAATAAACAAGGATTAATGATTTAGAAACTAAATCCAAAGCACTTGCCTCCAGGTCAAGGTTTTTTTTTAAACTTTATTTTCACATGAGGTAGACAAACACTGTGTCTCATTCAGCGCACTTGTGTCAGTCCAATGGCGCTTAGTAAATAGTGCAAACAGTGCACTAAGGTCTTTAGTGTGCAGTGTCGTGGGAAAGTTTGTTTGGAACTGGAAGTGACAGATTAGCATAGCATTAACCTGCCAAAATATCGCTTGGTTGCTGTTTATATTACATAGCTTATCGTGCTTGTATTTAGATTTAGATTTAGATTGGTAACTATGTCGCATACAATCCTTGGCTTGACATGAAGAGGTTGGTCATCTCATCAACGTTACGTAGCCTCTTAGTGCATATGGGGTCGCCGTCAGGCATATTCACTAGTTGCTGAAAATACTCCCTTATATCAAAACAACAATGCTATGACATTACCAGATTAAGACATATAATAGCCATTACAATTTTGGTGACAGTAAGGTTCTAACATAGACTCTGCGCTAAGGGGTTAAATAAATAAGAGATTGTTGACAAAACTCTTCTACTGAACCGAATGACGCGAGTAGATGATTTCTTCTGTTACATAAACAACGTACTGGCCATTTATTGCGCCATCATGGTCAGAGTGTACATCACAAGAGCGCCATTTGAGACATCCTGAATCATAAAAACACTAGATTCATCTGTATGGCCTTCATGGGAGCGCAGTTACAATAATACCTTGATTCGGAGACGAGAGCTTCGGAATTAGTTTGTCATTCTGAACAGCGTTTTTTTTTTTTTTTAAAGACTTTAGAGCCCTCTCTATTTTATATAGTAGCTTCAAAGACATGATAAAATGATAAATGGAGATAGAAGGAGAATGGATTTTATTTATTACAAACAGGTCAAATGTTTTACATAAAATGAAAATATTTATCATAGATACATTTCTAAGCCCTGTGTAAGTACTTTATTACTTACACCTAGTTAGTTACAGTTAGGTAAAAACAAAATGCACAAGGTGTAAAATCAATTCAATGTGTGTCCCCAGCTTTTCAAAGAAAAAAATAAACAAAGAATGAAAAAGGAAAAGAACAGTTTAAAGGGGCTCCAGGTAGGATTAAAAGTTTAACTAGATTGCATTCTCACAGAAAATGCTGGAAGCGGGCTCGCCTTTTGGGGCAGAGATGAGCAGTTTTATTTTTGATATCTCTATCCCTAAATTAAAAACAAAGTACTATTGAGAAAACAAAGCTAAAAGAAATGTTGGAAAAAATCCATCCACCCAGTCAGAAGTTATGGGCCAAACAATTCAGCCATCTTGAAAGTGTTGTAGCCCTGCATTTTGGGGATATACTAAATGACATACATGGTATTTTAAGTTGGCTAAGGAACACTGCATATGATATAATTTTGAAAATCAACATGGGTCCGAGTGGGATTCGAACTCACAACCTCCATATCTCTAATCCAGCACCTTTACCATTGATACTAAATGACATACATGGTATTTTAAGTTGGCTAAGGAACACTGCATATGATATAATTTTGAAAATCAACATGGGTCCGGGTGGGATTCGAACTCACAACCTCCATATCTCTAATCCAGCACCTTTGCCATTGATACTAAATGACATACATGGTATTTTAAGTTGGCTAAGGAACACTGCATATGATATAATTTTGAAAATCAACATGGGTCCGAGTGGGATTCGAACTCCCAACCTCCATATCTCTAATCCAGCACCTTCACCATTGAGCCAAGCAGCTGGCTGTCATAAATATTCCAGCAAGACAATATCACATTGCATTGAAGAGCTGAACAATAGACTTCTAGAACTGTAGTTGCAGATGCTCGTTAAGAATAGAATGTTGAGAGAAAGTGACAGTTGAGATGGAACCCTATATTGTAGGGGTACTCAATTAAAAGTCCCCGAGGGCCAGTTTTTCAAAATTCCTCCCAATAAAGGGCCGGGCCGGGCCGACACGCCCCCCCCCCCCAAAAAAAATAAAATAAAAAATAATAATAATAATAATAAATTAAAACATGATAAGTCCTTTGTAAGCACAATACACACGCACTCACACCCACAGCAGATATTTAGTTTCTAGTGACAGGATGGGAGAACATTTCTCTCATAAAGGGCCTGCATTGTGGGGTGAGGTGCCTGCCTTGCTGTCATTGCCACCCACCCTTCAGTATTTTTTTAAATGACATAAGATTATCTGTTAGCCTATATTTGCAGACTACGTTCATAAAGATTTATTTCTTAGTGAGAAAACCAATAAGCCTGAAGATAACACTTTTCAAACACATGTTGCTTATTATGACTTTGTTTATGCAGCTCTCACATGCATAATGAGAATCAGAGGCAATAATGGACCCAACAAAGAGGACACATAGATAGGAGAACACCAGGTTTTGTCAACAAGAAAATGGCACATTTGATGCCATGTTGATTAAACGCAAAAGCCAATAATAAATTGTCAAGTTGCTCATAACTTTGTTTGCAGTCTTATGAGGGTCTTTGCATTCCAAACGAACTATTTGGGGACTGTTTAAAAGTGTGAAAAGTTTATTAAGCAATTCGTTTTTAATAGGCTACCAATAGTTAGCTGCCAGCAGAGCTCAAACACAGTTTGCCTTCATTTGTGTTAGCAACTAGCTACAGCTACTGCTAAACCAATTCGAAGTCCTAACACACTGTTTTCAATCAAATGTGGACCATTACTTTCAAAAACGATGCATAGAGAACTTTGTGAATAATTTATTTACAGGCTCTGATACAGTCCTTCCCTTGTAGTCTACCTCACAACCTCTAATGCCAGCGTCGTAGGTGCTTCTGTCCGGAGCCTGCAGTGACTGACACAAAGAGGGAGAAACTGCCTGAGGGGGCGGGGCACGGCACGCTTCTTCATTGCGTCTGTGGCGCGATTTCAAAATAAGAGCCGACAGCGCGATCGGAAATCGAAAATTTTTTTTTTTTTAATTTTTTAAAAATTATTCGAGAGCCAAAAATAGATGCCCCGCGAGCCACAAATGGCCCGCGGGCCGCTATTTGAGTATGGGGGCTATATTGGCAGCACCTGTTCTGATTGACTGTATGGCAGTTAGTATGGTGCTCTAAATGTCTGTATGAGCACTGTCTATGTCCATACTGTCTTAAGTCCATGTATAAGTACTGTCTATGTCTATACTGTCTATGTCCTTACCTAGATTAGTCTATGTCTGTATGGGAAAGCAAGAAATGTAATTTCAAATTCTTTGTATGACCAGTGCATGTAAAGAAATTGACAATAAAACCTACTTGACTTGACTTGACCTAAGGCAGAGGGCCAAATCAAAACTGTTTCTAGGTCTTTAGATAGCTGTTGTTAAAAAAGTAAAAAGAATTGGCACATGTCCTGGTCACCGATTGGAGTCATACATGTGGTCTTTCTAACAGTCTTTGAATGAAGTTTATAGGTTAAACGGTTCAGTCACAAACGGACCTCTTGTGGAACATGTGCTGACCTCTTCAGAAAGGCACTTCAAGAGTCAATGGGAAAAGCCATTGGGCCAGCCCTGCCGTTTTTACACACCTGCCATTTAAAAACTAATGGGAGTTGGGACCTGATATTTTCACCGTGTGGAGTCATCTTCTAGCGCTCACTAACAAACGTCAACTAAACTTCTAGGTGAAAGTGTTGATGTTCTATGAACGAAACAGCCTCCTACACTCTGATCTGTAGAGTGGCGGAACACTGTCTCCTGAAGGTTCTACCATTGTTTTCAATGGGGACCCAAACTTTCACAAAATCGCCAAAAACGGAAAAACGACAAGGACACAGACACGCTATATCAGTACAAATGATCTAGCCTAGCGAGCCAGACCCGTACAGCAAAAAGCTGTACCAGGGTCTAGGAGGGCTGGGCAGCAGTGTGGGCGGGATAAACGGTTGCTTCAGGACTCAACGCCACGCAATTGGATGGCAAACAACCAATCCCCACACACTTCTGTGTAACGTCACAGCTGTCTTGTGAAGCGCCAACTCCGAGCCGTCGTAGCAGTGAATGCGTGTGATCACCACAGCCACAAACAAGTTTCCTAATAAATCGTGTTTTCACTTACATAGTTCAAAAATGCCTCGTTTTCAACCACACGGCCCTTCTTGATCATCCAGCGAAATGTTGAGCAATTTGGGGCTTGTTAAATGGTTATATTTATGATTGTTGTCAACATGGCATGTTCGGTGTTAGCTAGCTAGCTGTATACCCATAACTAATACACGGCTGGATATTAGCTCTGTGTAATTGACGACAGATTGGCTAGCCGCTAGCTCGGCAGACTCTAGGTGTCATTCCCATCTATTTAGTAAGCGACTTACAGACTTTCAAAGCTCCCAAATGTCTCGTTTTTAATGACATGGATCTTATTAGTATTTGGGGCAGGCATATAATACAAGGCTGGATACCTAGCTCTGTGTTATTGGCGACAGGTTAGCTAGCCAGCGAGGGCCCCTTTGTAGGTGGAGCGGCAAATTCGAGCCGTCGTAGCAGTGAATGCATGTGATGACCACAGCCACAAACAACGAAACAAGTGTCCTAATAAATCGTGTTTTCACTTATACAGTTCAAAAATGCCTCGTTTTCAACCACATGGCCCCCCTTGATCAACCAGCGAAATGTTGAGCCATTTGGGGCTTGTTAAATGGTTATATTAAGACTGGATACCTAGCTCTGTGTTATTGACGACAGGTTAGCTAGCCACTAGCTTGGTAGACTCTATTTAGTAAGCTACTCAAAGACTTTCAAAGCTCCCAAATGTCTCGTTTTTAATGGCATGTGTCTTATTAGAAATTGGGGCAGCAATTTCATTCTACACCTACAGTAGTGGTCTGATAATAGCGTGTGACTATCTGGTCATTGACAGTAAATTCTATTTACTCTCAATGTATCTGGTCCTGTAAAATGCTCAACTTAGCTTACCGAGCTAGTTTAAAACATCGAATGATCAAATGGTATTGTGTTGTGATCTATTTGTGTCCGATAAGTTCATGGTGTATTATTACATCAATCCATGTCAGACACGAAATGTTTTATCATCCAGGCTTTTTAAATTAAGTGCACTTTCGTGCTGTACGTAGCACGGAGGGACACCATGCTTCTTCTTAGAAAGTTTCCTGTTTACTAAGTAGCCCGGCCCCCCTCGCGATTTGATTGGCCCTGTCATCGGATAACTTTCAGCCTCGCAAAACGACCGGGGTCCGCTAGACTGCCCCCGGGAGCAAATTCAATTTGCGGTCGCTAGGGGCGTCTAGATTTCTAGGCTACAAATGATCTCCAAGCCGAGCCGGTCGTTTTAGTGTTTGAACGGTGTCTCTATCTCGAAAGGCCTAGGAGGAGATCCATTTTCTATTTTTACTGCCCTGCACAAGAGAAGCAACAAAGCAAGCATAATAATAAACGTACTTAGAGATTACTAGAATCAGGCCTTGCTCTGCAAGCCCGCTTAATAAACTGTACTTAGGGATTTCTAGAATCGGGCCTTGCTCTGCAAGCCCGCTTAATAAACGTACTTAGAGATTACTAGAATCGGGCTTGCTCTGCAAGCCCGCTTAATTAATCACGGTCCCGAGTCAACCTATGCTCATGCGAGTCATTAGTAAGTGAACGATGGCTGTCACGACCACTTCCACGGTCCGTTGTCAGAAAATCCCACATGCAACATTTGACAGCGTCGGACTGAACAAGTGTTGAGAGAAATACTTTTCATTTGAAAGATCGCTTTACATACCGTATTCAGATTTGTATCAACTGCTGGCATTCCGTGATGAAAAACAGTCTCACAGCGATTTAATTTGAACAGCATTTTTTCATTACGGGGTAGATTTTGAGATGGGCATGCCACGGGCACCGCACAAATGACGTCATCCTACCTTATGCCCCTTTAACATACATGAGTAGCAGGTGTAGAGAAGGTACACGTACCTTCCTAATCACCACATCAACTGATCGATGAGTGTCCCTAGCTGTTTTTTTTAATTAAAAAAGAAAGATAAGCATTAATGAAGGAAATGGGGATAGTGGATGTCTGGAGAGAGCTTTTCCCCACCAGGCGTGACTACTCATACTACTCCACACCACATGCAGTCTACACCAGAATTGATTATTTTCTTACTTTTAGTAGGGACTTGCACATGGTAGAACAATGTAGCATTGGCTCTATGACTCTGTCTGACCATAGCCCTATATATTTGACTTTAAACCTCAACGGAGAACGAAGAGAAACACTGTGGAGACTAAATTCATCCATTTTGAACAATGTGGGCATAAAAGAAAGTCTAAAGACGGAGATTAACACCTATTTAGAAATCAATGATAATGGGGAAGTTACGCCAAATATTCTCTGGGATACGCTGAAGGCAGTCATGAGAGGCAAAATTATCTCTATTACATCACATATGAAAAAACTCAGAACACAAAAGTTACAAGACTTGGAAAGTGAACTAAAACAGCTATTAAGAGTCCATAGTCATTCTTCAGACGCTCAGACTAAACAAGAAATTGATAAACTAAGAAAACAGATACAAGATATAAGTACATTAGACATACAAAACAAGTTGACATTTCTTAAACAGCGATACTATGAGGTAGGGGGGAAGGCCGCAAAACTTTTAGCATATAAACTAAGGAAGCAGCAGGCAGATAATTCTATACACAAGATAAGACATCCAGAGTTAGGAACAATAGATCACGGATTGAAGAACATTCAAAAACATTTTGAAAATTATTATAGGACTCTCTACTCTCAACCGCAAATTGATAATGCTTCAGAAACGGACTCATTTCTTGCTTCATTGCACCTACCCTCAGTATCAGAGGAAGAAAACAAAACTTTAATATCAGAAATAACAATTGAAGAACTGAATTCTGCTATTTCCAGATTGAAGGCTGGTAAAACACCAGGCACAGATGGATTCACTGCTGAATGGTATAAAGCGCTACGCGAGCAACTAGCCCCAATATTATTGAGAACTTATAATTGGATCCTACAAGAAAAGAAAATACCACCCTCCTGGAGAGAAGCGATAATTTCCCTGATTCCTAAGGAGGGAAAAGATAAACTTGAATGTGGCAGTTATCGCCCCATTAGTATCCTTAATGTAGATTATAAATTGTTCACTTCAATATTGACACATAGGATAGACAAGATTTTACCCAGACTTATCCATACAGACCAGACAGGTTTTATCAAACAGAGACAGACACACGACAACTTGAGACGCACATTACATATTGTTAGCCATATTACTCAACAGAATACAGAAGCACTACTCGTAAGTTTGGACGCAGAGAAAGCGTTCGATTCTGTGCATTTATCCTTCCTATATAGGGTGCTAGCAAGATTTGGTTTTCACAAATCCATCATAGCAATATTCCAAGCCCTTAATGATTGTCCCACTGCAAGAATTAAAGTAAATGGCGCTCTATCTAGATCTATTACTCTGGAACGAGGGACAAGACAAGGATGCCCTGCCTCCCCCCTCCTCTTTGCCCTGTTTATTGAACCACTGAGCCAGTGGATTAGGCAAAATGGTAATATTAAAGGGATAAGAATGAATGCTGACGAACATAAGCTTGCGCTATTCGCAGACGACGTCTTAATTTATCTAACGCAACCCACATTAACATTCCCCAAATTGATGGATACATTACACAGATATGGGACATTTTCAGGATATAAACTGAATGTGCAGAAAACTCAAGTCCTCTCATGCAACTACACCCCACCCGACCATATATCAAGGAAGTATAACCTGAGATGGGACGCGGATTACATAAAATATTTGGGAGTTAATATCCCTAAGGACATTAGAAAATTGGTTGATTTAAATTACACTCCTTTAAACATCAATATTAGAGCGGACTTGCAAAGATGGACACTTATCCCTTTCCTAAGTTTACATTCTAAAGTTGAATCTATCAGAATGAACATACTCCCGAGATTATTGTACCTTTTTCAAGCACTTCCAGTAGAGGTGCCTACCCATCAGTTTATTGAATGGGATAAACTTATCTCAAGGTTCCTGTGGCAAGGCAAAAAACCTAGGACTAGATATAAAACATTGCAGTTAAATAAGGGAAAAGGAGGCCTAAACCTTCCCTGCTTGCGTGACTACTACTACGCAGCCCAGTTGAGACCCTTGGTGTGCTGGTCCAGCTCCAATTATGTTGCTAGGTGGAAGGATATTGAAAATGATATATCTGGTGAAATTCCCCTTGCGGCTATTATTGCAGATAGTGAATTACAAAAGAATGTGCTAAATCTAAACAACCCCTGGATAAATGCAGGCCTGAAGGTTTGGCAGAGGATAATAAAATCCTGTGATATTGAAAAGCCACTCAGAAAGCTGAAATGGTGCGCATTTGACACAGACTTTCCTCCAGCAAAATTGGACGCCAGATTCCAAATGTGGAATGAAAAGGGGTTAACAACATATACCACCTTTGCAGTGAGAGGGAATTTTAAAAGCTTTGAGGCAATGCAGAATGACCATGGTCTGCAACGGCAAGACTTTTATAGATACCTCCAAGTCAGACACCACTACAATCAAAATATAGCAATAACTCAAGAGGCGGTAGGAAAGGAGCTGTTAGAAGTGTTTGAGAAAGCGTCTATCTTACAAATTTGTTTCAAAGTTGTTTCTAGGGTGTATAGTGCCCTCCGCAGAGCCAAGTTAGATGATTCACTTTATATTAAAGAAAAATGGGAAAAGGAAAGTGGGATTCAACTTACAGCTGAGAACTGGGAAAGTCTTTGTTTCCTGCAATGGCAGACCACATGTTCTAATTCTTGGCGAGAATTTAGTTGGAAAAATCTGTCAAGATTCTTTATTACTCCCTTGCAACAGCGTAAACAAAGGCCTGGTATTAGATGCTGGAGAGCTTGTGGCCTCATAGAGGCCAACCATTACCATGTCTTTTGGGAATGTCCTGTCTTGGCAACATACTGGCAAGAAATACACACACACCTGGAAGCTGTTTTTCAGGTCAATATCCCGTTCCGGTTCGACACAATATTTTTAGGAAGTATGGATCTGGAGGACTGGAATCACAATGATAAAAGACTACTACTAATGCTTTTAACTGCAAGTAAAAAGGCTATTACTAGGAGATGGTTGAAACCAGATCCTCCTCAATTAAATGATTGGCTAGACGTTATCCACGACATATATGTGATGGAAAAAATGACATACTCATTAAGAATCCAAATTGAAAAATTCTCTGGAATTTGGATCAAGTGGACGGGATATATTTCACACATAAGAGAGGACTTTTGTTAGCTAAATTATTTTACCCTCTGTCTTTTCTTTTTGATTTTTTATTTCAATATACTAAAATTGTATATACAAAGTAACGATTGAAATGCTATGTAAAATGTAAGCTCCCCATGTTCATGTTCTTTTAATTTTCTCTTTTTTATTTTACATTATGTGTGTAAAAACTGTATAAAACTTTAGGCCTTCAGTGGAAGACTGATATGTGTAATGCAACTAACATATTCTTGTGCCTAAATAAAAAAACAATGACAAAAAAAAAAAAAAAAAAGATAAATACCCAACATACTCAGTCCCTGAGGTATACTGTACCTACCGGATCACCACGTCAAACTGGTCGATGAGCGTCCCCAGCTCGAGGCCACGCAGGATTCCCCCGTTGCCGATCACCACGCAGCGCTGACAATCCTTCCCATGATGCTCCTGGGTGGGCGACGGCGGCAGGTGTCTCAGCACGTCCATCAGCTTCTCCTGCACGTTCAGGAAGCAACAGAAGCGCTTTAAAAAGTGTGTTGACTAGTTTGTTTATATTGCCAATAAAGCAAGTGTGGCTATTTCATGGTCAAGACAGGTAGGCCTACAATTTCAACATTATATGTTGAAAAACAATCAAAATAAATAACAAATCCATTAAATGTTATTTTACGATAACTCATTACATCAATCAGTCATCGTTCACTCCCTCCCTTGTCCCTCATACATTCGCTGATTGCTCACGTCTTCAGGCAACATGACTAATCTCATCTCAGGCAACCCAACCCAGATGTAAAGTGGAGGTAAACATGAATTGTGCAGAAAGGTTTGAATGACAATACCAAACTACCGTATACATGGGTTTCCCAATTGTAAACAATACTACTTCAACCACTGAAAAATGCGCTCACGTGGTTGGCTGCTTAGCATCTTACCTCGTCACATCGCAAATATTTGTAAACGGGAAACCTGTCTATATCGTGAAGGCTGGATAGTGCCAAGGGTAGAAGTAGAAACACTCTTAATGATGTAATTACAACACTGGCACATGATGATCTTATATAGTTCATACACCAGTTATTCCATCGTACCTAATGAGGTAGATGGGTCATTTCACGTGAAATCAGACACTTTGGGACCCAACCGACACAGATTTCAATCATACTTGCTGTGCCTGTTTAGTAGCAAGGTAGCACCCCAGAACTGCATTTGTGTGAATCTGACACCAATATTAAGGGAGAAACAGACTAGCAAAGGTTTACATATGAGGGTAGGACACTATGCATTCAGCCTTGATTACATCAGTCAGTGTAAGTCACAGAAAGATGTCTATGGTGTTATTTGAAAGCTCTTTTCTGGCTCTACACATTACACAAACAGCATGGAACCCTCAGAATATGAATTATCATAAATTGAAAAATTTAAAATTGAATATCAAAAAAACGTATGTTTTAAAATGGCCAGTTCCTTGTCTAAACATAGCCTGCAATGTCATGACCAACACCTGAAATGCTGGTGTTCGGTTCTTTAGTCATTTCAGAGATAATGGGACTCAAAAATATGGCATCCTACAAATTACCTAGTAATAATATGGTAATATCACATGACAGCATGTCTATCGGAATATGTGTAGGATGGAGATGGTCCATGAGGATGCAGGAAGTTCAGTTTCACCTTTCCAGTGCTCGGTATACATTCCTCAACACATGCTAGCCACTAGTAGCCACCTACAACATAGCCTTTGATGCTTGAACATTTAGAAAATGCCTTTACTGAAGTTATTCTTTCAACCCTGCCTTCTCTGAATGCTGAAAATGGTCTGGCTTCCACTGTGTCCATTGACAATGGGCAGAAGCTGTGTAGTATTTGAGTACCTGGAATAGGGACCGACGAGGGTGCAGGGCCCACCGGGAAAGTGCCCGTCATGCCAGATGGTCAGTCCAGTCCTGTCCCTGACACTACTCTATTACTACTTCATTACCACTAATTTCAACCTTTATGTCCCATTATCTCTGAAATGAATAAAGAATCAAACATCCCATTTTCAGGTATTGTTAATGACCTTACAGGCTATGTTTAGACAAGAAACCGGTCAAGTTTTTTTGATTCTCAATTTTAAATTTTTGAATGTATCATAATTCATATTCTGAAGGTTGTTGTATTCCATGCTGTGTGTGTAATTTGTAGAGCCAGAAAAGAGCTTTCAAACAGCACCTCAGACATCTTTTTGTGACTTACACTGACTGATATTATCAAGGCTGAATGTATAGTGTCCTACCCTCATATGTAAACCATTGCTAGTATGTTTCTCCCTTAAAGAGGCACTAGGTAGGATGACGTAATTTGCGCGGTGTCCAAGGCATGCCTGTCTCAAAATCTACACCGTAATGAAAAAATGCTGTTCAAATAAACTCCCGGTGAAACTGTTTTTGATCACGGAATGCCAGTAGTTGATACAAATCTGAGCACGGTATGTAAAGCGATGTTTCAATTGAAAAGTGTTTCTCAAGACACTCGTTCGGTCCGACGCTGTCAAAAGTAGCATGTGGGGTTTTCTGACAGCGGACCGTGTAAGTGGTCACGATAAGTCGTCGCTCAATTACTAATGACTCACATAAGCATAGACGGACTCGGGACCGTGATTAATTAAACTTTTAATCCTACCTGGAGCCCCTTTAATATTGGTGTCAGATTCACACAAATGCAGTTCTGGGGAGCTACCTTGCTACTAAACAGGCACAGCAAGTATGATTGAAATCAGTGTTGGTCAGGTCCCAAAGTGTCTGCTTTCACGTGAAATGACGCAGATACACTGCAGGACTACTTCTGGATCCTGCACAATTAAAAGAAATTAAACAAAAAATGGGATTCAATCGTGATAACGAAATCGTGATTTCAATCTGGATTTAATCGTGGTAAAAGTGACCTGACTTTAGGCGTCCTTGAAGCCAGAATATGCTGACAGGCTGGTATTTATGGCCAAAAATCTGGAGGTCTGCCTACATTTCATGTTACTGCCTTCTACAGTATGTCACAGAAGTGAGTACACCCCTCACATGGAAAGACGGGAGTCACCGGAGCATCTTCAGATGAGGAAATTTAATTGCTTTATTGTGCAAGTGCCAAGACTGATGTTTCGACGTTGTCACGTCTTCTTCACAGTCAATATGGCAAACCTGGGCAAGTGGTGTTCTCATCTACCCTGTCTTCACAAAAAAAAAATCATAAAAGGCTTATTGATCCTCCATTACGTCCCATTGATCTCCTCACTGAACCCACTGAACCCTGACTTTTTCTTAAGGAAATCTGTGCATAGCTTATCTTATCTTATCTTGGGGACACTGAAATACTGATATTGTGAAGGTTGTCAATAATTGCCATTCTGAACAGGACAACCTTTTAGTCTCCTTTGATGTGCAAAGCTTGTATACATGTATCCCCCACCATGTCAGCTTAGAGGCCATGACCCACTATCTTAACAACGACCTGCTGAAATTCCTCCTCCCACTGAGTTCTTCATTGATCTGGTTGAGATCATTTCATCTAACAACTTTTTTAAGTATTCAGGTTAATATTTTTACAACCTCAGGGCACGACGATGAGCAGCGCATTTGCACCATCATATGCCTGCCTTGTTATAGGTCTATGGGAAGAAAAAAAATATCAACACTAATCTTAACCCTTTTTATTCAAAGATAGCACTGTGGAAAAGATACATTGATGATGCTGTGATGATATGGAAAGGTGATGTTAATGAAAGTCCTCATTTTCTTAAAGGGGCATTCCACCGGTGGAGACATGAATATGTTACTGAAAGTGGGTCATATGTATAGTAGAATAGTAACATACATTTCTAATTTGGTGCCTTCTTGGCCAAGAAAAGGCAGAAAATGACTTTTTAGTGCTTGTGGATTTGTGACAACAATCCCCATAATGCACTGCAATGCTCAAGTTCCACAGGCCACACCCAGTTATTTGGGACTCTATGCATCATCCCTCCCTCATCTTGCAGGCAGTGTTGCCAGATTGGGCTGCTTCCCGCCCAATTGGGCTGCTTAGGATTTTCGTGTGCGGGTAAAAATGGGATTTAGCAGAAAAACCCATAGAAATCAATAGCATTGTGCGGGATTTTGAGCTTCTAGGCTGGTTTTGAGCATTTTTTGGGCTGGAAATCATCAGCCTCATCTGGCAACCCTGCATCACAGTGGGACAGACATCACTGGAAAGGAGAAGCTGGAGCACACTGCAGCTTAGTTTTCAAGACTTTATTTTGTGCACACACGCGACCAACGTTTCTGTGTTGCTACACCTTCTTCAGAGTCAAATGATAGCAAGAGAGAGACACACATTTCAAGACTTGACATTCACAGGTGATCCTACTTGGTTTGGCTAAATTGGTCTGATCTCATTGCAGGTAATTGACCCCACCCCCAACACCAGGACAAGATTGTAGACAATTAGACAGCTTGCCAACTTCCCAAAACAAAATAAAAAAGTGAAAAAAACAATACACAAAGAACATTGTCAATAAAACCACAGCTACAATTATTAGAAGACCACAGCCGCGATGCTGGAACAATTTGTTACAGAGAGCAAGACATATTGTGTTCCTCATTTATGCTGTGAGGCTCCACTGAATTTAGAGTATGAATCCAAAATGCCTTTCCACAAAGCCTCTCTGTCTAATTGTCTGCAATCTTGTCCTGGTGTTGGGGGGTGGGGTCAATTACCTGCAATGAGATGAGACCAATTTAGCCAAACCAAGTGGGATCACCTGTGCATGTCAAGTCCTGAAATGTGTGTCTCTCTCTTGCTATCATTTGACTCTGAAGAAGGTGTAGCAACACCGAAACGTTGGTCGGGTGTGTGCACAAAATAAAGTTTTGAATACTAAGCTGCAGTGTGCTCCAGCTTCTCCTTTCCAGCTATGCCAGTGACTTACTGGCAGTGTTGCCAGATGAGGCTGATGATTTCCAGCCCAAGAAAAGCTCAAAACCCACCTGGAAGCGCTAAATCCCGCCCAATTCTATTGATGTCGATGGGAAAGATTGGGCGAGTTTTCCTGTAAAATGCCATTTTTACCCGCAGACGGCCATCCCAAGCAGCCCAATTGGGTGGGAAACAGCCCAATCTGGCAACACTGCTTACTGGAGCCTCAATGCCAGTGATTTCAAAAGCACTGGGACACTGATCTGTGATAGGTCTGTTAGAGCATTAGGTCCAACCCCCTATGGGCGGGGTTGAAAAGGTGGGAAAAAGGCTTGTAGTCTCAACAGAAATCCACCTCTCTTACACTTCCTATGTCGATGATGCAAAATGACCATTTTTACATCATTGACATAGGAAGTGTTAAGAGATGAATGTGGATTTCTCCAATCTCAGGGGGAATTGAGAGATTTTTGAAAGACCATTCAAAAGTATGACTGGGTGTCTATCAATGGAAAGCCTAATGCAAAATGGGTGGAGTGTCCCTTTAAATATGTAATTACAGGCACGAATTACCTTTCTTTCGCTATGGAGCATGACGCACAGTCCTTGAACTAAAAGATGTGAACAATATGCTACAGACAACTGTCTACCATAAACCATTGAGTAGAAATACCCTCCTTCAAGCAGCAGTATCCATCCACATCATTTGATTCAAAATATCCCTACTGGCCCATTTCTTAGAGTGAGGAGGAACTGTAGCTCTACTCAGGATTTTATGTCAAAGGCATCCCCATTATCACTGTTCAGAATTCTGGCGTCAGTGTGTCTGTGTCTGTACCAGTGACGTTTTGTGGACATGCACATGAGTGCTGCGCACGCTGTTATTGTCTCCTATGATTGGTGCAGACCTTCGTGCACGAGCTGGACACGAGCTCATTTACATAGACTTCGCGCCAAAAAACACTCTTTATTAGGGGGTCGGACCTATGCCCAGCATTGCCCACCAGCGCAGAAGTGACCAACGGGGACTCCATGCAGGACTGTGGTAGCATTGTTAATGTGGATCCGACTCTCTCGCTCTCTTCTCCCTATTCTCATTTCTCTCTTTGTGTCTCGGGCAATTCAGGATCCTATCGTCCTCATTTCTTTGCCTGTGTGCCGACCGTGCGTCTTTGAGAATGTAAGTTGCTGTTATTGTGTTGTTACTGTGTTGTGTGTGTACTCGCGGTTGTTTGTTACATTGCAACATTGCGTCGGCAGCGAGAGTATGTGTTTACCGTTTCTGTGTTCCATTGTGTCTTCCTTTGTTATGTTTGTATGATAGCACTTACTGTTTCTTAATGTCCGCGGGTCAGTGTGCAGATTTGTGCAGTAATCTGTTACTTTGGCAGAGTAGTGGCTACATAGGTCCGTGCTCAGTTAAAGGGCTGCGTCACCAATTATTCTCTGTGCATGTAGAAACGCAAGAGCGCAAGACCAGCTCTCTTAAAGGAGCCGCGCTCCTTTCCTGCTGCTAAACACACTCGCTGTGTTTTTCATTGGGTTTGATGTGTACTTTGCTGTAGGCATTACACTTTTCTGTGTGGGTAAGGAGATCAGCTTCAGGCAGCTTCCCCTAATTTTTTCCTTTCCTTCACTTGTATATGTTTTGTGTATATTGTTTTTCCATTTATTAATGAATGTTGTGCATTTGTGTTTATTGTGTTTATTATGATTATTATGTATATTCATGTTCATTATGTATATGCTATTTACTTATGTCTTTTTGTATTTCCTATTTTCTTCTGTTTTAGTAAACCACGGTTCACGGTTTCATCAAGGCCTTTAAACTTGTGCGTGTGTGTCCTTTTATTGTGGATTATCCATTTTTGTTCTTACCGGACAACCTGTGCAGTTTGCTTTTCTTCCCTGGACCAGCCCATTATACAGTCCTTTTGTGTGTCATACTTTGCACCATTTTTCACCACAGCGGGATAATTCTTGGTTATGTTTCATTTCGTGATTTAAAATAAAATTCTGCAAAAAAAAAATCAGTCACCATGATTAATAATCGTGACTTCGATTTTGATCCGAATTAATCGTGATTATCATTTCTTCCATCATCGTGCAGGACTACTTCTGCCTCTATGATTAACCCTACCTCCAAGTTGAGGAAGCCAAAGGGTGGAGGGTACTGGAAGACCGTGTCCGTGATGCGGCTCTCCCTCCAGAGAAACGGCTCCATCACTGGGGTGGTGGTGGGGATGCGGGCCTCCATGCCTTTCCGGGCGAACGCGGGCCGGCACTCTCTCTTCAAGACACTCTGCACGTAGCCCTGCACCAGCTGCAGAAACAAGGGGCATCAGGTAGTCCAAATTACTTTTTTTTTTAAATCACAAAAGCATACCGGAGAGATCCTTATCAAGTTACCTCAAAAAACCCAAGGCCTAGATGCCTTTCAGGGGGAAAGCAGGTTGGCACTCTCTTTAGTGCATAAACGTCAGAAACAGTGGAGCATGCACAGATCCCCTTTCAGGGCGAAATTCCAACTTTCTTCCACAAAAGCAATATAAAAATCTGCTTACTGTAGAGATCCAAAGCTAGTTATTAATGTAATTAATAATGTGTAGATCTTTTAAAAGGTAGTGCAAAGGCATTCCCTTAATAAAAAAAAACCCTATAAATGACTTTTGTTGAGTAAAATACCTTTCAGGGCATCAATGTCATGTCATTCTGATCTCTACTGTACATAAACATTGCTATATCTACAACTGGCGTGAGCCGGACAGACAGTCATCAGTGAGACACAAGTCCACTCTGAATTCTGAATTGTCACTACTACTTTGAATAACAAAGCGATCAGTCACCGGTTTCATTGTGATTCCCGAGGTGATGTGAAACATGCGGATGCAGCCGAGGTCAATGTTTTCCATCATCCGTATAGAAACGTTGCATGTCTTTTTAACCACGTTTTGCATAGTAAAATGAGGGATGGCTTACCTGTCAGTACTTGGCATCCATGTGCCCACTTGTTTTAGTAGCCAGGGTGACGCCAGGCCAGTGCCAATGCCCTCTCCCTGTCCCTCATCTTCTGTCTCTTTCATTCTCTCATCTCCGATCTCCACATTTTTCTCTTTCTATGTCTGTCTGGTACTGTTTCACTTCTCATTTCCGCCTTCTGTACTCAACTCCATTCTTCTTCCCTCCCCACTCTTTCAATCACTGCCTGCCTGCCTGCCTGTCTGTCTGTCTGTCTGTCTCTCTCTCATAAGTGAAAAATATAAATGCTGTGTTTACCTTCCTGTGTTCGGGCTCCACGTGCCACTCGTAGGTCTTTGGGGTGGTGTTGAAGGCCACCCCTTTCAGAAGCCATGGCGACGCCAGCGCTAATACTGACAGGGGCACCAGGAATCGCCTGAGTGGGTGAGAAAAACGTAAAAAACAGGGTCACTAGGATTTAAAACATCTTGTTTTGTTTTTTGTAACTCTTTTTGAATATTTTTTTGAATATAGTAGAAAGGTAAACAGAATCAAATAACAAAACATTACATTCCCCACCCAACGCTGGCCGATACATTTTAGTTTAGCAGAGAAAGTAGATGTCTTATAAGAAAAATGCATTGGCCACTGTGTACTACGGGGGCATCACCTCAGGACACCGTGCGCATGGGCAGTGGGTGCGACACTATGATGGACAAAAAAAATGTGACTCCCATGTCACTCCAGACGTCCGGAATTTCAATTGTATTATGGGTGCAAGTGGCTGCTACCACTTCCGACCCCTGTCGAAAGAGGATGTCCTGTTTTCAATGTTCAGTTTGCAGCCAAATTAACAACAGCTGTCGGTCACTGTTTATTTCGGGGGATAGTTAATAATAGCTGTCAAAAATTCACGGTGTCTGTGATCTGTTCCACACTTCAGAACTGACGGTAGGGGGCACTGCACTTTTCCATGCCGCCAGTACTGACAGTAGAAGAAGAAAGGAAGTCCCATGTTGCACTACACTCTTACAACGTCAGTGAGCCGTCTTCTTTCTATCCTCTTTGTTAATTAGGCTATGGAATGTTGAGATTTGTATCAGGTGTATGTCGTGCGCTGCTGATTTCATGGCTAAGCTCTAGGCCCAGAATTCCAAGGCTATGGCCAGCGTGGCAAAGCGATAACAAGCAATGAAAGTTAGTTTAACTAATATCTTCTGTATTTTATGGTCAAACGGCGTGAAACGTTGTGCTGCACACCACCATGTCATTGGAAAGTCACCCTCCAAATTTGAGACCCTTCGGTGAAATGGTGCGGGGTTGTACGTGGTACAGATAGACAGAGATACAGACAGAGGTTTCTTGAATTATTAGATAGATATTTTGGTTTTGAAAAGAATCATTTACAATATAAGAGGAAGTGGAGATACAAGGTTTCTGCCCCTCAGTGATGATATTCGAAACTAATAGGAGAAAGACAACTAAAATTACACACTTACTTCCCTAAGTTAGTGGATGGTTCCTCACCTAATCACTCAAGCCTGGTTCATAGTCACACACTTACATCCCTACATTTGTCGATGGTTCCTCACCTAAACACTCATTCGTGCATGCTTTCATTCCTATCTTTCCGTTCACTGCCCTTATCATAACAACTAAGAGACGCAGCTGTACAACGGTGCAGAGAAGCCAACCTTAGGACATAGGACCCCTGTAATGACCCTCTCCATCACTCGTTCCAACTGCTTCCATGAGGTTGGTGCTACAATGTGCCATTGACGCAAAAAAAAAGATTCTGTATTGATGAAATGTAAAAATGTATTTGGTATTGGTCCAGTCGTGACTTAGTTGGCTGGGCACTGGACTGCTATGCGGGCAACCCGGGTTCGATTCCGGACCCGGGTCATTTCTCAATCCTCCACCGTCTCTCTCTCCCACTCGTTTCCTGTCCCACTCTTCACTGTCCTGTCTAAATAAAAAGTTGAAACCCCCCCAAAATATATATTTAAAAAAAATGTTACCATATTACCATGTTACCATATTACCATATGTATGTAAATATAGCGATCTATGCTAGCAGTTGCCTAGGGAGCTTGTGCAAATTCCTATCTATCCTTTCCGCGCAAATGCACCGGCCGCGACATGAGCGAGGCGAGCGACGGAAGTAATTGACTCTGTATTGAGTCGCGCAACAAAAGCGATTCTGGAGACTAGAGGCAATTCGCGCGAAGAGAGCGACAGTTTGTAGTTAAACTCCTGGGAATGTCATGCAAATGAACTATGACGCGGTTCGGCGACAAGCTGCTACAGCCAATGACAGTATAGTGGTCAGTGACCACAGCCAATGGGAATGTTGTAATGCTTGCACTCTGCTTTTAACGGACATACTCTAGACCAGGGGTGTCAAACTCAAATTGACTGAGAGCCAAAATCAAAATCTGGAACGAAGTCGCGGGCCGAACTCCACAATACATTTTAAAAATGCACTAAAATTGTGCATGTATACACTTCATACTCATAGTTAAATTTCACATACACTGTTTCCCATCATATTTGTTAGTTCAAATGTGTCTACACATCCTGTGACACAGCACATTTCATTTTCAAGTCATATTATGCTATACATTGATGGTGTATGTGGGCCAACTGTAATAGACATTTGAAATTATCTCGCGGGCCGAATAAAATTGCTCCGCGGGCCAAATTTGGCGCCAGGGCCTGAGTTTGACATCCCGGCCCTAATGACTCCTCCACTGGCACTGAGGTGGAACAAGCCTCTTCCAATATTGCAGCATACAGCCTTCATTGCATGTAATACCCTCGTAATAAATAAATCCCACTCACGTTCACATCTACACTGATGGTATTAAGGCTGTAGCATTGCATGATCAGAGTCCTATTATTAAAACACTATTTTGTGTTTTTTTTGTGCTTCTTCCTCAGACGGACCATGGAACTTTGCGTTCAATGTGAAGTTCTACCCTCCAGACCCATCCCAACTGACCGAGGACATTACCAGGTATGCTACACACACACACACACATAGACACACACACAGACACACACACAGACACACACACAGACACACACACACACACACACACACACACACACACACACACACTCTCAGCTGATTGAGGACATCATCAGGTGAGCTTAGCTTCCTGACTCACCTGCTTTGCATTGCAGCTTCGCATTATAGGTTCACTTATGAACACTGGAGACACACACACACACACACACACACACACACACACACACACACACACACACACACACACACACACACACACACACACACACACACACACACACACACACACACAAATACTATTTACTGTAACACAGAGAAGCATATGCGCTGAAGTGCAATTTACACAGATACACAGCGCGCGCGCACACACACACACACACACACACACACGCACATACCAATGCTTACGCACATTATTGTGATTTCCATGAAAATTTGAATGTCTGCGGGGAAGAGCAAGGCCATAAACTAATTGAATGAGTCCAGTTAAGCTGACAAAGACCTCGCTGTCTACAGGCCACACAGGTGCCATTTTAATGGGTATACCATGCAGCCTATTAGTTTGTGATGAGGTCGTTTACACACACATATACATACACGCACACACACATATACATACACGCACACACACACACACACAATCATAGGATTTTGATTATAGTTCTTTAACTAAGAGGAATGGACTTTTGACTTAAAGGGACACTGCAGGAAATGGTCAAAAAAGGTACTGCAACTATGCTGCTAATTGAAACTGGGTTGCCTAAAGCCAAATTTGATCTTTTCATTAACGTTTACTAAGTAATAAAGTAATACTTCTTAGTATTGCCCAAGTACAGTCATTTTTTGCAGCTAAAAATGGCTATTTCTGGAAATTAAAAATGGCAGACCATGGAGAAGATCCCCCTTTTCATGTATGAAAAGTGCAATTACCCAAGTCATAATGAATACTTAGAATTGTATGGTGGTGGTAAGTCTTCATGAAAAAGGTAACATCAGTGAATGGGTAGCATGAATTCTAAAAATAAACAACTAAAAATCTTGTACAGTGTCCCTTTAAGGTCGAAAACGCCATAGTCATTTGCTCATTCTGTGCTCATTTAAAAAAAAATTTTTGCATTTTATTTTACATATAGAATGCTTCCTCACTTTGAAATGCACCAGAAACTGTTTTCGATATCCTGGTACGGTACAAACACTCCTGTGTGCCTTTGAATCACAACTTATAACAGTCAGCTATTGCTGTGGGGCAGGAACGGCTCAATGAATAGAGCGCGGGCCTTTTAGATCAGAGGGTTGCAGGTTCAAATCCTTCCCAGCACCTCCATCCATGGCGGATGTGCCCTCGAGCAAGGCACCTAACCCTACATCGCTCCCCATGACCTGTAACCAATCCCCTATACCTAAATAACTGCAATTTGCTTTGGATAAAAAGCGTTAGCTAAGTGTAATGTAATGTAATGCTATTGGGTCAAAGACGAGACGTGCATTTTTTTTGTTCCGCACTCATTTAACTATCAAAAAAGTAAATTAAAGAATTTTGAATGTTATGCTGATAAACAGCATAGTCTGGCTTCTCATTCCAGTAACATTTAAAGAAAAATAATTGTCAATGTATGTGAGAAATAATCTCATAAAGTGCAAAAATGTCATTCAGTGTAATGGTCCGAACTTAAAAATCATGAATACATCCTTGAATAATTGTGCGGAATGACGAACAAAATTATTTTTTCACTCTCTGGGCATAATTCTAGAAGTGTTCTTGTTATTGTATTAAAAGCACGTTTCATTACCATTTTGTTTTGATATTCAAATCATCTGGGGACTTTTGTCCGGATTTTCAATTCCTTAGATATCATTCAGTGTAATAAGATCAACATGGTGCTTTTAAATCAAAATAAAAAGTGATAGTCACACAACAATTTGTGACATCATCAAAAGGACCCCTAGGGACCCCTTAAGTGATGATGAAAAGGGAGAGTCTTGTTCTTCAATAGTCGAAACTTCTGTATTTTTATCTTGTGGTAGCAGCGTCCACAAAAACAGATGTCATTCAGTGAAATGTCAAAAATACTTTTATACTCAGATATTCATCCAAACAAGCATATTTTCTAAATAGACATAGTAAACATTGTGGGTCAAAGTCATTGTTTCATGTAGGTGACTAACTGTGTGCTTGTAAAAAGGTAAAAATAAGGTGAAAAGTATTTGGTCGTCCTTCAGTGTAAGAGATGTCATTCAGTGACATGCAGTGTAAGGGCCATTTCATTCAGTGTAATCAGTTCATAGTTGTATATTAAGAATCAAAACGGCAATATAAGTTGCAATATTACTATAAGATACAATAATATGATGATACTACTTGAAATTATGACTTTTATTGTTATTTCCATTAAAACCTTGTTATTACCATATAGCAACCATATTACTGGGTAGATTCTGGGATTTTGGAAGCTGTACATGAATTATCAGAACACCCTAATCGAGATCCGCGAAATATGCAGGTTAACAGACAACATTTTCTTTTTTATTGTTTTAGGCCTAAGTTGTAGCCTACCTCTAAGCTTGTGATCTTTGAAGTTCTTCAAAACACGTTTTAATGCCCCAATATTAAGTAAAATACCAATTATTTGACAACATCTATTTCTGTTGTCACTCATTCATGACGTTGAGTACTGTAGTATGATGGTAACAATATGATAGCAATGAAAAGTAGCTGTTTATATAGGCTTTTTTTGCCAAGGCATCATTCAGTGTAATAGTTGTGGTCATTCAGTGAAATGCACATTTTTATGTGAAAATAAAGTCAAATTCTTACGAAACTTTTTTTGTTTAGCACAACACATGCGGGGGCATACAAAAAATGAATAATTGTGTATTTTAAACAGATTTTCTCTTCCGTAGAAAAACTTCTTAAAGCCAAATGGGTGAAATGCACTCGGTGAAAGACTACAAACACTGCAAAAACTATTTGCAAATGCCTTTTACTAGAATTTTTTTGGTTTGATGAAGACCTTAAATATAGCCCTTTACTATGTTATGTAGCTTATTTCAGTTTTTTAACGTCATCTATATGTTTTTTGCATCATCAACTGTTTAACACCGTATTACACTGAATGACATTTTATAGGTAAAAATGGGGTAAAAATGCATGTTCCTTACTATTTTCTGAACAGAAAATAATAAACTTAATCACTCTACACTCCAATGTACCCAAAAAAGTTGAAGAACGGTGTCAGGGAACAGTTTTATTTTTTGGAGTCCTGAAAACCCTGCTTCGTCTTTGACCCTATTGCTATTCTCTCTTAGCCTGGGAACTCCCATTCTGCCTTTAGTTCTACAACAGGGGTGGGGAACCTTTCTCATTCAAAGGGTCACTTCAAATTCATCCGAGGGCCGTAAAAGTCCTCCGAGGGCCGTACTATGAACACAAACCAGGATTTTCCCCTTCACTTTAGGCCTATATTGAAGGCAGCCACATTTAAACAAACACCTTCTTTAAGTTCCCTGAATATAACTTAATTGTATTGCAAATGTATTTTCTAAGATTCCTTTACAAAATGTGTCATATTTCATATGAAGCTGAATAACATTAATATTATATCGGGGGCCGGATAAAAGGTTCCCCACCCCTGTTCTACACAATCATTTCGATCTGAAATCTCACTTGTGATTACGTCCGGTGTTAACCAGGCAAATTCTCTATTGGTCCAGTGGCAAGAAGACCACAAGACCCAGGAGGCGGGGCACAGAGAGTGTCAACATCGCCTGTTCAGCTACATTATTCTAGTCGCTTCAATCGCTCTTGCTGCACAGAAGCGATTCTCTAACGCTTGAATCACGTCGCAGCCGGTGTATTCGGACCGTTAGAACTAACGTGGGTGGGAGTTCCTTAGGGAGTGTCTGCAAATATTGCGTGCTAAATAACATCTAGGTGACGTTAAAACTTACCCCTAGGCAAAAGATTGAAAGGCATTCAACAAACTAACAAAGGATCAGTGTGTGAATGTAATGCACAAAGAATCAGTGGGTAAATGTGGTACAAGGATTCATAGGGGTGAAATTGCCAACAGACAGACAGAGAAGCAAATGGTCCTTTCCCATAAACTGGTCTTACCATACCCTCATACAAGTTTTGTGTAGAGTGAGCTGCCAAATTGAGCACCAATTAACCACTCAGAGAGAGAGAGAGAGAGAGAGAGAGAGAGAGAGAGAGAGAGAGAGAGAGAGAGAGAGAGAGACTTACATTTCCAAAATGTCAGACCGAGCTACAATCACCACCAAATTTTGCAAGGGTTGGGATTAGAGGGATATGGATGTTGTGAAGTGTGGGATTAGTTGCACAATAGTGTCTACCGAAGGACTTTGCGAAACCTCTCAATTAGAAAGAGCATAATCACAAACAAAGGTGCAAACATTCCTAGCATTGACAAGGACCGAAACCATTCTTCTATGTAAATTTAGGGGGGGGCAACATATCTGACAGTAAATTAACTGGACCCTATAACATGATACTGGTGCATGACCACATGATTCCTTACTGCAGTGACGCCCAATCAATGATTGTGTCACAGTGCTTTGACACCAAAATAGTCGAAGGGCTACTGACCCCAAGGGCTCTTCAATTCTAGTCTATGCAAAACAATGTAATCAAATTAATTAATTTTATTAAATTAAATTAAATTAAGAAATAAGCAAGTACACTTCTTTATGGAGTTAGCATCAACTTTGGTCTTTTCTGATATTAGTCATGCAAAGAGTTTTGATGTGAGCACATTCATTGTAATAAGCAACTACACCTCTTTGTGCAGTTCGCTTCAAGCTGGAACGCAAGTCTATGTATAACCGGACCTGGATAAATAGCAATAAGAATCTTCCCTTGCAATACTAGTCATGCATGCCAAATACACACGCAATGGAAGGGGACTGATGCGTGCACACACACACGTACACACGTACACACGTACACACGTACACACACAAACAGAGCTTATTAAAGCCCTACCCTTGTCGTACACCACTCAGGTCTAGTAGGCCCATTACCTTGTTGACATACCATAATAACAGTCTCTGGTTCAACATGAATGGCAATATTTGCACAAACTAATCAGGATGCTCATTGAAAGATGATCTGCCTACTTACTACAATGACCCATAAACATCCATGCAGGTTACCTGAAACTACTTAACAATAACATATATTTTTTTAAACCCTTAATAGTTTTTTTCAACAACAAGAATTACCAATTCACATGATTGAAAGTTACAGGAGTCACATTGCATTTGGTCTTTATAATCTAATAATGCACACTAATACACCTTGACTAATCTACCGCTAAATCTAATAAATCTGCCTTTTTTCACCAACAACATCAACAGAGTTAAAATTGCATGCAAGCGAGCGCTGTAAAAAACAAACCAGCCAGTAACTGACAAGCCAGCTGACATGTGCAAACTACTCTACAGTACTTTTCTTCTCCAAACAAACCCTGCCAATATGGACATGGCTGGGAGCAGTAGGAGTCTGTTCCACTGCATTTGGGTCATTGACCTGGGTTACATGGGGACATTTAATTCCGAATTAATGCCATTATTTCAGGGGAAGACTTAGGCTACTTTCTCTCACTGCGCCATAGTTCGCTAAAGAGGAAAACAATGCGCGCTGTGTGATGTGTTGTAGTTGTGAAACTTTCATGCAGATGTTTGTGAGTTTGCAAAATTGCCCTTCCACGTCGTCCTGCTTGCAGTCTCACAAACAAACCAATCAGAGTCCGCCAAAGAAGCCGACTCCCGACGGGCTTCTCAACCCAACTGAACATGATGAGAGTCTCCCGATGCACACCAATGGGTTCCCCCGACCCCCGGCCAACCTCGACAAACGAACCGAGACACATCAAGCTGATTTGAAACCAACTGTCCTCGATGCAAACTGTCACGTTGGTGTGGAGCCGCTCTACTTTCCCTTTTTAACCCAATACACAAATATAGTCACTGTTTTAGCCCTACAGTAAATCTTAAAGAAGAAAAATCCGCAGTCGCAAGCTACGTCTCATTATTTATTTATAAATTACCACCATCTCCACAAGCAAACGCGTTTCCGCTCTTAAGCCATCATCAGTGTGACATGGTGGCAATTTATAAATAAATAATGAGACGTAGCTTGTGAGTGCTGATTTTTCTTCTTTAAGTTGCTACCTTTTATCGCACACCCAAAGTCATTCATTTTTTCCAAGAAGTTGAGCGTGCCCTCTGACAAATTTGATGACCCCTAAATCTGCCTTTGTTCACCAACAACAGACCCATGTCACCTGCAGACATTGCAAAAAGTAAGCTGCTTTGAGAAAGACGATCCAACATAGTAGCACATACACAAGACTAAAAAGAATAAATAAATCAATACACTCATACAGAGAGGACCCCTCTCACCCCCTCCATCACTCCTTCCAACAAAAGATGAACAATGACCAACTTCAACATGTATGTATTGTCTTGTCTTGTTATGTCCTGTTTTGTCAAGTCTTGTCAAAAGTCTGTGAGAATGACTGGAGCCACGCCAAAGACATTTTTCTGTTTCATGTGTTACAGACAATAAAGCTTTATCTTATCTTATCTTACCACTTTAGAAAAACAACAACCTCACCTGCAGAAGTTCTGAACGACTGAAACGTTCTCGCACTAAAAAGGCAAGTGTAATAGGCGGTGTGCGGCAGTGTATTTTTCTACTACTTTGAACCATAAGCTTGGTTACATCCAACGCACCTGTTCGAACTGAGGTGTGCAAAAGTGCTCTATCTGACAAAGTTCTTACCTCTGACAGCAAAGGCGAAGAGTTCTTGAGATAAACATCATGGCCGGTGGGAGTGGAGGTGCTTCAGCCCGGTTCCTACTCAGACCATTGCAGACGTTCACCAGAGGCAGGCAGGGAGCTCCACCTGATGAAAAGAGAACGCACATCCAATCATCTGTTCGACCTTAAAACTTGTCACAGAGTCAAAGTACTGACACGCACGTCGCAGTCTTAAAAAAAAAAAAAACGTCTAGAAACAGCCCAAAAAAGGAAATAGGTGAAAGCCAGACATATTTGGTGAACAACCACATCCGCATCTTTGAAAAGCGTACAAGAAACAGGGCAGTGTTTCGATCCCTTTGAATCTTTCACGCAGCATTGAGAGACACATTGCTACATATATCTGGTAAGAGAGACTGGGGACAGTATAGCAACACAGGGGATGGGTTGGAACATGTAGGCTTTCTCCCAACCAGAGACAAGCCAGACAAAGTGATGAAACACTGCACACAAAGTGAGGAGACACTGTACACCTTGCTGACAAAAAGCACGCCACACGTGCTGCAACATTTGATACGTTTTTTTTTTAAAAGTCAGAAGTGTTGCTTCGTTACTTCAAACAAATGAGATATACATCAGTGATAGTTTAAACATTGTTATCATAGCCTTGTGTGAGCTTGAATGGCAGTTATATGAGGTTTTATCTTGGCTTAGGAAAATACACAGTTGTAACAATTGTTTGAACGGCACATGGTTGCTTGTAACTAACCCAACCAACTCAATCACACGTTCACTGGATTTGCACCAACCCAACCAACACTGCAATTGTCCCTGGTACCAGGGTCGGTTGTGAAACTTGTGTTTTTACATTCAAGTACAATTTGTGATGAATGTGTTTCTGTAGCCATCATTAAATGGGATTTGGAAATTAGCAGAGTGTTGCAAAGTCTGCCCTAACAGTGTTTCAGGGCTTTTTCTGAACGGGGAAATAGGGGCGCTCCACCCTCATACCTCCACTGGTGCACCCACATATATTTTTTTTTTTAAATATATAAATTACTTTTTTGAGCACCCCTAGTAAATTCCTTTCCCTTCACCACCCGCTACCTGCCATGATGCTCCCTCATGCCAAAAATTCCTAGAAAAAGCCCTGAGTGTTAGTAGTATTTTATTTTATGTTTCTTTTGAATGAACACCTTCCTTTTCAAATAGCCATTAGCTTTGAACAGATCTTATTATAATCATGGAAATCATTTTGCAGTTGTTTTATCTTTTGTGATGATTTCTAAAGAGCACCCATGTGTCTGCTATACCTTGCTTGCACAGATATTTTGCAAAGACACACCACAGCATTGCATAGAAATAACCATTTCAAAGCTGAAGACTTCATTTTATGCATGCTAATATACTACCTAATTAGTTAATTAGGCTACTAACTAGTAATTGCTAACTAACAATTGTAGGCGCTAACAGATAGTAAGAAAAGGGAAAGTGTGTTTTGTTGGCTGCTTACATGGCAAAAACAAACAAATAAACAGACAAATAAAAACTCGTGCATACTTTCCAAAATCCCTTTTTGACCCACCTTCCAGATACTCCTCAGCATGGAGTTTTATTTTACATCACACAGAGACATGCATGTAAAAACTGTATGAAATAGGCTATTAGGCCTATTCTTCTTTAGAATCGTGGTTCCTTTCATTCAAATGAGCTACCACTTAACTACAAGCGCCCATGTTATCTTATAGCTCTAGTAGAGCAATGGTAGGGTATTGATTGAAGTGTGTTTTGTTGGCTGCTTACATGGCAAAAACAAACAAATAAACAGACAAACAAAAACTTGAGCATACTTTCCAAAATCCCTTTTTTAAGTAACTATAAAAAGGGGTTTGCAATGCATTTGACAGGTTGGAAATCTGCCTTTCCGCATCGTTTTTAGGACATGGTCGAGAACATTTTGGCAAATAGGACATTGGAACACATGCGTCCTTTTCACAAAACTACTCTATCTGTGGAATAGCACACCCTGATGAGGTCCTACGTAGTTCCATAACGTCAGTTCATAACTGATAGGGGAGCTTTTTCTCCCCGGGAGAAACACCCCTGTAGAGAACGTTAACGTTAAACAAACCTTATGCAAACAAGCTGTGTTAAATGTCCATTATTTAGGGAATTAATAATGTTGACAATACAATCAAAATGCATCTCGTTTCAAACCGCTTGGTTGCCATCGTTAACATCGCTCGGTCGACTTCGGTTGCCAAAATTCAACGATGATTGACAACCGTAGCATAACTGATTCCCAAAACCATACTAAATGAGAAGGTAGCATACGTACCGTTAAATCCACAAATGCGACCATAATCACTAATAAGGAATTCTACTGTCTCGACGTTGGTTCAGTACACCCATCATCACACTTCTTTCATACGGCTGCATCGTCTGCAAGTCTCATCCATCCAAAACCGAGACGCAGTAAACATCTGTTTTCCACTTCCGGATTAAAAGCTCTTCTTCTAAATAAGAGTCCCATTGTAGTGCAAGTGACAGCGACACACATTGAATTTAGATGAAGGACTGCCACCAGACAGGAGCACAATTGTCAAAGGCATCAACTGACTTGCCCTAGGCTAGCTTCCCTGCTTTTCTGGAAATGCCAGTTGACAACTTGGTGGAAAACATGCACTGAACATTTTTTCTGCTTTGGTGGTGAAAATGAGCCTACAGGGCCTTTGGGTAACACCCAGATCTCCATTCCAGTCAGTGAAAAGTAGCCTGTACACAAAGGCAATTTGCCTACTAATCCATACTAAAACCCTTAGACCTACGGCATGTTCTGCTTTTAAAACAGCACCTACGGCATGTGCAGGTTTTTTTTTTTTTTTACCATTCAAAACATCTTGTGTCAGGCCTGAATATTTCTCTTAGATATGGGGAGAAATGCAGTGTATATATACTGGGAAACATGTTTTCAAACCCGCACGGCACTTATTTTATGCATGTCCAAAATAACCTGTTGTATAATGCCCTAATAGGCCTACTGTACTCTTGTAGTACCCTGTAAAATGCACATTTTATACTGCAGTACAACACAAGTCATCATGAAATGTGTGTTGGTGTAGGCTACTCTAGGGGTTAAATAGGGCCAGGGCTGCCCAGTCTGATCCCCAATACATAAACTCATGATGCTGCATTATGACAAATTAGGGAACCTTTCCCCACACCTCAGCCATCAAAAAAGGGAATTTGCCCCAACCCCAAACCAGAACCAAAAGTAAAAGAAGAAGTAGGCCTAAATTTGCGGCGTTAACACTAGATAGCCTATTACATAAATGTTACACCAGTTATTACACTGTACCTAAAGAGTGTGTTGTTACTGAAAAACACTGAAACCCTAAAAGAACCCACCACAAACTTGATCCAACCAGAGCAGAATCAGATGACCGCAAGACAGGCACACGGGGCTGCTGGCTTCTTGTTGAAATTCACTGTGTTGGAAGGAAACTGTGTACTCCTACTTTTACCTTTAACATCTCTGCCCCAGACCTAGCCCTCTACATAGAAAATCCCAATTTAACCCCTGAGTTTAGGCCCACTGATGTTAAAGTAAAACAGTCAAGGGCTATGATTAAGTAATTAGGCTTACAGAGTTACACGAGGCCACAAGCTCAATTCCCAAGGAATCGTTGTGTATTTTATGACCCAAATGCTAATTAATGATTAGGCCTATCAGCTGGGCTAATTGTCCCAAATAACCCAAAACATTAATGAGACATAATAATGGGCTAATTGTTCACAATGGATATCCGCTATCTGAGTTGTGTATATATTTATATTTATGAACTAATTAATTAATTAGTTCCAAGTACATATATACACGTATATTATTAGGCCTATTATCATTAACTAGTTAACGGCCATACAATCCATCCACTCAAACAGCCATAGGCTACAATCTTTGTGCAGATAAGTAGGCTACAGAATCAGTGGACAGAAGAGAAGCCACGGGGAAGGTGTCCATTGCCAAAATGTAATTAAAAATGTATTTGTCATTGCAAGGAGAGAGTTTACTAAGATATTAGAATAACACTGATGGCATAGGGCCTTCAAATCTCATGTAGTCTATAAGATGCATAGCATGGCGGCAGCACCAGGGCTATACAGCCCAAATGGCAGCAAAATCCCTCTTCTCCCCAGCTGGGCAAACAGTTTTATACCCCAAAGTATGACATAATTTCATCACATTGCATCCCCAAATAGTCAGTAAAAGCTAAGCTACAAACTTGTCAGATCAGGCTCTTACTGGCTCTGAGCCAAACATAGAAATGTTTTCATCGCCGAGGCCTAGTGTCTGTGGCTCAGCTGAAGAAGCACACCGAAACTCAGATACCTCACCAACACGAATAGCTATGTCAGCTAAATTCAGCCTGCAGATACAGACTTTGTCACTACAACTATAATAGTGTGAGAAATAACACCTTGGTTGACTTGATAGAGCAGCTGAAGTGACCACTCCTCACAGAAGGCCCTTATTGCTGGCAGAAAGACACACTAAACAGTATAAAAACACTGATTAATCTATTTGACCTACTTAAGATATTATGTTAATTTAAGATTAATAATTGCAAGAATATTTTAAGAAAATATTCTACAGTGTTACCCTCCGTCCTCCAGAGGCTTTGTTGCCCTGGGAATGGCACTGCTCTCAAGCACTGTTGCCATAGTTGCATATTGTTGTTATGTCACATTTGCCCTCTGTAGGGGCCACATGGTAAATAAGGGATATAACGGCTGACGAGGTGGAAGCTGTAGAAGACTGGCGTCCGCACAGACAGTCAGCCCGGCATGGTTAATACCAGCAAATTTGTTTAAAAAAATTTTTTTTTTTAAATTCAAGACTGCCCATATTTTGCCCAGGGAAGACCGACTTCCACTTTTTTTCCACATAGTTTTGTTTATTTGTGTGTGGTTGGTTGGGTATAACTTATGATGATAATGTTACTTGTTTGGTAACATAATAGTGCCGTTTTGTCCTGCTCATAAGTGTTTGGCCCTGTGTCTGTCTACTGAGAGACAGTGAGAAATGTAATGTCCTTTTGTATAGTACATTTGAAGTGGACTGGCTCTTGCCCAACCTGCATAGTTCCACACAGCTGCATGAGCTCCACTACTAGTGTGTTGTAGCTATGCCGTGTGTGTTGTAGCTCCACCAGGGGGCTCCAGAGCTACACACCACACAGAGGTCTGGTGAAAACCAGGCTACATTTGAAGAAGTTGTCCATGAAGCTGACTTTGATTTTCTCAAGGAGAAAGACATTTCACTCATTGAGCACCGTGTATTGTACATGTCTATGACAAACTAAAGGAAGTGAAAAACATTTGATTAAAAAAAGAGTCTTTTCAGACTACATACTATAATGCAGAATGATGGACTCAGCGGACAAGGTATTCTGTTGAATAATTTATTTTCTCGTAAGCCAAGGCAATATTGAGTGTGTCATCCTTTGCTTTAAAAACATAACAATGCAGCTGGTCATTAAAGAACAAGACAAAAATAAACCATGTACTCTAATTATCAAAATGCAAATAATCTTAAATAGAAATTCAAGATGAAATCAGTCATTTATAACCGTATACAGCATCTCCTAAAGATTGTAAGCGAAAACATTTTTAAGAAACAATGTGTATGTATATGTAACCCCTGAATCATGTGTATTAGGCTATTCCTTACTAATTCTCTCCTCACGAGTGCTGCCTTCATCCAGTATGCATAACGCCTCTCAATATCTAACAGATTGTTATGGCAATCATACAGGTTTTCTACAAGGTTATGAGCTTTGGCCAGGAACATTAAAAAAATAATGTACACAGTGCTCTTCAAAGGACTTTTTCATGCCTGCTTGCCAGATGTGTGAGTCCAGTCAGCAGCACCTATAGGTAATGCACAGGAGAGATCGTAGCATCTAATGGTCATGAAAGAACATATGGTTCCTAATGGGCTTGGCTAATGAAGCGAAAGGTTGTCAAGGCAGGAGAGGAATGCTCTACAGTGGTCTTGCCCTAGTGCGCTATAGGCCTCCATATGCATGTGGTGGGACATAACATAGATGCTTCGAGAAGAGAGGATTGTGCAGGGTCATAGCAGTTTGGGGTGTTAGGGTGATTTTAATAGTCCAGCATTCACAGAAACGTCTATAAGGACACCGTTACTCATAGACACATAATATACGTACATTACAGGTCATTTAGTAGACACTTTTATCCAAAAGTGACTGACAAAGAGGACATTATAATACAATTATCAGATCATTTGACATCATACAATATTATGTATGCCTATGTTACCCATCACTATCAACAGGGGAAGGGGTGGAAGGAGTGTCAATTGGGCGTCCTTCTAGAAAGTTTAAAAATGTTTTCTACAGACAATAGCTGGCGGAGATTGTGCAAGCAGGAATGGAAAGGTGCGAGAACTTTCAACGCCTTCAAATATTACGGCTGACGACAAAAAAATAAGGCAGAGGTTGAGAGCAAACAGAAAGGCAGGGGGCTTGTTTGATAACCGAGTGTGTAGAAAGTGGCTGGATTAAACCAATACATTCTAGACTTGAAAACGGCTACATTTTTGGACAATCCCGTCCCAATACCAACATCGCAAATAAACATGTATTGAGTGGTGTGGCAACATTTGGTGTATAAATGTTACTGCTTTTATTTGTAAAGATTCTCATTCCTGCAAGTCCTCTTCGATAGAAACATGTTTAGTTGTGCACCCACACACTAACGTGTGACTGTCATGTGAAAGGGTTGGCCTACACATCCAGTCTGCAGACATAAATACAGCCTGATTCTCACATGAGAACCAGAACTGATAAAGTCTGGCAGCGGACGACACAAAACTTACTTACGTTTTCCAGTCCAGGATGTATTTTATCTTGAACGCAGCCACTTTCTAGCCAGAGGATTTCATACAAGCCCAAGAAGACACTATGCTGACATAATTGGACAACTACACCATATGGCTTCATGTACTTCACTCACAGGTCAAGCACCAGTCCCAAGTCCCAATGCTTTACCTACTGTCGTCCGGTAATCACCACATCCTATAAGGCTCAGTCAGAGCACATGGAGAAATCGAAAGGTTTAAATCCATGTTTTTCAACATGATTTGCCTGAGATGAAAAAATAGATCTCTTTAAACGACAGAGACACTACATATTGTCTTAAAACGCTACTTTAAATAATAACTTCATTCATATAATACGCACAACATTATTTTTCCTCAGGAATTTCGGTTAACAGACAACATCAGCAAAACAAAAAACAATCCTAGGCAAATGTGTATTTTTTGGACAGAATGCAGGTAGGTAGGTTGATTGTTACTACAACCCACAAGGCGTCAGACACCCGAGGAACGAGAAGCTACCACAGGAGCACAGGAGTAGTGGGCTTGGGGGGTCAAGTGGATAAGGGAATTATGGGTAAAGCCATAGACATGTATGCAAAAATGCCACACAGGGGGGTTGGTCCATCGCTGTGAGCGCGCAGTGCGTCCGCCATATTGAATAAGGACTAATGATTCCTCCAGAAATCAATGCAAGTGAATGAATATGACTCTTATAAGCCACTTTTCTATGTATCTGTGTTATATATACAGGGCTGCTGACAGCTTTGACCGGACATCACCACGTGAAAAGGCACCAATCTCATCATTGCATACAATGTAATGTGGGGTCCAAATTCTAGGCTTCCCCTCTCCCCTGGCCTGGAAAACTGACCCATTTGTCGCCCCCTGTTGGCAGATCTGTGTGTATACATGTCTATGTCTATGGTGTGGGGTGGAGTGGGGTGGGGTGCAGTGCAAGATAAGGTGTGGTACAGTCAAGGGGGGTATCTTGTTTCTGGAGGTCTATGTCAGCATATCCCATAGGCAACAGCAGCACAGAGCCGTCCAGCATGCAGTCAGACACGTGTCGTCTGAGTCATTGCGTCTTCTGTCGTCCACCACATACACTGCAAGAAAACAACCACAATGTTGTTAAAGTCAATGTTTGTAAAACGAAACCAAGCCTAAATTATACACTTTCATGCCTTTGAAATTAGGAATTTGACACTTCATTTTAGGAAAAACTACTTTCTTTAGATTCACTTGGCACCGATTTTGTTATTGCTGAGGATTTCAAGATGTGTCACTTTTGCATGGATGCTTTCAGAGAGATAACATTCATAAAAGATGTGAAGGTGTTCCTGCAGATTGCAGAAACCTTTCTAGAAGGCCCAGGACATTGAAGTACATTGTTCTTCCAGTGGAACAGCAATCCAATCGTAGGCTACCATAGTGCTACACTGCGACTTTTCACAGAATCTTTGGAAATACAGTACCACTTGGCCATTACCATTCTGGTTAACAGAGGCATTATAAGACTTATATTTGTGTCTTAACACAATAAACAACAACCACAGTGTAATAGGTAAATAATAGAACCCATCCATTGAATTACGTCATGTTGGGCAGTCATGGGTGAGCGGTTAGGGCGTCAGACTTGCATCCCAGAGGTTGCCGGTTCGACTCCCAACCCACCAGGTTGGTGGGGGGAGTAATCAACCAGTGCTCTCCCCCATCCATCCTCCTCCATGACTGAGGTACCCTGAGCATGATACCGTCCCACCGCACTGCTCCCCATGGGGCGCCACTGAGGGCTGCCCCCTTGCACGGGTGAGGCATAAATGCAATTTCGTTGTGTGCAGTGTGCAGTGTTCACTTGTGTGCTGTGGAGTGCTGTGTCACAATGACAATGGGAGTTGGAGTTTCCCAATGGGCTTTCACTTTCGCTTTCATGTTACATTGCATTTAGCAACACTTTCATCTAACTAAAGCAACATACAACATGTGGGGAGCCATACAGAGCATGCTGTAGCCCAGGGGTGTCAAACATACGGCCCGCGGGCCGCATCCGGCCCGCCAGAGGGTTCCATCCGGCCCGGATGTAGAAAAAAAAAAAAAAAAATTATTACTATTTTTTTTTTTACTTTTTTTTTTTTAAACTTTTTTTTTTTTTTTTTTTAATGAAATAACCGAAATGCGCAATTACGCCCCTCGGGGCAAAATCGAGACCTGCATGACATTAACCCAATGGTCCCTCTGTTACACTGTATATATGTAGTAAAGTGCACATCACACTTCTATTATAACCTAACAGGCATTTGATAAAGCTCATATATTATAGACCTCATATATAGAGATAAAATGTTAATACTTCTTATTCGTATTGTATTGGTATTGGTTGTAATTAAATAATAAATATAATTGGATTTGTATTGGTTCCTATTAAGGTCAAACTGGAAACGGGATGTTAGAATGCGTGAAAATGCAGGAAATTACATATAAGAAATACAACATTTTCTGTGGGAAAACCCCCAGACCCCCTGCCAAAATGAACTGTACCATATTTAATTAATTGACGGTTGGCAATGAATGAATGAAGTCAAGGAAATTTTGCATAGGATTATCAGTATTGCATTGCTTTCTACATATTCAACACACTTAAAACGTGATAGTACTGAACACTAATCCTCTGCTTTATGTTTTTGTTTTTTTTTGCGATGATGTTACTAATGCGGCCCGCTTGAGGTCCACATGGATTGTATGCGGCCCCCGGACCAAAATGAGTTTGACACCCCTGCTGTAGCCTCATTGTGCAGATGGACCCAACACCTACACCATAACAACAATGCTATGACATTACAGAGAGAGAGCCTTAAGTAACAGATTAAGATTTGCTCATTACAATTGAGGTGGCAATTAGGTTAAAACAGAGGCTCTGCGCAAAGGGGTTTAAGAGACTATGCAACATCTTGCACAAACCTTTTTTTGTGCTAGTTAATCTGTGCTATTTATTTGTTAATGCCAGTTCATGAAATAACAAATTCAGTTCACAAAAGAGTGCGAGCAAAGCAACACAGTTACAAGACCCGTGCGGCTGGATTCATTCCGCTGGGGCTGCTTCACATTTTTACAGTGTGTGACTAATAGCCTAAAAACAGAACTAATTGATTTAACAGAATGACGTTGATTACAAAAACGGCAGCCATAACTTTCCTCGGGTCCTTTAAAAAGGAAAGAATAAAAGATGATGGAAAAAAAGTATTGTGCTGAGGTTTTTCCTGGATTTGTCCAAATGGTTTACTGTCATGGTCGCCCTCTGGCATTGTTGGAATAAGCTCCAAGCTGCTACAAGAGAAGGGTCATACCTCTGATTCTCAACCTTTTCTTGGATTAACTCTCCCAGGACCTCATCATAAGCCTCCCAGTGTCCCCTTGACCTCATCATTAGCTTGCCAATGTCCCCCTTAGTATTAAAAAAGAAAATAGACTACTGCCCCCCAATGGCAACTACGCACTGCCCCCTCTCAGCTGTCTCCAATGACCCCACGGGTTTCCTAACATCCCATTGAGAAACGCTACTCTGGTGAAGACTCATAACAAAACTATCTCTGCATAACAAAACTATCTGTACTTCTCCGTAGCTAGTCATGCCTGGTGACTCTACAGGTTCCCCACAATTTGTATATCTCGGCACTTTGTTCTGCTTTTTCACTATCTGTGTACCACTGTACTCTGTATTTCCACACACTCTGTATTTAGCTAAGTATGTCCTCTTTCCCTCTGTTACCTAATAAATGGAATTGAATTGAATTGAATTGTAAGTCACTTTGAATTGTATTGTAGCCTAATATAATATAGGTGCAAAACATGAAAATAACTGCTCAGCCGTGGCCTAACGGTAGGGCACTGGGACACTACGCTTGTGACCCATGTTTGATTCTGGCCCGGGTCAGTTGCCAAAACCTTTCTCCACTCTCTCCTCCCACTCATTTCCTGTCAGTCTCTCACTGTCCTGTCCTTCAGTAGCCCCTTAATGCACGCCGTACCTCCTGTGGCACGCTGTAACAGACATGGAAAGTTAACTACTATAGTGCTACACTACTATGACAGTGCACAGGGGCTTTAGTAATACATTACAACTTGGTCATTTAGTAATACATTACAACTTGCCATTCTGGTAACAGCTCATTTATAATGCCGTGTCTTAAGGGGTTAAGGGGTTAAGGCAAAAAGCCATAAAAAAGCAATAAAACATGAAAATATAAACAATGCACTGACCTATACAAAGATTATGTTCCCTTTAAAACATGCTTGTGTCAAGTTGGAGGCCTGTCAATGACTTAACTTAGAGTCAACATCCAAAATAGAATGAATGCTTGGAATGAAAAGGGCTGGTTAAAATTTAATCGGAAACCACCGGTTGACTTAAGCCAAAAGATAAGAATGGTCTCAATGGAAACGTACATTGTACCAGGAACGCTGCACATCCTATGCCAAGCTGTCGGCTAAATATCCAAGAACAGACTTCTTGAGGGAGACCAGACAAGGTCAAAACATCACGCTGTCTGGTTGCCAAGCAGAAAGGGAAGTATGCAAACCCTTTTACTTGGCCATGGAATGTACATCTGGGAACACTACGAAACTCAGTTACCTGTAGCCCTATTCATTAAGTTGCACTTCTTGCAGTCTATTACTGCAGGTACTGGAGTATTGGCTAGAGTCTCTGGAGCAATGTGTGGTTAGGTAGGCCGGTGCCTTGTTCAAGGGCACTTCAGCCATGGATTAGAGAGCAGGAGACCACACATCACTCCTTCTAGTAGAGGACCCTTCCTGCTGGTATCTTGAACCCACTGACCCTAAAACCAACTCCATAACCCCTACCGTACAATGTTCCCTTACAAATAATAAAGCCAAGTACAATATTAGAAATTTAGGGTGTATAACACTTTCACCCAAAGCAAATAAAAAAGAGAACATAGACAGCCGTAAACTAAGAGAAGGGAAATAGAGTACACTGGAGTAGAAGAATATATGCTGCAAGCAGAGGCGGAGGTTTGCACTCTCTGAGTGCTTCTAGTTACCAATTATTACAGCACACAGTTGTCTGTGCTATGATTAATGACATCCTTGTTTGAACAATAAATTGAATTGGACAGGTAAAAGCAAGTCATTTGGAATATGTGGTACTGGATTGTAACTAATGAATCCATTTTGCCCATCACTGGCAATGATTAATGATGACATTGTTTGAACAATAAATTGCGGCTATGTATTCACCTGTGTTTTTGGGACCTTCCCCATACATCGGCCCGCCCGGCGGTGCGTTTTGCCACCCCCCAGGGTAGGGCTGCTGTGGATAGCCCTGGAACCCCGGCTGGTTGGGGTCCGGGTAGGGCCCGGGGCCCGGGTAGTTGGGGTACGCCGGGTTGGGAGGCGGGTAGCCACCAGGCGGCATGGGGTACCCTTGGGGAGGAGGGAAGCCCTGGGCCGGGTAGCCCTGGGGAGGGTAGCCCCCGGGCGCCATCGGGCCTGGCCCGGAGTATGGGGGCGGCTGCTCTGTCATCGGAAATCACTGACGCTGCTTCGCCCTGGGAAGATAAAAAGGATTTTGTTTTAGTTATCAAGACAGGGTGACAAAATAAATGCTGTCCATAGCCAAAAAGTAGCTGCACCTTTGGTTTGGTGCCGGTAGTCCAACTCTGATTCTTAATATTTACTGAAAGGTCAGCTACATCATAACAACTTTGCAATGACATTAAGAGTTTTTAATTTTAAGTAGCATATTAAGACTTTGTCATAAACAGTTAATAACAACACAAGTAAAATATAAATAGGTGCTCTGCATTTTATAACTGCAGTATATAATGGAATGTGTAAGATTGTGTAGTAGAATGTACGATGGATAGCTATCAGTCATGCATTTAAGCATCACTCAATGCAGGAGGAAAAAGAGTGACGAAAAGAACTAGTCATCCACAGTAAATATTACCCCACACATCTGCTATATGTGGTGCAGCTACATAAAGGCTGCAATAGGCTGACAGGAGATAAGACTCATGAGATAGAGTCCATCATACACAGCAAGATAATGATCCCCTTACTCATGGCTATGACTGATTAGGCTACATGACATCAGGCTCTTACAAGATTTCAGTGATACATATTTGTGTGTGTGTGTGTGTGTGTCAAAATCTAACTTCCTGGCCCTGCCGTGGCTCAAACAGTAGGGCACTGCACAGTCAATGAGTGCGTATTAATATGCAACCTTGCCTCCTCCACTTGCCTCCTCCATTTGCTTCTCGTCATGATGACATCACTGACAACAGCATTATATTTCAATATCTTGCAAAAGCTCAATTGTAGAGTCTTTTTCTCATTTGCAAATGGGATGGTGAATGAAAAACAGTCCCTCAAAAGTTGTTGTGGCTAGGCTGACAGCTGGGAAACTTTATCGTTTTCTCCACGGAGGAGGGGCCAGGAGGCGGGACGAGGAGACAAGCGCAAGTGGAGGAGGCAAGGTCGCATATTAAGACGCACTCAATGGTTTCCGACCCGAGGTCATTTCCCGATCCTCCTCACCCATCTCCCTCCCACTCATTTCCTGTCCAACTCCTCCCTGCACTATCGTCACACTTCTGACACTAGACTTTATCAATGAGTGCTTGACAGTGCATCTGAATGATTTGTTTGTGAGTGAAAATTGTGTTTATGTATGTTTGCTGTTACACAAACCTAGGTCTCTCATAGAAGACCTTAACAACAACAAAGTATTAATGGACAATGTAATGTATTAATGATGCCTACCAATCACCACTTCATCAAACGTCCACAGTTTAAGAAGACAATAAAAGCAAACCATTTTACTGACTCCCTGACAAATGGGTCAAAACTGGGGTTTCTTTATTGTAGTTCAACCCAGCCGATCTACACTCATTGGCCACTTTATTAGGTACACCTCTCTGCTGGTTTGGACCCCTTTTGCCTTCCGAATTGCCTTAACCAAAGATTCTCTATTCTAATAAAGTGGATTTAAAACGTCTCTGCCTTAACTGCCTGCAACAATACTTGAGTAGGCTGTGACATGCCAACCATGATCAATTGGTACTAAGAGGCCTAAATTGTGGCAAGAAAATCGCTTTTACGCTTTTACGCTACGCTTTTATATCACCACCGGTCTGAACCGTTGATCTAAGGTAGGGTGGATCCATGTTTTCATGTTGTTGACAGCAAATTCTGACCATTCCACCTAAGTGTTGCAACAGAAGTCAAGACTCAGCAGACCAGTCAACATTTTTCCAATCTTCTAGGAAAGTGTTGCCTCATTTTCCTGTTCTTAGCTGATAGGGAGTGGCGCCCAATGTGGTCTGATTCTGCAGCCCATCTGACTCAAGATTTGATGTCCTGTGTGTTCAGAGATTTTCTTATGCATACCTCGGTTGTACCGAGTGGTTATCAGCTCGAACCAGTTTGGCCATTCTCCTCTGACCTCTGGTAACAAGCCATTTTTCCCACAGAACTGCTGTTCACTGTACATTCTTTCTTTTTCAAACCACTCTCTGTAAACCCTAGAGATGGCTGTGAATAATAAAGTGGCAGGTATATAGAGTATATACGTCACAGTCACTTATCCTATACTGTTTGACTTCACATTACATTAGGCCTACATTATTTTTAGTTGACTCATTTATCCTAATCAATTAACAGTTATGACAAGTCATTTGCTACAGTCCCTGGAGCAATGTGTGGTTTATATGTGCCTCACTCAAGAGCCATAGACAAAGGCACACATTTCCCTACTCAAACCTGATTCTACTCTGATGTAAATACCACCTAACCATTTGGCTACACCTGGGCAGGGCCGCTGACAGCTTTGACCAGTCCCAGGGCAAAGCCATCCAAATGGGCCCCCCTCTCAATATATTCATTGCAATGAAGAACTATTTCTGGACCCCATCTCTCCCTGGGCCTGGGACAATTTTCAATTCCCTGGGCCTTGGATCATTTTCATGAATATTTACGTACTTAGTAATAAATTATGACTAAAGTAGAGTATGTTTTGCATCCAAAGATGTCCATTTCTGGTAATTAAAAATGGCGGACATGGAGAAGATCCATCAATTCATGTATGAAAGGTAAACATTGGCAAGTCACAATGAATACTTATAAATTAATGGTAGTGTTAAATACATGAAAAAGCTAACAGTTGTGAATGAGCAGCATGAGTTCTGGAAAAGAACTATAGAAAAATCTACGTAGATAGTGGATGTGTGCTTTTGTGGTTTTAAAAATGACTAATTTGATCCAGAATATTTACTCGAAGGCATCAGCTAATATTCTGTGTAAAACACTACCGGTAATGTGAAAAGCATGCATTAACACTTGAAAGACAGCCACTATTTGGACTCTGGTCTTCATGCCTGATGTGTTTTTACAGCTTAACTGTTCGGCAGAACCTTTCAGACGGGGCGAGATAAGATAAGAAGCTTTTCACCGTGACCTCTTAGTCCATGTGTGTACAACGCCTAGATCAAACAATGGAAATGAACAGTCATGACCAGCCAGCTGAATGTACTTAAACACACTCAATGGACACACACAGAGGGAAGCCGACAGGGGAGGACAAACAGGTAAGATGTCATGGGCCAAGGGAGAACGGCGATTGGGTGCTCATTGCATTTCATGTATTGGGTGAGGGGGGCCTTTCAAGTTACTTTGTCCTGGGTCCGGCCAAAGGTGTCACTGTCCCAACACACACACACGCACGCACACACGCACACACACAGCAGCAGCGGTGGAGGAAAGCCACTTCACATGCCCCAGTCACAGCACTCACACAATCGTATTTCACCAGGACAGTGTTGTGTGTCTCCTCTCCTGTTGCCTGGGACACGATTAACCAGATTAGAATGGCTACAAAACAAGACTATCTTTCTTTTTAACTGTTTGTGGTGGCGGTGACACTATGATTCACCTTTATACTACTGAACCACAACAGTCAGGATGAAGGGAAGGGTTTGAGCATAATGTATATGACAGCACCCTATTGTCAGACTAAACAACCGGCACTGCATTAAGAGGTATCAATTATTTACTCTGTTAAATGAATTCCCAGAAGACAAACACTTCCCCGCATTATGTGGGCGGAACAGCTGCTCACTGAAAGAGCAATGTCAATTAAAAAAAAACTGTGTCCAGGCCAACACATTGTAGGCCAACACATATTTTGTGGAAGCACAAACATTGTCTTGTTTTTCTTGGTTTCCTATCGCATGATATGCAGGTGCAGGTACAGGTGCACTTTACCTGCAGTATTAAATTATAGACCTACTTACACAAGAAATAGGCCAGAAATGAATCAAGAAAGTGTCTACTGTAAATATGACCAAGTATCCAACTCTGAGAAGCCAATAGCAAAGAGGGAACGGATCCGTTCTCCCAGGCCCAGGGAGAGAGGGGGGCCAGAATTTACATTGTAAATGTATTGAGAGGGAGTGCCTTTTACATGACTTTGTCCTGGCTAAGGCCAAACTTGTCAGCGGCTATGATACAACCTACAATACAACCTACAATCAGCGCTACACCTTTGCAACAATAGGCTAATTCAATAGGCACGGCCTATCAGTAAGATGGAAAAAAATGTCCTACGGAATAGTGGACTCATGCCTCCTGTACATAGTGAATCAGACTGTTGCAAGACTTTGTGACATAGAATGTCCTTTAAGGAATTGATTAGGTATATGACACTGCTCCTTTATCACTTCAATAGAAAGATGAGAACATGTAATAGAAACGGGAAGTTGAGGCCCTGCCGTGGCCAACTGGTAGGGCACTCCCCTGCCATGCAGCTGACCCGGGTTCAATTCCCGGCCCAGGTCCTTTNCCGACCCTTCCNCATCTCACAAAACACAAGATAAATCTGAAAAAAAAAGAAACTGGAAGTTGTGCTGCTAACATTGCTGGTTGTGCTGGGTAGTATATACTGTAGCTGTGAAGCGTACCTCAAGGGTAGGTGGGTTTTGACATGAGGTAGAAAAGTATCTATCTGGTATCAAAACTAGGTCCTCATCTTACACATTATTTTCCCCTGAATGCAATGTAGTAAAAGGGGACTGGGCTGAGGATGTTGACCATGCCAGCTGAAACATACATCATACAAACTGGACCTCCGTGTCCCAAAACCACACAAAGACACCTGCCCCTCCCTATTCATGTTTTATTTGTGTTAAGGACATTGATGGAGCTGCTTATATATGAAATACAAATAAACCCGGCTTAGCCTTGCCTTACAACTCACACCAAATATCCTTCATCCTTTCCATCCATCAGCATTAATGATGTTGTTACCATATAACACAATATTGTATATCACAGACATGATATCATATATACAAGTTAGTTTACAGTAGAAGGCTACACTGAATACTTTTACAGCACACCTGTCCCTGTCAGGGCTGGGCTGGCCATTTGGCATGGCGGGCATTTCACGGTGGGCCCAACCTCGTGGGTAGTTGTTCTTTTTACATAGGGCCCCACGAGGGCACGGGCCCCACCAGTGAGTCAGTCCTGCGCCCCCAATTACGAGGGGCCCCTTTAAGCCAAAAGTGCCCGGGTCCTATTTCTCCCCCCCAGTCCAGTCCTGATCCCTGTTATTATGTCTCCTTATAACCCTCCTGTATGTGAAAGTGAAGTAGCCTGTACTACCCTGCTTAGCCTATTTGTACAGATATATTGCACTACTTCACTAATGCATATCTCATGCTTTCCACATGTGATGAGGAGCTAAAACACATTTTGTAACACTCCATTTCCATATGCAAAGGCGGACTTTCCATTAGGCAAACCTAGGCAATTGCCAAGGGCAACAACCAAATCTGTCCACCACCAGTCGCGGTAGACACAGGTAGGATTAAAAGTTTAAAAAAATCACGGTCCCGAGTCAGGCAATGCGTATGCGAGTCTTTAATAATAATAATAATAATAATAATAATAATACATTTATTTTATATAGCGCTTTTCAAGGCACCCAAAGACGCTTTACAGATAGGCCCAGGCCATAAACAAATAACATACAAACACTCAGACATACAGAACTCAATAAATACAAAACAGGGACACAAAAATAGATTGCAGTGGAAAGTGTAAGTCCATGATGAAATGAACAGTTTGGTGGAGATGATAAGCAAACCCACGACAGGAGCAGCGATGAAAGGCCGTGGGGATACGAAAATCCGGAGCCTCTCGTCGTGGGGGGCGAGCTCGGCCAAGGGGAGGCAGGCGAACAAGCAGATAAGTTCTTTAAAATAACCGGCGAAATGCGGTGGACGGGGCCGCCGAGACTTTGGTTAGGGAGGGAGGCATCCGAGCACGCTGTCGGTCAACAGAATCCAGACACGAGGCATGGACGCCGCGAGACAGCAAGGTGTAGTGGTTGTTGCAGCCAGCAACCAGGGATGGCACAAGTTGGTGAAACCAGCAGCCACGCTGGCTCAACAGCAGTCCAAACTCCCTGGGACAGCATTGGAAGTGGCGTCGGACGCAGCGATGGAAACAGCAGGTGTTATTGTGCAGGTCTAGAGCAGCCACAGCAGCGGGCCAACGCTGTGTAGCAGGTAGGCCGTCACGATTCGCCCAGCCAAGCCTCGGTGACCAGTTGTTCGTATGTCCAAAAAATGTGTAAGATAGTCCAAACGTTTTGGTGGGTTTGAGTGGGTAATGGAGCCTAAATGAGTGGAAGAGTCTTTAGAAAGTGAACGATGGATCTCGCGGCCGCTTCCACAGTCCGCTGTCAGAAAACCCCACAAGCAACTTTTGACAGCGTTGGACCAAATGAGTGTCGTGGGAAACACTTTTTATTTTAAACATCGCTTTACATACCGTATTCAGATTTGTATCAACTGCCGGCATTCCGTGATGAAAAACAGTCTCACAGCGAGTTTGTTTGAATAGCATTTTTTCATTACGGTGTAGATTTTGAGACAGGCATGTCACGGGCGCCGCGCAAATGACGTCATCCTATCTAGTGCCCCTTTAATGTGTCACTTATGTAAAGTCAAATATCTATTTGAGAAAAAACACTTGAATAGCACCAAAACACAGAACTTTATGTATATATAATGACTTTTGAAGGCCCCATGTTTATATTTCGCCTAGGGCCCCAAAATGGCTAGATCCGCCCCTGTCCATATGTGTAATTGAGAATAAAATTCATCATTCATTATTCATTATTGTTTGAATCTCTAATCCAATCTAATCTAAATCACATCGAATGTTCCACGTGACTGTCTTTTATTCCTTTATTGTAGGCTTCAAATAGCCTATCGTGGACGTCCTGGTGTCTGTCCTCGTTTTGCCTGGAAAACATTAGCCTGGTTTGTGGACAGGGTACTTATGCGTGCTGTTGACTGTTTCATCACGGACCCATGACGCATAGCTGTTTCCACAACAAACCGCCATCCCTCAACACCAAGCCGCGACCCCTTGGGAATCCATTAGCTAGTTGGAGGCAGGTAGGACACCGAACACTAGAAAATACCCAGTTGAACAATGACGAGGCTGTCCCCTCTCTAAAACGTTTTCCTCGCTCTTCTACTCTCACGCTAGGTTCACGTGTCACACAAGACACCGATATCAGCCTCCTTGTTGTTACGCCTTCTTTGTGGGTAACAGCAAGTGCAGCTACCACCTTTGCTGGACAATATTTTCCACACGAAAGTGTTTATGTTGAAAATGTCTAAAGGACTTGCATGAAAGTGAAAATGATCTTGTTTTCCTGTGGCGCAAAATTGATTCTTATGGAAACAAACATACGTACTTCTGTAGTATGACATTTACGCAGGAAAAATAACCCTATCAGTTAGCTATAGGTTTCATTCAAGCAAAATGGCCCACGTTTAGCCTTGTTTGCCTTTTGACAGATGAAAGGCGTGTCACCTCCTATGCAAAAGGCACCTTCACCTCTGGTAAAGGATGGAGGCGCCAAAGGAACACATTTGGTGACATTACACCTGCTGTCTATAGTTACACCTCGCGTTGTACGTTACCACCCCCAAGCCTTCATGTCTCCTGGGGCATCGCGACCATTTCACATATCTAAAGAGGCCTGTTGGGACTTTAGCCAAGAAACACACTAGCGGTTGACACTTTTAAATGTTGCGTCATCTTAACATACGCTAGTAGGTCACCCATGCACTATACCAGAAAGGAATACTTTATCTAATGTATTTGTTTTACTTTTCATAACGGAAATACACATTCTATGGCGGATTTCTTAGAGCCATCTGAGAGTTGAGCAGCATTAACTAACGTTCAGAAACAACAAAACAGACCAGGTACTGGGCCTATGAGCTTTTGCGCACTTGATGTTGGAGAAGAAAAAACTGGGAACGCGCCGATAAGACACGTGACGCACTGGATCAACTACCATGCCCTCGGGAATAAATAAAATAACACAATTTCATTTCACTTTCCTCCCAAACACTAAACCACAAATTCATAGTCTCTTGCCCTGACTGAGGCAGAGGCTGTATCACCTAGAACAGCAATTTAGATTGTGCGCATCCACCCCCGCACTCCGGCAGATGATAATTAAAACAAAACAATACGCCTGCTAGGCATAAACATCACTTACTTGAAAAATGAATGAAATCCTTGCAACACAAACTCCGTTCACAAACGGCGAGAAGCTCAAGCGGTTAGCTGTTGTTGTGGGTAGCCCCTACGTCGACTGGGAGCAAGAGCTCTCTCAACTGATGTTGCGGCGAAGTGATGTCACGGCAGACGTAGCCTAACTGGCTGTGTGGCTAGGGGAAGCAAGTAGACTGCCCCTTTATATTATATGATGGGCATAGTTCATGAGTCATGATGTGGAGACGGGAGAGTGAGTGTCGGAGTGGCGGATTGAGAGAAATTCATTCTAATGTTGGCTAAACCAGCGTCAACTTTGACCTGATATAGGTCTATTAAGTAGGCTAACAATTCATTCGCGAGAAAAATCTGACGAGGGAATGAGGAATGCAACGACTCAACGTGTTTGACAACACAAAACAAAATGAGTATTACCACAATGTGTTTTTGCATAGATTTTCCCCCAGAGAGCTTTAATAGACCTATAATTACAGCGTAGGCTAGTACTACATAGGCCTACAATTGTGCTGTTGCATCATTGAAACAAACATTGAGAGCAACAATCCATTCTAATGTAAATCAATGTCAATTTTGATAGTTTAAGTAACTACTACTATTCATTAGCAGGAGAAAAAATACAGGAGGATTGATTTATAAACGCCCACAAATGAGAAATGTCTATAAGTGCTGAACAAAGGGGAAACACGTTTTTACATAGATTAGATAGGCCTAGTACCCATAAGGGAATCATCTGATCACTATGACTGTACCACTCCATCTCCATATTGAAACAGATAGCACCTTTAAAAATGTAGATATTTTAAGAATCTTTACAAGAACGAAAGAAAGAAAGAAAGAAAGGAGGGAAGTCCAGGGGTTGTTTTCCCCAAGGATATGAACAAAACATTGTCAAAACCTTTGTATGTGTTCAAATATGAAAAGCTGCTGCAGCATCAATGATGATGCAGTTTTTATTTAATTGGCATTTCAATAATGAGACAGTACTAGTAGTCAGCTATTAAGCTCATTTACATCTATGGTCCCTGCAGGGAGATATGAAACAAACACATTAAAAACATGGGCAATATGTACCTACTGTTGCCACTACAGGGTACATAATAGAAGCAGAAGGCCTAACACATAATGCATACTATAATGTATAATAAGACATACATCATCACAGTCATGCGTATTAAATAGTTAGGGCGTCAGACTTGTAGCCCAAAGGTTGCCGGTTCGACTCCCGACTCGCCAAGTTGATGGGTGGGAGTAATTAACCAGTGCTCTCCCTCCTCCATGACTGAGCAGTGGTGTAGTCTACGTAGAACGCGGGTATACGGAGTATACCCACTTCTGAATTTCAGGGATTTCAGTATACCCACTTAAAATTGATTGGTCCATTGTTTTAATAGCACAAATATACACAGTATACCCACTTCAAAAAATGCTCAAATATACAGTATACCCACCATAAAATAGTAGACTACACCACTGTGAGTGAGGTACTGAGCATGGTACCACCCCGCTGCACTGCTCCCTTTTGGGTGCCTTTGGGGGCTGCCCCCTTACATGGGGTAGGCATACATGCAGTTGCAGTGTGTGCAGTGTGCACTTGTGTGCTGGAGAGTGCTGTGTCACAATGCCAATGGGAGTTGGAGTTTCCCAGTTGGGCTTTCACATAAAATGCAATCGACATACAATGACATATACCACAAGGCACTGTTGATTAGTGATCACATCTTTGATTAGCCTTTGTCTTTAATGATAATTGAAATTGGTTAAAGTTTGTACTGTTTCTGATGTGAACTGGAACTGCATTCCATTTTTCACCTGCACAAGAAAAAGCTGATTGTATTGACCGAAAGAAGTCTTCCTGAAATCCACATAACAATCGCCTCTCACAGAGGATCTTGCACCGTTGAATCTCATCAATATTATCTTCTGTCGTATATTGCAGTCCACCCCAAACTAACCCCCATTGACTCCCATGTAGTAGACCTATTCCTGTATTTCAGAGATTTCATAGGATTTTCTTGTATTCATAATGTCATAGGGACCCAAGGTCAATATGGAACGTTTGGTTCTATGTATTCTGATCATATTCCAAATAACACATGGTGTCGTCGTGTCAACCTCCTTGTGCATGCTGTGTGTGCACATAAAGAAAACTAGGTGAATGATGATGGGTGGTAAGTTGAATTTAGGTTATGGCTGATGGTTGCTGGGGCTGCTTCTCTGATCCACTTAGCAACATTTGAAGAGAGAAAGCTTTGTGGTGAGTGGTGAGTGGTAAATTAAATTTAGGACACATCATGCTACTATTACTATGTCAGAACGCTATAAAGGACTCTTTAGGAAAAGCACAAAAGCACAACAATTACCTCTTAATGTATGTTCTCTACAAGTCTTCTGTTGTCCAGTCTTGCACTTTAAATGTCTGTATGAGCACTGTCTATGTCCATACTGTCTTAAGTCCATGTATAAGTACTGTCTATGTCTATACTGTCTATGTCCTTACCTAGATTAGTCTATGTCTGTATGGGAAAGCAATACATGTAATTTCAAATTCTTTGTATGACCAGTGCATGTAAAGAAATTGACAATAAAACCCACTTGACTTGACTTGACTTGACATCATCATTGAGTTCTTCTGGCTCATGGGGGTGTTTCGGGCCTTTAAACACTACGCACCCCACATCAAAAGAGGCCAGCTATACGGGCTGACCAAACATGCTTGCATCCCATGTCCAATTAGTGAGTTGCGCTGTCTTGTTAGCTTGGGGCCCCTATAGCCTACTGTTCCTCTTCCATCAATGCCCCTGGCTGCTTCCGTCAGCTTCTGATGTGGTGTTGATGGTTGGACCAGCCTGTAGACTGTGGTCAGGGGTTGACTGATTAAAATGGAGCATGTTTAAGAAGCACTTCTGCCAATTTCAGTATGCCGTTGTATTGCTCACGCTACCCTTAACTTGTCCGTATCCGGTGATGCCATATTTTTCAGCTCAGCCCTTTCCGAGATCTGAGCTATTCTTATAGGGGCAGATTTTGTTTACATTTTTTTTTTAAAAAATCATTGGCCTACTCCAAATATTATGCCAAAAGGTATCGCTGTTTGCTAGTTTTCTGCTGATGTTGTATAACCTTTTGGATGTTATTGGGAATAAATCAAGATGGGTTTTTTAAATGTCAACAATACTCTGCCTCCGTTACAATGGGCAGGATATAGGAAAAGAAGGAAAAAAAATCTCAGGTACTGACAATACCACAGTAGTGTGAGCATTACAACTGCATGTCGAAATTGGTAGAAGTTATCCTTTAACTGGGGATGATGTGACAAAACGTGTTCACATCAGCTAGTTGAAACATTTGGTGCATCTTGTTCAATTATACGCTTTGAAATTTAGACATTGCACTACAATTTGAAGAAATGAGCATTCCGTCACACTAAATGAGCCAGGCTCTTTTTGTGGTATGTTATGGGACTAAATTGCCCTATGGGCAGAGTGATCTACACTAGTCTATAGAAATAGAAATAGAAGAAATAGAAATAGAAATAGAAAGCCTTTATTGTCATTATACAAAGTATACTGAGATTTTAGCTTCCCTACAAAGTGCACAGTCCTTTATAGATGAACATTGTCCAGTAAGTGTGAGTTCATTGTTGTAACAGCTTTGGGGAAGAAGCTGTTCTTCATCCTATTGGTTCTGGCTGGTAATGCCTTGTAGTGCCTGCCAGAGGGCAACAGTGTGAAGAGATGGAAGTCTACAGGAGTAGTAGCGCACTAATGCACTATCCTCTGTAATGTGTCAGGCAGTAGTAGCCTACCTCACATAAACCAACGTAAACATCTCTGAGACTCATCATTGTTTGTGACTTTATTCTCACTTCACTTCAGCTTCACTTCACTTGACCTCACTTCAGCACCTCTCACCTGTGCAAGGGGGCAGCCCCCAATAGCGCCCCAAGGGAGCAGTGGAAGGAACCATGCTCAGGGTACCTTAGTCATTGAGGAGGATGGGGGAGAGCACTGTCTCTCTGTGTGTCTTTGTTATGGGTTTCCAAAGGACATCTGGCTAGAACGCTGTGTGCCAGGGCCTCTTGACCTTCCAGACATCAAACTGCATATACTGCCTATCCATAAATGATATGTGTGTCTTTACTGTAGGATACATGCTGGTTGTTAGCGAGACGCTGCCCTTACGCAGATTTTCGTTTCTTCCAACACTGTCATTTTTTGGACACTGTGAGACATAGCCGCACTTTGTCTACTGGTACTGGTTAAGGGCAAATCATTTCATTTTCTTTTCTTCATGTAATATTTTCATCTACAAATGCATAAAATTGAATATACTATCTAGACTTGACATGCCATTGCAAGTTAAAACGGTCAAATCCAAGTCAAGTCTTGAGTCAGTAGCGTACAAGTCCAAGTCACAAGTTCACATCATCTCTGCAACCCACATATTCCAAATGACCTGGTTTTACCTGTCCTATTCAACCAGGTGATCATTCAAGCAAGCAAGCCTGTTTGAATTGATCAGGTAAAACCAGGTCATTTGGAATATATTGCACTGGTTAAAGTACTAGCCTAAATTCAGGTTGCCCAACACTGTTTTTGTTGCCACAAACCATCATATAGGCCAAACCACCCTGTGGAGTGTTGGTCAGTCTGTATATTTTATCTTCTGCTGTTTAGTGTGTTCAAACGGTGGAATACCATCAGCATAATGTGCAACATAGTTTATAATGTGATAATATAATGTGTTTGATTATGTTATGCTCTCAACCAGTGACGTGCACAGACATTTTGGGAGGCAGGTGCTCGAGGTGGGGGCAGAGGACATATGGAACTTCCGCTGCCTTACTAGGTTATAGAGGTTATATAGCATTTGTACCATAGGTCGTTGTAAAAAGAAAATCCAAAAAATGAACTTTCAAAAAGGGCCTTTTTTGTCCAGTAGGGCAAAGGGGCAGGTGCTTTAGCACCATCGCGTCCCTATCTGTGCACGCCCATGCTCTCAACTGATTCTTGCCCTTTTCCTTCACACTTTTGTTCCTTTCCTCGACGGTAGCATCTCTGTGGCCTTGCTGGATAGCTTTAGTGTAGAGACAGCTGAACAAGAGTCTGATGCATTAACACCAGAGAGAGTAGAGAGAGAGAGGTTCCATTGGCCCATTGTTTCCTGGTTCTATTATGGCCCCCCTTAGGCAGACCTAGGCAGACCTAAGGACTGTTCTATTCATTGTAGGAGCATTATGACACGGCCCTTTAGGCAGACCGGAACCTGGTCGCGTTAGGTGCCCATAGAAACCTATTATGTTGGCATATCTCTATACTTAAAGAATCTCTGTTAACACCATAATGCATGCAGCACCAGTGCAATGCTGTAATAGTCATTGAAAACTACCATAGTACTACACTACTATGACATAACTCAGGACTACGACTTACTCATCGCCATTCTGGTAACAGCAAATTTATAACGCTGTATCTTAACGGGTTAACTGGTTTCATTTCAGGTCATGCTGGACTGAACTTGAGCAGATGCACTAGGTGGCAACAGCCTGGCAGACTGAACCATATATCATTGGGCTGAACAATGTCAACATGGAGACATCCATTTCACGTTCAAACTACAACGTGATGTATATGGAAAAGAAATGAAGCCTTGCAACACATGAAAGAATTTGTCAGCGTATCAAAGTTGGTTTGACAACAATTGGCAGATAGATTACACTTGCATTTTAAATGTTAGATGACTCTAAACAAATCAACAACAAGGACAGAGGGATACCGTCCCTTGAAATATGAAATCCTGCCGGATTTAGAAATAAAAGTACACTCCCCCGTGAGAATGAAGTGTCCCGGCCCTGCAGTGGCCAACCGGTGGGGCACTCGCCTGCCATGCGGCTGACCCGTGCTCGATTTCCGACCCGGGGTCCTTTGCCGACCCCTCCCCATCTTTCTCCCAATTTGCATCCTTTCCGCCTCTCACACTGTCCTATCAAATGAAAGTCGAAAAAGACAAAAAAAATTAAAAATTAAAAGAGAAAGAAGTGTGAAGACTTGTGACCCGATTTTTTTTCACAGACAGTTGGCAGCCCGAGGGACACCATAACTGGTAGCAGTTCACAATATACACCAGCAGATGGCAGTGCCAACCCAAAAATCTGAATTTCTTCATACTCTCTTCTCAGCAGGGGGCATGAGCCTGGACCCGCCCATGGCATGATACTGTGAGCCACTGGAATATAAGCCTAGCCTGCTTTTACCATCCCCTCGTGTGGATGTGGAGGGAGATGTGAATTGAGTGGAAGATTATGGATGGCAAGGCTAGGCTATTTAAAGCAATCATATGCGAGATAGTGAAGAAATCATAGAGACTTTATTAAGATACAGTTGTTAAAGAAAGGGAAGTGTGTCTGTTCCTGTGTTTAAATTAATGCTTTATTAATAACAATAGTAACAATAACAATTAACACATTTATTATTATTACAATATTTTTTTCTGTATTTTATGTGTACTTACTGATAAGGGCCTATGATATCACCCCATGTTATGGCGCGGTATGGCATGGCATGACATGGGCCACTGTATGACCTTACATCTGTTGTTGAACAATGGCCCTGTTACCACGTGATCTGAATGCCACACATGACACCACTATACACAGTAAACACCACCATGGACTGAACTGATTGGCCATGATAGGACAATTCAGCACCTGCTGAAGTCCTTTATTGGATATCAATTCCTTGCCCAGTTTGCGTTCTGTATGGTCATTGCAGTATATTTTCACCTATGTTATCACTTCAACTGTTTTCAACTTATTGTTTGTAATATGATTGTAATACAATGTTCCCATAGTCTCCATGGGTAAAATACAACACAACTCACTTAGTACCTTTATGACACTATGTGTACAAAAGTTCCTAATTCTGAAGGGAAAATATCCTGGGCAAATGTTGAGCTCTAAGTAGCCTAATTGTTTAAGGTTTATTATACATATCTTCCGAACCTACATATCTATACAAACATCCTGGTTTCTTACATGACAGACATGTCTGTAGGCATACAACAGGACTTTCTTTCAGCTGTAACGTCTGGTCATCTATCTACTGTATATGTAGTAACAACAACAACATTAACACTTAATTAATAATTATCATTATTATGTACCATTATGTAAGCTATGTGTATGTATGATGTTCCTATGCACTGGGCACATGGGACAAATAAAGTATCTGCTTCCATACTACTACTTACTGTACACAGTGTGCACATTACTGTTCTTTTTAAAGCATATGGTAGTGGGTGGCACGGTGGGGTTGTTCTTGTCTTTTCAAGTCATCAGGCCATCTTGATATGATCATAGAGCTACAGTATGTGTGAGCTCTGCAGCTTCTACCCAGTGGAAATTCCCCCACTGCCACAAAGGAGAGGAGACTGCAGTTATTTTTACACACACACCACATGGCACATGCTCAGAGTTTTACAGTGTTGCAGCTCAACCTCACACCAACCCCCACACCAACCCTGACGCGCGCACGCACACGCACACACGCGCGCGCAGGCACGCACACACACGCGCCCACACACGCATTTGCGCACACACACACACACACACACACACACACACACACACACACACACACACACACACACACACACACACACACACACACACACACACACACACACACACACACTCTCACACACACACAAACACACAAACACACACACACACACACACACACACACACACACACAAACACACACACACACACATACATGTCCATAATACATTTAATACATACATTATGTCCATCCGCCGTACGGTACAGCTGCCAAAGCGAGCTAGAGGACATGTCAGAACTCATCTGTATGAATGAGTAATATGAAGCACTGTTATTGCAGCCAGTCGCCATGCCAACCTGAGCCTGTTCTGTGTGGTACACAGCCGGCCACTAAAATAGTCTTCCATGGGGGGTTCACGGAGGACAGACGTTTGGGAATGTTCTGTTATGGCTGCCTGGGCCAAAAGTCGGAATTCATAAATGCCAGAGGCGTTCCTCTACAAAGCTGTGTGCTTGTAAGCTTGTAAGCACAGCTAGCAAGGTTAGAGTAGAGTGTGTGTGTGTGTGTGTGTGTGTGTGTGTGAGTGTGTGTGTGTGTGTGTGTGTGTGTGTGTGTGAGTGTGTGTGTATTGGAAAGCACTTTGAGTCAGCTGTGTAGTTGTGACATGGTGCTATGGAAATACATTTTGATTGATTGATTTTGATACAGCACAGTTATTTTATTCATCGGAAATGAAGGTGTCTAGTCTAGCAGCTTACACATATTTCAAGATACAGATAATCGTTCATAAAGGTTGGAGCAGGCTTCAACCAAACAGATCTTTCTTCTTTTTAGGGCGCTGACCAAAATATAGCTTAGTAAAATTGAAAAGTAAGAAAAGGTTGCACCATGCATGGATTTTCTTTTTATTACACACATCGTACACACATTATATGCACACATTGTGTAATAAAAAAGAAATGGTGCAACCTTTTCTTACTTTTCAAAGACACACATAATGTAAATGGCAAGAGACATCTACACTGCTGATGAAATGATCATTCACGTCCGCATTATATTGTACTTGTAGGTGCTGTCTGTGACTTCTTTTTAATAAGTCACTTTGGATAAACGTATCTGCTAAATGTAATGTAACATAATTCAATGTAATGTAATAATGTAGCCAATTGTACAGAAAAAAAAGCATTGACCTGCAACCCTCTCCACAAAATCAGGGGTCTTTTTTTTCTGGCTCGATTGTCTTCTTGTGTATCTCTGTTACAATTATGAGGGCTTTTCATTGATGAATCAAGAGGCGCAAACAGATCTTGGTGAGAAAATATGTGAAGAGTTTATTTGCAAAACGGTGTATCCACCATTTTTTACTTTTGCATTTTATTACTGAAAATTACTGCCCTATCACCTATGTGTGAATTCTTGCCATTCAAATATTTTGAATTGCATTTTGCAATGTAATGCAATGACAAAAATGTAAATTTCCCAATATTGTACAAAATAGAGATTTTGCAAAACACCGTTTTGCAAATAAACTCTTCATTTCTTTTACTTCTAAAATGTCTCTGCACAACTCTCTTCACAGATTCATTTCTGTGCGTGGGCCTGGTAAATCCAGCCTTGCAAGATGTCATCTAGTGTTCTTGTTGTGGAGGAACTGTAGCCTATTTTGAAGCTATAAAGAACACTGGAAGATGTTGGGGAAACTGAAAATATCAAGGGTCACGACTCACCACTATTGGTGGAATGTAGGCCGACTGTGCTGTCACAGAGCTAGAACTGAGAGACTGAGATAGAGCTTTTTTCCTCATGCCATTTGTTTACTGAATTCCTCCTAATTACTTTGATTGAACACACACACACACACACACACACACACACACACACACACACACACCTTTTTACTTTTTATTTTTATTTTATTTCTTCTTCACCCTTCTTCTGCACACTTGTTTTGCAACGGCCACGCATTTCATTACAAGTGACACGAAAGTGTCTCTATGTATATGACAAATAAATATCCTTGTATCCTTGTATTGTATCCTTATATAAGTGAAGCAGGTCACACAGGTTTTATATTAGGAAATTCTAGCGCGCTTGTGAATTTACACATGGATGCAAACTCACAGCATGCACGCATAGGCTACTGCTCTAGTGTGTAAACATCAGAGGCGTGCACCCAAACATCCCCCACATACAGAACGTTCTACACTAGTGATTCTCAACAGGGGCAGTACAGCCCCCCAAGGGCTGTTGGGTAGCCCTAGGGGGGCGTTAAGAAGGATACAGTTGAGAGGGGGCAGTGCTTAATTGTCATTGGGGGCATTAGTCCATTTACATGTTTTTAATTGAAAGGGGGGCTTTGGCAGGCTTATGATGAGGTCAAGGGGGCGTTTTGAAGCTTAGGAAGAGGCCCAGGCGACATTTGTTCAAATAAGGTTGAGAACCACACTGTTCTACACAGTATAGTATATCCAGTGAGCATCACAATCCCATTCTCAACAGAGGCAGAATGCGCTCTGAGAGAAGCCCGTTTTTCTTTGGACTCACTCCAAAGCGGTGGTCGGACAGACACACTGTTTTATTTACAGAAACAAAACAGTGTTTGTTTGAGAAGCGGTCACAGATTGTTCTTTTCCGTTCAGTTCCCCCCTTGGAGAAGCAAGCGCTCTCCAAGCAAATCCGAGAGACAGCTGCCTTGACTGACCCACTTTACATGCTATGGTTATGGCTATCGCCCCACCATCACATTATCAGGGCCGCCACGGGAGTGAGCCCATGGCCCGAGTGGCCTTTGACCTTTGACAAAGTTAGTGGCTGATTTCAGCACCCTCTGAAGACAAGCTTCTTCCATACTTATATTGGGACATTCGTTATGAGACACAGGAATAAGTGGGGGCTCGTTTAGTGTTACACGTGTGCTGTAATGGGCCATAATAGTGTCACTAAGTGCTACTACATTACATGTTGTACTTGTACTGATTTACGTGGAATATTGTGTTATCTAAACAACGAATGAAAACAAATCATTTTTTAATTGTGCAAGAAACAAAAATTGTTTAGGTGTGCAAGAAACAAAAATGGGTGAAGTCTGTTAGTGCTTTGTTATGCATGAAGGTTGCCTTGCATTGCATTTAGTACATTGGTACATTTAGTACAGCATCAGATGTTTTTTTTCCAGACGTTTCAAACCTCAGATTGAAAGTCATCTGACTTCCTTCTTTTTTGACCTTGCAGAATAAAAATACAGTTGCTTTCAACCTGAATGTCACATAACATGCATCAATAGCAGACAGACAAACTTTCTGCCTCTGGTTTCATCACTGTGTCCACTTTCATCACATGAAATCCTGTAGTTGTTCAAGTCTGAGTAGTGAGGTAGGCTAATGTCTGCCTGGTGATTTCACATGCTTGTTTAAAAGCCCATAGTACATGACCTCATGTTGTAAGTTTATTGCAACCAGAATGGAAATTACCTATTGTAATGTAAAGAACGCCTGTTATGTCATAGCAATGTTGCAGACAGAGAGGTCTTGCACAGGTGCAAAAAGCATGCAATTAAAATGGGAACACAGCTGCATTTCAGCCTTTAAAAACGCCAGCCAAGCGTAAGGTAATGCAATGTAATATCTGGATAACATACTTGGATTTAGAAACTAAGATCATGTATTTATTTCAGATTTCAATAGTTGACATCCGTGCCTGATTCAAGAGCTATGGCTTATTGAAAATAGCATGCGTCTGTTTAAGTGCATTGCTGCATTGCTGCAATAAGTGCAATTACTGCAAATGACGAGCTGGCCTCTGATTACATACGGCAAATGAACAAGGTGATAACACTCCAAAAAGCATGCATTGTATTTGTATTTATTAGTGTATACTCATTAGTATTCATTTTAGTTTATATGGCGAACGAATGACTGCTTTATCATATCACTACATGTAGAATGTGTCTGACAAATACACCACTAAAAGTGTAGATCTCAGGTTAATTTCTATTCAAAATAATGGAATTCCTGTGATAGTTCTACCACTTCAACAATTATCCATCGTTTTGTTTTTTTCATGAAACAGGGCATCAGAAAATGAAATATATAATGAGGAAAAGTGTGTATTTTCAGTATTTGCAATTGACTGTTGTCGCATGCATACAGCTATTCAACTTCATCCGCGTCCTACATCATGTATGCATACATAGGCCTACACGCACATGCAGTATGGTTTAACTTTTACACTCCCATAGTTCAACAGAGCAGGCCATATGTTGATTGCATCATTCAACTGTAAACTTTTGCCCATATCGTCTTTACATTAGCGATAAGATAAGGAGGTGATAAAGCAGAGATATGGGTATACAACAACAGAGCATATGGCTGTGGCACACTGTATACCAGGTCATCCACAAGCATTATGTGGGTCAGGTCAGTTGTTATGTTGTGGTCCATCATGGAAAGATACATTGTTGTTATTGGCAACACATCATTAGAAAATCGATTCATGAGGGGGATTGGTAACACTTTATTTTAGAGTTGCTTTTTCAGTGCATTGACGTGTATCAGCATCATTAATATTATGTGCTTACACAGTACATACCTAATTCTTCGGTACAATTCAAGCACATAATGTTATATAGTAGTTTAACTCTGTGAGTGTGTGCCCACATAGTGTGTAATACTATTTGACCTTGCCGTTTTTCTCTGGACCATATGCAGGGGACTTTTTGACCAATTTGGTTGCTCTTCACTCTGCACTACTCAGCTAAGTTTACAGTGATGACCCACTCTTAAACTTCTGCATTCAATCACAGCTGTGGGGTGTGTGTGTGTGTGTGTGTGTGGACAAATATTTGTGTAAGGGTGTGTGATATCTGCCTATGGCTTAATGTATGTGACCCAAGTGCATGTTATTTAATATTATGTGCAATAATGTCTGTGATGTCCTGTGCATTGTGTTCCATGTTTTGTGTACCATGTATTCTGCTTGACACCTTAATTTCCTAGGTGGGTTTATACACCTGCATGCATCCTTCAACAAAACAAAAACTCCTGTTTTCAACAGCCAAAAGATGAAAAAAGACTAACAAGCTGAGCAAATACAGTTCATTATTTTATTGAAAGTATTTTTTGTAAGTCTTTTCCTAGATCAACACGATCCAAAAGTCGCAGTGTTACTCCCCTGGAGCGTCCACCATATACCATGCACCACATTACCCCCCTCCCCCACCCCTTGGAGATCGACAACATTGCATAGATACAAAGAGCAATGTGTTCAAGGCACACAAATCCCTGATTCAGCCTTTAATGTCACTCTCACCCACGCCCCCTCCAAAAAACCCTCAACTCTACATTGTATTCCTTAACATTGTTCCTTTGAAAAAAAAATGAAAAAATATACAAAGTACCGTATGTACATTAAAAAAAGAAAAGAAAAGAAAAAAAAGCCCACCCTGCCCGCCACATCCACCCTACCCAGCCCAAACAATTAGTCACTACTGCAGCATGTTAGATCAGCTGCATAGAAACAGAACACTAGGCCTTGCCACAACCTTTATCTATTGGAACAAACTGGTCAATCCTAATGGCAACCATCTTTGTACAGCAGTAATGCTGCTTGAATGAACATCACCAGCCTAACCAAGATGGCGGTGCCCTGTATTAACGCATACCAAGAGGCTGAATGTGGCATGTCGTGTTCTTAATCTATGAATTAGCTGTAGCACTGCCGTCCTGATGCTTCTTGTAAACCCACCCACCCCTGGACCCCCACCTCAACTACCCACTAGAATTGACAATAACAAGAGATGCAGTCACACACACAGGGGTTAACACAACCCTTTTTGGTTTACACAAAAAGAAAGTGATAATAAAAAAGGTAAATCGCCCAACAGATCCACATGGATCCCAAAGAGGCAGCACACAGATATAAGATGCCCACCATAGGAGGCCCAAAGCACAGCTCACATATCCATCTCGAACTGGTCGTCATCTGCTCCACGGAAAACAAAACAAAAAAACAGACAGACAAAGAAAGGAACACAAAGATCAAAAATTGAACTGCAAAAATGTAAAAATTGAACTGCAAAATGAATTGAAATATGACATGTTTCACATGTCCACAGGCATACATTATATGAATTCTCATGCATCCCATTTTTTTTTTTAACATTTCATGTCTTCCGCTGAGATATTCACTCTTTTTCTTTGCATCATCAGCAGGCAGATGAAATACATGAATTATGTAAGTGGTGATTTGGGGTTTGGGTATTTACCTGCCAGTTCCTTCTCCTCTTCTTCCACCTCCTGCAGTTTGGTGAGAGGGTGCAGGGCAGGCACCGTCACGCCCGGGATCTGGGGCAGGCAGCATGGCGGAGTGCGGGCGATGGGGGAGTTCCTGCAGTCCAACAGGAACTTCCTGTCGTAGATGATGCGTGTTCCTGTGAGGGCAAAACAGAGGGGCATGTTTAAGTTTTGCATGTTGTGTATTATTACTTTTTAAATGTTGTGCTTTTGTTATGCAATCAGTAGAGAACAGGCCAGTTCCTGTCGAAGAGAACAAGAATGAGCAAGTTTAGTTCAAACCCATTTTTTAAATTAAGATTAACCGGTTTGTGTTCATTTCTTTATGATGTGCAATGCTGTGGCTCTGTTATGCCATTGGTGGAGAGGTCAGGGGTGCATTTCTCGAAAGCATAGTTGTTAGCCAGTTAGCCACTTGAATAGTTGTCAATGGGAAATGCAACTGCATTGCAAACAACAAAGTAGCAAACGTAGTTAGCAACTATGGCTTCAAGAAATGCACCGCAGCTCAATCCAGAACTCACGTTGAATGATACATGTGTTTGTAGCAGGGAAACACAATGGCCATGCTCAGTTCAAACGAAAGAAATTAAAACAGATTCAGGTTACCCAGTTTGTTTGTTAACTTGTTTGTTCATGTTGGTGAGCTGAACCAGAACGAGCTGTTCAATTCCAACCTGCTGCACTCCATTTTAAAAGCGTATCACTGATTCAGGTTGACTGGTCTTTATTTAAAGGGACACTGTGTGAGATTTTTAGTTGTTTATTTCCAGAATTCATGCTGCCCATTCACTAATGTTACATTTTTCATGAATAATTAACACCAGCATCAAATTCTAAGTATTCATTATGACTGGAAAAATTGCACTTTTCATACATGAAAAGGGGGATCTTCTCCATGGTTCGCCATTTTGAATTTCCAAAAATAGCCATTTTTAGCTGCAAAAATGACTGTACTTGGACCATACTAGAAATTATTTGTTTAATACTTAGTAAACTTTCATGTAAAGATCAAATTTGGCAATAGGCAGCCCAATTTCAATAAGCAGCATAGTTGCAGTACCTTTTTTGACCATTTCCTGCACAGTGTCCCTTTAAGCTACTGCATGTCTTGTGATATTGTTGTTATGCAATGGGCTGCTGAAAACAGCTCAGTGCAGACTAATCAATCATAAAAGGACTTTCCAAAACAACACCTGGAGAGGAATTGACCCAAATAGAATCTTTCCTTGAGAGGCACAACATGTGTGACAAACATGCCAGAAATAAATCATCTTCGACATGTACAAACAGGACCGGAAAACCTACCCAAGAATCTCTGTGTGCGTGCGCGAGTGACAGAGAACGCGTGCGTGTGTATACGTACACATCTGTTGAAAGGGGTTACTGATTTCAAAGTGTATGTGAGAGTGTGTACACATGTGTTGGAAGGGGTTATTGGATACAGCGTGTGTGTCCGCGTGGAAAAGGTGTGTGTGTGTGTGTGTGTGTGTGTACGTCCATGTGTGAGACGTGTACGTGTATTTGCACATGTGTGTGTGACGTGTGCATATCTGTGTATATTAATTCGTCAGCGTACGAAACGTGTGTCTGTATATACTATACATGTGCTGGAGGGGGTTACTGGTTACAAAATAACCATATTTCAATGTCAGGGAGGGTCATGCCAGCTCGGCCCGAACGCCACTCAACTTTCACAGGGCAGATAGATAGTGTAACAGGAGGACCTGTACAGAGCCTTAGCGTGAAGTTTGATCTAAACATGGGAGTGGTTTGAACTTTGAAAGGCATTCGTGCACCATACAGTGAGTGCAGCACGTAAGTTCTGACTGTGACTGTGAGCTGAAAAACATGTTATGCAACTCAGCCCATTTTGTGCACTGTGTCCTGAACAAAGGGGAGTGGAGAGAGAGAGAGAGAGAGAGAGAGAGAGAGAGAGAGAGAGAGAGAGAGAGAGAGAGAGAGAGAAGCATGGAACACACAGGCTGAATAGTGGCAAGGGCCTCTTCGGTGACGCGTCATTTGGGTGGTGTGAGTGGACTCTCACCAAATGGACAATGCCCAATGTTTACTTTGTGTCAACTCTTAACTGGCCACAAAGTGTCACCAAACAAACATGAACTCAGTGTTCTTTTCTGTGTAGAAGTGAAAACCTATCATGGCGTTTTCGTAACACGCTTGAATACTTACTAAAACTTCCTCTTTTTGGATTTTCTTGCATAACTTAACTCTGTACTTTCCTCCACTACTGGTTGTCTTGTGATTTTTTTGTTCCCTCATTTTATTTTAACACAACTTTGAAACATATAAGTGCGTGTGAACATCTGTGTTATTTTTGCTCAATTCTCTTCTCATGAAACAACTGGAAATGTTTCCAAAGGGGAGACACAAGTCCATGTCATGACACAGGTAAACAACACGTGCGATCATCTCAGGCTCAGACATGCTTGACATTTCTTTTCAGCTTTAGCAGTTAAAACGCTCACAAAATGTGAATCTTGGGGCACGTTTCTCATTGCTCTCTTACAGGTTCCTCTGTAATACACTGTAAACTCTATTCCTCCCCTCCTCCTCCTCCACCTATCCCTTTTTCTCTGAAGAACTTTCTGGAGTTCTTGGAAGGGAGGAGTTCGGACATCTTCCTCAAGCGCACAGCCATTGGTTGGGACAGAACGTTCCGATTCCTAAACTGCAGGGCAATGGCAACAGCAACTGCAGCAGCAGCTGGCTGGGTTGGCTAGAGGGGGCGGGTCTTCCCTCAGTCACCCAAGACACCCTCCCTTCCCTTTCCCAGAGCCTCAACTCAACTTCCAGTAAGTTTCTGGAGTGGGGGTGCACTGTGCAGCTCAGAGTTGGTGAGTTAGACCTATATTATAGGGCATGACAACATAATAATAATAATAATAATAACAACACATGCATAAATAAATTAAAAAAACATTAATTTGACGCAAGTGACAGTGTTAACCTACGTGTAATCAAAAGCAATTACAGATATTATACACCCCCATCATATATGCTGCATTAACGTGTAGCAGGAAAGAACATGGTGTCACAGCTGTGGCCCCTTTGACAAGATCATTCTTTGTAGTCTGTCAACAGAGCGTGGCGTCCTCACAGACCTGACTGCACAGTACTGAACTCCCACAATTCCTTTCTCTGCATGTGCAGATTAAAGAGAGATATGATAGCTAAGTAGGACTAGGTACACCTGCTTGTGCCCGACCTTATCTATGGCAATAACATGTCATATAGCACATCATGTCACCTACAAGACAAACATACTTAGGTGATGCAAAAAGTCTGCTTCCTTTCACCATGTGATAGGACTGTTCCTGGCACTGTAAATAAACTGCAGTTCCACAACTATCCACAGGGGATTTAAACCTCAGGCAGTGCAGTGAACAACTTCTTTGTGCAAACACGCGGCCTGTGTCACGTCCACCAATTGCATCATGTTTTTACGGTTTCAAAACAAAGGAGTTGACAACAAACCTGATTTTGGCACTAGAATGGCCGATACTGACTTTTCAGTTTGACCAAGGCATCAACAGGAGAAGAGGGAAAAGCGGGTCTGACTAGAGTGACTATATATTAGGCCTCTCTTGTAATATTTAGCCGCCTCCAATTATTGAGTTTGAGTGGGGGTGTTGAAACATTAAACACACCTCTTTTTGACCGAACATAAACAAAGGGATAGCAAGGGTCTTATGCAAGAGATCATGGAACCTGTAGAATTAACTCTTTCAAAGGATTCAGTTGTAGCCTGCTCGTGGTGTAGTAGACTACGTGTGTGCACAAAGTTTTGACATGATGGTATTCCTTTGTCTCTGGGCAACATTTTTACAGACACAATGTGGACACAGTTGCGGCCGATTTTTTCTAATGTCCCCAAGGATCTCAAATCTTACCTCCAGGGGTGGTAGAAAAGAGCGTTCCTCCAGGCGTCTGGCTGTAACAGTCTGGCAGCTGCGACCAGTCCTTCAGTTGCATAATTCGGGTAGGAATGGGACAGCTTTTGCTCTGTGTGGTCGACGACATCGTGCAGACTAGGCTATTTTGTTTTTAGTCGGTACAGCAGTGTAGCCCACACAGAGTTGGACAAATGATCCACCGAGGTAGTTGTTACACTGAAACAACTGAACGCGCAAAAGTTACAGACTTGCAGTCAGCGCGCAAAAAGTTACAAAGTTGCACAAAGAATCAGGAACCTCACAAAGCGCGTGCTTGTTTGCGAGCGACCCCGCAGTTGTTGATGACTTCACGTCAACACGGGGCAGGTCTTCTCTCAGACTTTCTCTTCTCTTTGTCTTCTGAACTTCTTCTCTCGGGTTGAAAACTCTGCAGCCATGTGCTAAACGCAGGCTATTTAAAATCTCCAGGCATCACTACGTGACGCGAAACATCATGTGATAATTTGTGCTGTTGCAATCTCCTCGCCACCCCTCTGGCCACGTGAGCAAAAGTATGTGCCTGTCAGTCACAAATCAGCGCGAATGGACATTTAAATAACCGGACGGACACTGGCTGTCATTTGTTATTGTAGATTAGGTAGTGGTAACTAATTAACCCAAAAGTCACTTTTCAGTTCAGCCGTGCGTGTCGTCAATAGTGGAAGCCAGCCAGACCAAAATATTTACATTCGAGACCCGGGAGTTATGATAGGCAATGGTATGGTATGTACAGTACGTGCACTGAGCGTTATGTACCTTTGGGTTGGCTGACCACAGACAGACACATAGGCCTAATATTTTGATGTAGACACACTTTTGTTAGGATATGAACATTGTTCGATGGTTAGCAAAAGTTATGGAACACCATTTCAGGATCGCTGTGCAATTGTTTTCAGATGCAGTTACTACTTTGCGCCTCCACAAGACGCTGTTCTTCCCCACCTAAAATATTCAGCATGAACTGCAGGACACCATAGTGCACATTTCATAACAGATGCAGGCAGGTCTTGTCAACAGGATTCTTGAAGAGGTCATAAATGCATACTTTCCTCCCAGATCAAAACACATTATTTGTAATCATCCATACGAATTTATATTGGCTTACCATGCCTTGTTTAGACAATTATGCACCTAAACGAGATGTAATAAAATAAATCTTGAATTACCACTCACAAAAAGTGAAATATCAGGATGATGAGAATCAAATCCAGAATTCCTCAGCCTCATCTTCAAGCATAGAGGGCCACAGCACAGTAGTTGATTCTTTGCATAAAATCACCTTCTCATATATCTTACTGAAGGCCACATATTCCTGACTTTCCATGAACTCCATTTCCCTGCTCTGAATAGAAAGCACTATTCCAATCCAAATACAACTTTGACTGTCTGGAAAGGTCCAATCAATCCAGGGCCTCCCTTTCCATCTCTGGATATTTGTACTACAGCCATTGTACTGGCTGAAGTTTTAGGTCCTCTATTTAATTTATACTGCTATGTGGATGAATAATTAAGGTACAGGGGCCCTTTCTGTGGGGTTATACAACTTTTTACACTTGCTGAAATTCAACAGCATTAAACTACTTCATGAGGCTAAAGTCTACGAATAGGACAAACCAATGAACAGTTTCATATTTTTATTGAATATTAAGGTAAATATTTCACATTAATACAGGCTACATAAAGTTGAGCCACTATACGACATGAAATTTTCTGTCATTTTTAACCCTTTTTTTTAGTATGTAAACAATTGTACATGTATTTACCACTCTAAAAGGTTTGATTTCTTCTGATATCTTTAGGTAATCATCTAGTTAGTGACTGCATGTTGAAGTAACCTTACAGTCCGATATCGGCTTTTCGTGGGTTTAGGTCAAAACGGCTAAAGCTACGCAGAGAGAGAAAAGGATCCTGTTGAGATTTGTTCAGAGACAAGTGGTAAACCAGTAACGTCCCACACTGGATTCCTTTTTATTTTATTTTTTGAGTTAGGCACGTCAAAAATAAAACAAAAAAACAAAACAAAAACAAAAAAAACAGAGTATGTTTTTCTTCTCTTCTTTTCTTTAACAATTCTTAACTCTGTTACTTGCCCACATTACTAAGGTTTTGTCTTGTGATTTTTATTTTCCTCTTGTTCGCTTTAAAGTGAGTATTTTTCTGTTAATTTTGGACATATGCTTTTGAAGGTGGTTGCCAGTATTGTGGTCTAGTTGACGTGGTTCAAATGCACATTCCCAATGTGGGGGGCCCAAGTACCTGGCCAGACCTATAGAGAGAGAGAGGGAGAGGGAGAGAGAGAGGGAAGACGTGAGACACGGAAATTCCATTTTCACAGTAAAAGATTCATAACTGGATGACAGATGACTATTGCAGCTCGTTTCTGCCACTGAAATGATAAACTGGTTCAATTTCGGCAGCAAAAGGAAAGTAACCAGGTCCTAGTGCTGAGGAAACTTACAGTTCTAACTCGGAGAAAACTCCATCTAGTGGTATGATGGAAATGACAATCTGCCTAAATATTAATACACACACACATACCGACAGACGCACATGCATACGGACATCATACGCACACAAACTGACCTACTGAGACCTGTATAGGTTCTCTTCTCTGGACCAGAGGTATAACATCAACAATAGTTCTGCACGTGTGCATCAGACTAGTAAGGAAATGTATGTGAGTGGGGCTATTTAGTCCTCATTCCATTGCAAAGAAAATTCTAAAAAGACAAGTCTTTAATTCTTGTAAGAGAGGGCAGAGAAAAGACAAGAGAGAAAAAGTAGATGGAAAAAGAATTCGGGATGGCCGGAAAGAGATAACGACAGAGAGAGAGCGTGCGAGCGTTACCTGCTGAGGATCGGAGCTCTCTGCGGAGTTGGGGACCAGCTTGATGACGGGGCTCCAGGCGGGGTCTGAGGTGTGCAGGCCGTTATAGATGGGACCCCCGGGGCCCTCCACCATGGGGCCATGAGGGCCCATCATGGTCCCACCGTACATCGACATGGGCATTCCCTGCAGACACAGGGAGGAGAGAGAGGGAAATATTAATATGTGCATTGACAATACAACTTCATATCTTAATTCACTGAGTTATACGCACTCCCCGGCTACCAAACAAGGGAGGACAGAAACACCTCAACGTGTGCATTGACTCAACACACACTTTTCCATTTTGTATTATTTACACAAAATGGAAAACATGTGCATTAACAATATGACGTGACAACATTTTTTCCTGAGTTACACATGGACTCCTCGACTGCAGGACAAGGGAGGGCGAAGCGCCTCAGCAAACACAATGACCATTTAATTTGACACAAAATCTATTATTATTATTATTGTTATTACACCAGCATTTTGTTAGATCACCAAGATCTGCCATTTCCATGGCATTATCCCATTGACCAAAACCTTTGGGTTGTTGAGAGGGGCTGGTGTTTAGTCAGACTACAAGAAACTTAGCCTGATTATCATAGACGTTCAAATCTCTTCCGAGACTTGGTCTGACCAAGAGCTTAACAATTAACGTTTCCCAAACGGCATGGTTGACCTGCTTATGATTGTTTGCTTATTGACACAGTGGGAGGAGTTCCCGTATTTGTGGGAACTCAGTAAGTACTTGCATTGCTCTTGACCTGACTAGTTGCAACGCTGAAAGTGTTGCGTCACTAGGAGGGCACAGCCTGGCTACAAGAAACCCTCCAAGGCAGACATTTTTGCCACACTTGATGCAACAACCACCATAAATCATTTTATTGCATGTTGATAGAATCCTCAGTTACTTGAGGAATTTGTTTGCAGAGTCGTATGGGTGGCCTGCCTGTTGTCTTGCACTTCAGTGACCGACCTAGTGCTTATGTAAACATGTTGTGGTATTTTCTCACTTGGAGATGCCAGTGATGGCCTCCACAGTGTAATTATCTTTGGGAAGTTTAGCTGTTATCTTCGGACAGCCTTTGGAGGACAAGGGTCAAGCTCACCGTCTATCCAGCCCAGAACACGTTGATAGCCGTATGTTGTTGTTTTGAAGCCTGGCTATCAACAGATAACATCCAGCTCACTTTTAGTTCACCAGCCACAGCAGCTAGTAGTTTTCCAGGGTCACTAGCCATTCAGCCTTTCTACTAGCCACTCATTCTAGGCATATTTTTCTTTACCATGACACATCTAAGCTCAGAAAATGAATGATCTTTCTTGAATCTAAAAGGTCCAAAAACAGGATATATGCTACTGAGATACGTCATACCCAAGAATAAGTAAGAGACTACAATTGTTACTGACTGCATTTTCGGTCGTAGTAAAGAGAGATATCCTCCGCGCTCCTGCACTTCACAATCTGGTGCATCCCTGCATTTTTGGCCGGTTGGCAGGTGCCAATGTCAAGCCCTGATTAGATCACAAGTAAGCGCAAGTCTGGGAACCATGTATTCATTTTATCATAGGATAGGTTAATGTAAACAAATGCCATCTCAAGCTTGACGGAAAGCTTGTTTCACATCTGGTGTTGATGTAGTTAACCTGAAAACATGCATTGCCCTCCCTGGGTTCCCAAAACTCATGTGAAGATTTCAGCTTGGGTTTCCATGCTGTTCTTCAGCTTGGAATGAGCGCACAAGGCAGCATGGAAATTTCCAGGCTAGTTGTTTTGTGTCAATTAACAATAGGTAAATAACAAATGTCAATCATGAAACAAAGATTTTCAACAACACGCCATACCCTAAAAAATTAAACCGTGTAATGAAAATACTGTAACTATTGTAAATACACGTTATGTGAAGTGAATAAAGGACTAATTAATAAGCAATGTGTATATTCATTACAATCTCAGGTCTTGAGTGGTCTAACAAACAATTGTGTTAAGTAACCAATTAGTCTTTGGAATCCATGTTTACAAGACAACAGAGTAATGGGAAACATGTCTCAAGCCAGGGAGAGAAGGGTTTTTTGTGGGGTTTTTTTTTGAGAGTACTTGTTGTGCAGTGGGGCGCTTCGGTTCTCCCTACATCTGTAATAGTGCTTTGTTTTGCTCAACACGCTAGTCTTTGGCAGTAACATTATTTGCCCAAATCATCATCTTGTTTGTATTCAGTAACAGTAAGTGCCTTGCAGTAGGATTTATGTTATCTGAAATGGCCAGTGCCTCTGTGCTTAATTTGACAATACTGCCACATGGGATATTTCTTGGTTACAAGTAGTTTAGAGTCAACCTGCTAAGTGGCACCCATTCTCCAACCTCCTCAGGGTTATTTAAAGTGCATGGCTTACTGACAATCCAGGTCAAGTAAATTATAACATGACTTCAACAAGGTCACCAGACCTACGCTGTATACAAACTTGTCTATGAACGACTGTTTTCTGTACAGGGTTGCTGCACAGAACTAGAAAAGCCTCCCCATGGGATACTGTAGCAAGAAACTGCTAGGTCTACACTGTTTATCTTATGCCGTGATATGTACTGTGATGTTTATCTATTGCTTATTACTGCCAGCCAATACACTGTATGCAATTACTGATATATTGTCAAGGTCTAAAATGCACTGGCCCAGTTTACTTTATGGGAGCACAGTGTATCAGCTTGTTCGGCAGGCAAGCTGAATGCTCCATAGGCAGGAAGCTGGACTGTAAATGCTGTTCGCACATTTCTCAAAATGTTGCACAGAAATGCGCTGGCCCACTTGCTTTAGGAAAGTCAACAAGGTTGTTGGGCTTAATCGTGTTATTTTGACATGCAGGGTAAAGCACCCCAGAATGCTCTTCAGAAGGAAATGTATTGTGAATCTCTTTTTACATACCACATTTTGTCAAAATCTTCTACAAAAACGCAATGACCTGACCTAACCTCTTCTCATCAAGATGAGGTAGGGTCTAGAAAAATGTTAAGGACAAGCCAAGAGGCGGTCTTAAAAATCCCTCTCTATGCAATTACATACTAATACAACCAATCAGAGTGAATGTAATGACCTATAAAGGATATGTTTCATGGTTATCCCCGGTCTAGTCAAGGGGTGATGGTGAAAAAGAATCCTGAGCCTGAACTTTTTCCCCTGCTCTAACGATGACGACAAGATACTGCATAGTGACGTAACATAGGCCTATTTAGACACATTATTCAAACATTTAATAGCATGTGTATGACCATTATTCAAGCCTGATAGTAGAAGAAAACCCTGAACCTGTAATACTATCTGAGATAAGAATAACCTAATGGCTAATTATTATAAATGTTTTTATTTTTGCAAACTCCGTCAAGTCTGAAATCAGGCATGGAGCCTGAATACTATCAGCCCTGCTAGTCTCTTGGTAGTTTTGCAAAAGCATCACCTCAAGACGTCACCATCAGTGGATGGCAGCAAAGGGCAACCTAGATTTCTAGGCCCTTGGGCACCTTGAGGAAATCCATGAGGTTATTAGGCAGCTGTTGGTGGAAGCTGACAACTATGGTACTGTGCTATGTAGCAAGAATCTATACTGTAAACCCCTCAGCATATTTTTTCAAAATTATATACACAATTGCAATGACCCACTTTGGAGATGTCTAGGAGGTTCTTAGGCAACTGAGAGCAGCCAGATACAGGCTCTGCAGCTGCGATACACAGACAGACACACACAGACACACAGACAGACACACACAGACACACACACACACCTTGGGGAAGTCCATGAGGTTGTTGGGCAGCTGTTGGTGGAAGCTGTTGGAGGGGGCCACGATGCCTGTGTCATCCTGCTCCATGGGCTGGTGCTGGGAGAAGGCGGCGGCCGCCGCAGCCTCCTGCGCCTGCTGCTGCAACAGGTGGCTACTCATCAGCGGCTGGGACCAGCCAGACACCGGCTCTGCTGCGGAAACACAAACGGAGAGAGCAGGGGAGACGACACGTTATTTCGTTGTACAAGACTGCCTCAAAACACAAAAACAACTACCACACTACCAAGCGACGGCATCTCATCCGAACTGATTTCATAGCTCGATTTTGACCAATTCTCACTTCATCCTATTAGGAGAGTACATAAAAAGCTCAGTTATTGTACCTATAACATGCTAGAGAAGCATTGGCATCTGTGCCCTTTTTGTTTTTAAGTTTAGGGCTACTTAAACTAACAAAGCAGCCACACCAGAAGTATTGCCAAAGCTGAAGGACCAAATGCCCCATTAGCTGACACGTGCTGTGTAGCTGATGGTGAGCAGCCATCATGAGCTAGACTATGGCATTGTATCCTATACATCTTTCTGCCCATCCATATATACATCTGTCCATCCATCCATGTCTCCATCTATCCATCCATATATTGATTCATCCAGCCATCCATGCAGTCATTGGCTTGGAACATTTCCCAGGGCACCTACCAGAGGGATTGCCAACGCTGAAAGACCAGATGCCTCCCTGGCCGACGGGTGCCGTGTAGCTGGTGGTGAGCAGCGGCGGGTTGACTGTGCCCGTCTGGCGGATCCGGGCGAGCCGCTCCGTGCCGATGGGCGGCGGAACCTTGCGGTCCAGGTGACCCGACACGGAGCCCGGCGGCTTGGCCTGGTGGGGCGGGGCCGAGGAGGCAGCGGTAAGCGGGGAGGAGACGCCCGATGACACCGTGGGGACCGCAGACTCACCTAGAGGAGGAGAAAGAGGAAGGGGAGGAGGAGGAGGAGGAGGAAGAGGAGGACAGGTGCAGTGGTCACAAAGAGTCACTTTATTGAAGGCAAATTACTAAGGAAATCAGCCTAAGTATTTATGAACAATGAAGCATCTATGAGCCGCTTCAGATGCTGCATTGGTTCATGAAATGACCTTAAAAAAGGATTCTTGAAATTCATTTTTTTCTGCACAGAAGCAGCCACTGACATCACATACATCACTCGTAAATACATTACGGGCTTTGCAGCAAAATGTAGGGGGATTTAGTTGGACCCCAGATCATCCAACCAACCAGTGCTTACATGAGCCGGAGGCACCCCAGAGGTGCGGTGAGAAATGCTGTCGGTTGAAGGAGGGTGCGGTGGCGGCGCTGGGCCCGTGCAGATAGACTGCGCTGCCGGAGATGGAGGTGGAGTTGGCCAGGCTGGTCAGCGCAGCCGAGGACGAGATGGAGCTGGCCACCGGGTCCAGGGGGTGCAGAGCTGCGGACGACACACACAGGTTTTATTATTATTATTATTATTATTATTACTTTAAATATTGCTTAGGGCTTTTTAGCCTTTATTAATTGACAGGACAGTGGAAAGCAGACAGGAAATGGTTGGGAGAGTTGGGTAAGGATCAGGGGAAAAAAACAAGCCGGAATCGAAGCCGGGGTCCCCTGCGTAATGGTACGGCGCAGAGGTACCGGTATTTATTACATAAATGTGGTGTGTGTGTGTGTGTGTGTACATTTGTTGAGTGTGGATGACAGTTGGTTGGTGGGTGGCTGGGTGTATGTGTGTTTGTTCAGCAAGGATGGTGGTGTGTGTATTACGGACTACTGAATAACTTGACTGGGTTAATGAGAAATGAATTCTTTTCCCCCTTTTCTTTAAGCCGTCCTAGAATGTTTTAAGAACAGGTAGTCTACTTCACATGAGGCTTATGCTTAATTCCACGGTGACCCCCTTTTCCCAGTGTATCGACAACATGGGTACACATTGCCTTGTACCAGGTACCTCACATTTGTCACTTTATATACTACATTTGTTTATGTAGTATGTTTATGTCCACGTCACTGTTTAACACCTCAGCCTTTGATTATACAACACTGCTAAAGCATGGGGTTGTTATGCTGCCGGTACGCTGGGACAGTGAAGGACATTGAGCTGCCTTGTGGATGAATGAAATGCGCTATATATAAACTTGGCCTTGCCCCCATTGTATAAGTTGTTTTGAATGAGATTGCCACCACAGTGTAAAGCAATGTAATGCAGATTAACTTAGTGTAATGTATGGCATCAAGTTCTGCCTTGCCTCCATTGGAAGTCTTCCTGAATGAAGTGACCCCCAGTAAATTATATAAAATAGTATAAAAAAGGGGTTAAATGCAGGGGATGCAGTGGCGCTTAGTGGTGTGGATCGGCACTGCCCTCACGATCCGATTCGATCACGATTCGGGAGGTAGCGATTCGATTCGATTTTATGCTATTCGATTCAATTCTACAATGCATTGCAATGCATTACATTTCTACTGAAAGCAAAGCAAATGTTTAATCAGTCATGATGAGGCAATACAAGTAGTCATATACTGAGCAACAATTTATTGGCTGTTTTCTGTATCAGTCTTGCAATATTTTGAAGTGCTTTTATTTAATTTAACATTCATTTGCTCCCGAAATATCCATGGAAGTAATTGAAACTTAAAAAAATTGCCAGATTGATTCTGGAACTTGCCGGATCGATTCTTGATCGTCCATGCCCCGCATTGGATTGCATCGCCAAATCGATCATTGTTGACACCACTAGCGCTTATGCCCCATACCATACACAGGCTACTTGTCTAAAGGGGCCAAGGTTCGGGTTCCTTTTCCCAAGCCTACCCCATCTTTTTTGTTTTGAAAGGGTTGAATCCAAAGGACGCCTTTCATTTTGCAATCTTGCATAGAGTAATGCAATGTGATGTAAAAAAATGTAATGCAACTACAGCCTCATCTACTAAGCCTAATGTAATGTGATGTAAAACATAACAAATCTACATTACTCATGCTCATCACATTACATTAGTTTAATTAGTTTACCAGGAAAAAAACAATCACATTGAGATAGATACATCACAAGTGAGCCCCGGCCAAGGCCAACACATTACATTAGTAGATGTCTTTGTTACATTCCATTTTTTACGTCACACCAACTGCCTAGTCCATTTCTCTTACCGATTGAGCTGGGCACCATCCTCTGCGAAGCGGACCGGTATCCGGGCGCCTTGGAGCTGTCCGGCGGCGGCGGTGGCATTGGCCCGCCCATCCCGACCCCGCTGGCGTCCATCTGTCCCATGCCCATGCCCAGGTAGGCGGCGGCGCTGGGCGGGTGGCCGGCAGCCGAGTAGTGGGGCTGCTGCGGGGGCTGCTGCTGTTGCTGTTGCTGCTCGGGAGGCGAGCGCGTGGGCAGGTGGCACGCGCCCCACACCTGGTTGGAGCCCACCTGGCTATTCTCGAACATGCTGCTGAAATGGTTGAAGAGCGCCGTTGGGCCGTAGTTAGGCGGTAGCTGCTGCTGCTGCTGCTGCTGCTGTTGAGATTTCGGACCACCGTGAGACATGTGCAATTGATGCTGCTGCTGCTGATGTTGACCGTTTATTAGGCCGAGGCTTGCAGCTGAGGCAGCAGCAGAAGAGGAGGATGAAGAGGACATCTGGAGTTGAGGTGGGGGTGGAGGTGGGGGATGTTGGTGTTGGTGTTGGGGGGCCAGGCTTGGGGGAGGTGCGTGTTGGGCCTGGGGGGGTAGTGTGGACTGCTGCTGCTGCTGCGTGGGTTGTTGGGGTTTCTGTGGCTCTTGCTGTGCACCGAGTGACATCAGGAGCGACTGCTGCTGCTGCTCGGAGAGCGCCGGGCCGTAGTGTGAGGAGGCCGCCAGCTGCTGCATGCGGTGAGACATGCGCGGGGCCGGTGGGCAGAACTGAGACGCGCCCACAGCTGCAGCGGCTGCGTGATTCGTGCTGTTGTTACCCAGCGGACCACCGCGAGCCTGACTGGCCGAGGGGGAGGTGGAGGAGGAGGAGGAGGAGGATGGGGGAGCAGGAGGCAGGCTGGAGGCCTGCATGGGCGTAGGCAGAGAGGCGTCGGAGGTGGAGGTGAAGGGCATCCCAGACGGCTGTGGTGGCGTTGGGAGTTCAGGCTTGCCGGCGGCAGCCAGTGGCGTGGGGAAATCCCCTGCGCCTCCTCCTGATGTCACCGCTGTGGGCTCGGACGCCAAGGGTACAGCCAGGGGCTCGGATGGAGGTGCGGCCTTCTCTTTGCCGATGGGAGCCACGGACGCGCTACTCTCGGCCATCTTGGGAGCCGCCTTGGACGTCTGTATGGGGGGAGCGATGGGGGCCGGCAGGGAGGAGGAAGGTGCATTCGAGGGAGCCGAGGTCACGGCCGCGTGATGAGGATGATGAGGGTGATGGAGCAGCGAAGAAGAAGAGGAAGAGGAGGATGATGAAGAGAAGGCAGCGCTATTAGCGCCACCACTGGGGCCGCTAGTCATGGCGGCCGCCGCGTGGGAAGTGACTGACGTGCTGGGGGTCTTGGGGTGGGCCGTGCTGGCGAAGAGCTGCTTCCTAACGGACGAGGGCGTGGGCTGGCTGTGCGAGGCACCAGCGCCACTGTTACTCGGAGACGCAGCGACCACGCCGGCGGCGGAGACGCTGGGGCTTGAGTTAGTGTTGGAGGCCACTTGGTCGGCCAGGGAGGCAGAGGAGGTGGGCGTAGCAGCAGAGGACACAGAAGGACGAGAGTTGGAGTTGGAGGATGACGACGACGGGGTTGTGGGACCACCGGCGCCGGTGCCGTGTTTCGGGGAGCTGTTGCTGCTGCCGGGACTGACTGGTCGGACCGGGAAAGGCCCCCAGGTGCCGGCGGCCGCGGGCGAGAACGTGCCCCCGAACTGGGCCATGGGGAGGCGCGGGTGCCGGATCTGCTGCATGGTCTGGGCGGCCAGCAGCGCCAGCTGAGGATGGGCGTACGCCAGCGGGAGCGACACGGGGAACGGCTGCCTCATGCCTGACGCGGCAGACGACCCGGTCGACGTCAAACCCTTGCCAGCTTTGCCCCCGGCCTGTGCGGCGGCAGCAGCGGCGGCAGCAGCAGCAGCGGACGCCGCTGAGGCTTGGAAGCTTGCAGAAGCGCCCGAGGGGACACCTTGGCCTTTAGGACCACCAATGGATGAGGAGGAGGAGACGGTGTTGGGACCTCCACCGCCGGTGCTGGCGTAGGCAGCAGTGCCTGGCTTGGAGCCCGGAGGCCGGATGTGGTTTCGGGGGATGAGGTCCTCCAGCTCCTTGGCTGGGTCCTGGATGAGGGCGTTGATGAGCTGGATGGCGTGGCGGGTGGACTCCGTGCCTCCTCTGTAGGAAGGAAATGAGGACAGGAAGAAGGAGGAGTCAAGGAGGCATGTCAAAGGGTTAGACAAGAACAACAATTGTAATGGACAGTTGAGTAAACACAGTAGCTCTGTGTAAAATTTGTAGCAATGTTTTGGGTTGGTTGCATTTCAGTTTTCCCTCGCCCTTCTCAAAGCACTTGAATGACTAAAGCAACATTTTTCTTTCGCACAAACAACTACAAAAAGACAGAATTCTGTTATTGTTAAAAGTCACGCTAAAGTCTCATTTTTAAAAAATTACACACATTTCTGATTAACAAATGTAATCTACCTCTCCTGCAGCCGTTAATTACCTGATGGTGATCATCCTCTCTCCGTTCTTGTCCTTTTGCTTGTCCACGTCGATGTGCGCTCCGGTGACGTCCTGGATGGCCGTGATGTTGCAGCCGCCACGCCCCATGATGCGAGACACCACCGACGCCGGCACCGAGAGCCGTTTGGACCTACAGGATAGAAACCTCATCGGTCGACTGCAGAGAAAAATATACCGGTAACACCGTGATGCAACTTTGTCTTTGATTCGTGGCAAAAGCAAAAAAAAAAGGACATTAAAAAAAAAAAAAAAAAAAAAAAAACAATCACCACCACAACCTCACAATCACCGCAATGAATAATATTGTGCAATGTGTTATGTCAAAATGTTAACATTTAATGTTTTTAGATTGTAAATGAGTATGTGCCATCACCACTAAAATCACAATGCAAATTTAAACACCACATTAGACATTCTAAAGTAGTTGTAGTAGTAGTAGTAGTAATGTATAAATCAACAGAACACCAAATGGCATGCATATTTACAGCTGTATGTGTACCGTGTTATGCCATGCAAGCAAGACCAATCAAAAAAGAAGGTGCATATGAAGAGTTCTTTTCCAAAAACGCTATACATCCAATTTTCAAACGTACTGCAACGTGTTTTTAACTGATATTATGAGCAGCAGTGACATCCATTTTGTTTGAATTTGGATAACATCAATTAAACAAAATTGCACAATTATAGAGCTTTTGTAGCATTTTGTAGAAGAGCTCTTCATATATGAAATGACCGATGTTCTTACCTTCTGACGACTTCCTTCCAGCCGTCCTCCCTCTTCTGGCCCCTCTTGGGGCTGGTCATGCTGAGCTTGCTGTTGGGGGAGGTGACCGGCAGCGTGATGCTCTTGTAGGACGCCGGCATGGAGCTGGACACCAGATCAGCAGCCGTCTGCTCGTGAGACCTGAGATACAGACAGCAGAGTCTGAGTTAGTCATTTGTGTACCGGTATGTTAACCTGTGAATTTCAGTGGCAGAACATGTACGCATCAGATACTACAAACATGGTTTAGTCTAAAGAAGATGGAGGACCCACAAAACCAGTTTTAAACTGAAACATACATTTGTATGGTTTCATGCTTTGGCGTAAAATTTTCATATGGCGACATCACAAAACCACCCACTTCAGTTTAACATTCCAATGGCCTCTGCTCATCTATGTTTAAAACTTAGTAGAAATTAGCCCCGACCTCTACTCTCTAAACAGGGCAATTGAAGTAATCAGCAAACATGGGAGTGGAACCATGATGCAGAAGGGCCAGAGGTCACATGATGTGAAGGCATCGGGGCTTCCACGGGAGTCCAGAACCCCCCAAAACTTGCTTCCAGACATTTACTAAATCAAGTCCATTTAATCAAGCCCCATTTCACTTTACCATCCTTACCATCATTTTATTTTGCTGAATGTTAACCACACTTCTTGAAATACCCATCCCACCTCTGGTACGAAACCATACTACATCGCCTTACCTCTGCTGATTCTTGGCTCCGATGACCTTGTCGTCGCGTGAAGAGCCGTGCTGGGCGCTCTGCCTCTTCTCCGCGGCCATGATGACGTGCGTAGGGGCCGAGGACATGATGGCGGGGCCTCCACCTGACGAGGAGGATGAGGATGACGAGGAGGAGGATGAGCAGGAGGTGGAGAGTGCGGGGTGCGTGTCTGGTGGGTGGCGGAGATGGTTGTTGGTGGTGGGGGTGTTGTGGTGGGTGTGGTTCTTATCTCCTCCCCCACCACCTCCTCCTCCACTGCTGCTGCTGCTGCTGCCACTGCTCTCGCTAGTGCAGTCCGTGTTGTCCAGGTGGTCGGAGTCTCCATTGGCCCCGATCAGCTGCTTGCTGCTGCCCCCTGCTGGGCCGCCATGGTGGCTCACTGGCACCTCCTGCAGGCCCACGACAGTATCACCGCCAGGATCCTTGCTCTTGTTCTTACGACCCTTCAGTGAAGAATTAATTTAGTGGTTAGTCGGGGGGGATGGGGGAGGGGGGCAGAGATTATGGAGTACTGAAAGGGTGGAAGTCCTTGTCTAGATGCCAAGAGGGAGATCCAAACTACTCTAGATTTAGTCTTTGGAAAGATCAAGAGAGATGCTTTGGAGAGTTAAATAATCTCATTTTTACTGGAGCAGTACACAGTAGTGTTGTATTTAGTCAAAGAGGGCTGCATTGCACCAGATATAAAGCAGGAAGCCAATTCTCACCTTGCGTCCTGTGCTGGCTACGGTGGTGGTACCGGCACGCTTCTTGCCAAAGGCTGAGGTGAAGGTGGGAGAGGTGGCCGAGATGCCGATGGTCGTGGTGGTGGTGGCACTTGGCGGCTCGATGGGCACCTCCGGTTCTGCAGGGGAAGAAGAAGAGTGCAGAAATGTTATCAATCTTATTCTGCATGGGGAGAGGAGGGACAAGTTACAACTTCCCACAAGTTACTTCAACTTTGCTCATGTATCGTCTCCTCTCATCAGAATTGATTTCAGAGATTTTTTAGCAGCTTTGTTGAATTCTGCTCATATTCTGGCGTATGATCAAAATTGCTCAAAATTGCAATCACATCAGTGTTCAGAATTGTAGTGTTTTACATACCATCACAAATGTCCTTCTCCTGCTCCTGGGCCTCCTCCTTGGTCTGAGTCTCCTCCTCCTCCTCCTGCTTCCTCTTCTGCTCCTCCTTCTTTTTCTTGCGCTTCTCCTTGCGTTTCTCCCGCTTGGCAGCCAGAGCTTGCTTCTTGCTCTCCTCTCTGGACTGTGGGGACACAAAGAAATAGCACAGCGTAAGATTATCTGAATCCACAGCTCACAATTTATTTTAATTCATTCTCATTTATTCCCGAATTTCATGTACTTCAACCACTGCCAATAAGGTTTTGTTATGGCCCCACAAACTTACTACAAAAGCCAATTACTTCTGGTACTCTTGTCCCCTTTCGGCTTAAAGTTGACCGTGCACCCTCAAACTGATGTGTGACCCAAAGGTCCTTTTGCATCAATGCGGTCACAATTTAGTCAGCCCCACTTCAGTGACTAAGCTCTTCCTGCCAGGTTATGTGAGTCATAGCAGCAGTGCTTGCCATCTCCTCCAGGTCACCTATGTGTACAGCATTGGCCAGGCCAAACTCTTTGAGCAGGCCTTCACCTCAGATACGCTCTACTGCAGATGACACCTTGAAAAATGGCATTATATTATATACACGGATCATATTAACTACAAGCACATGCACTGACACGTGCACGAAAAGTACATACAGACGCCCACACGTGAAGTTAAGTAACTTTGGGTGAAGTGACCTTGAAAGGCGCTATAGAAAACAAAGCCGTTATTATTAGTAGAGTTACTCATTACTCTTGTTGTGATTACCTTCTCCAGGTCGAGCTCTTTGAGCAGGATGCTGGCGTTCTTGTTGGCCTCAGCCGCCTGCTGGTCTTTGGCTTTGACGATGGTCTCCATGCACTGGTGGCACTTCTTCAGCAGCTCCTGGGAGGACGGGCGCGCGCGCACACACACACACACACAATAGGTATTATAAATAGGTGGTTACCATCAATTATAAATGCATAATGAATGGTTACCACCATGTATATTGTAAATGTACAACTTGATTTCATCAGAGTGTAAAGCTGAGATACATTAATTAACTTCCAATTCTGTATTAATTCACTTCCTATTCTGATTATCTAATGTGAAATTATATAGATAGTACTACATAGTTTTATTGCATGTTGGCTTTTATTCTGATGCCAGTAGCTTGCTTTACCTTGTCTGCAATGGTGGCGATGTATCTCATGCACTCGATGTCAGAGGGGAACTGGTTCACTTCCTTCACCAGGTACTGCACCACCTTCACATGGCCCTGGACATTGCAAAAAGAAACAACAATGCATGTTTACTGCAAAAAGAAACAACAATGCATGTTTACTCCAAAAAGAAACAACAATGCATGTTTACTGCAAAAAGAAACAATGCATGTTCACTGCAAAAAGAAACAACAATGCATGTTTACTGCAAAAAGAAACAACAATGCATGTTTACTGCAAAAAGAAACAACAATGCATGTTTACTCCAAAATATATAGTTTCGTTACTCTTTCAAAAATGTTACTTGTGCAACACAAGTGTCTAAAAGAATGTAATGCAATGTAATGTCATTGCCTTCAAAAGGTTTTACATAAGGCATTAGCTAGATGCTAGTTTACATCTGTGGTCCTTACATCTGTGGTAAAAACAAACACACATTAAAACATAGACAATATATATACTATTGTTGCCACTACAAGTCACAAATTGGAGTAGCAACAGAATCCTACTAAAACATACAAAAACATGTACTTTCACATTATAACAACAAGGCAATACACACATGATGATGCACATGCCATATGGCAGTGCTTACTGTAACAAAGCACAATGATCAGTGGTCACATTTTTGATTAGCCTTAAGACATCTTTTTAGTGATCATTTAAACTGGTTAAAGCTAACACTGTCCCTGATAAAAATTGGAATTGCATTCCATTTTTCAATTGCACAAACAGAAAAGGCTGAGTGTCCAAAGGAAGGTCTTCCTGTATCCCACATAACAATCACCTCTGACAGAGGACCTTGACACTCTTAATTTGTCTCTGCAGCGTGATCTGCATTGCTTGACAGGTGGTGGTGCAAGATCATGAGTAATTTTATACATTAAACACATATCAGCAAAATAGATAAAACTATCAAAGGACAGTAAGTTGTACTTTGAAATAATGCTACAGTGATGATACTTTCTTGGCTTTTTGTCCAGAACCTTCAAAGCCATTTTGTAGAGAGAAACTAATGGTTGTATGGTGGTCACACCTGCCTGTGACCAACTCGTAGAACAGTATGACGTGTGAAAAGATCATTGAATGTAAAAACAGTTTTGCTGCAGGAAGTGGCAATTGATGTCTGATATGCCTAAAGTAGCCTAGACTAGCCTTGACACATTAGGATATTTTCTTAATGTGCTTTTTAAATGACAAATTAGTAGGGCTGTCCACGACCAAGGATTTTGTTGGTCGACCAAAGGTCGTCATTTACTCCGACTAATCGATTAATCCCCCCCCCCCCCCCCCCAAAAAAAAATATCGGTAAAAAAAATATATATATATTATTTTTTTTTACACATCCCATTTTGACCCAGATAGCCCTACTAGGCCTAATGAATATTCGAAGTTCGAATTCACATAGTTTTAGCCTGTAAAACACAAATAAAAAACGAATTAAAATTAATATTCGGTAGAGATGACGCTCGCTGCCTGAAAGCAGTAGCCCAACTGGAGGGCAGAATCAATATCCCCGCGTTGACTGTCATACATTTTCATCTATTTCGACATTTGTTGCAGCATTACTGTATAGTTGTTCACTGGAATGTCCATCAAGCGCTTAGTGTCTGTTTATGGTCTGTTTATGATGCGCAGCGTTTCCCCCTTTAAATTACCCACGCTGGTTTTGTTTATCGCTGGACCAGTGTTAATTTTGTCGACTAGACTAAGACTAAATATATTAGTCGACTAACCTTTTGAGAGTTTAATCGACTAAATTCTGACTAACAAAAATGATCTGTGAAAGACTAAAACAAGACTAAAATGTTGAGGACTTTTAGTCGACTAAATAATGACTAAACAAAAATGATTTGTGAAAGACTAAAAGTGACTAAGACTAAGAACTAACTTTTAGTCGACTAAATTCTGACTAACAAAAATGATTTGTGAAAGACTAAAAACGACTAAGACGTAGACTTTTTGGGGGGGGGGGGGCTCAGACATAAATTGGTACAACCAATTTACAGCAATTTACAACAATTGGTACAACTAAAACCTATAAATTTATTGTTAAGTTGTAATCAACCTTTAAAGGGACACTATGGGATTTAAAAAATGATTAATTACAGCTGAATCCATCCACAGATTTTACTTTTAGCAGACTGACCCTAACGAATATTGGGGGAGAAGCTTCTCAAACAAAACAAAAATCCCTTTACGAATACGTAGCACCAGCGACATATTCACATTTGTATGCACTATTGACTGCTTTAATTTTTAACACAGTGTTATAAATTTGCTATTACCAGAATGGCAATAACCAAGTCTTAGTGCATTACTAAAGGCCTTGTGATTTATTGTATTGTGACTTAAACTAAAGACTAAAATGTTTAGACTAAAACTAGAATAAAATGTTGAGGACTTTTAGTCAACAAAATAATGACTAAACAAAAATTATTTGTGAAAGACTAAAACTAGACAAAAATGTTGAGGACTTTTAGTCGACTAAATAATAACTAAACATAAATGATTGTTGAAAGACTAAAAGCGACTAAGACTTTGTGGACTTTGACATAAGACTAAGACTAAATTGAAAAATGGATGACAAAATTAACACTGCGCTGGACTGGAGTCTTGACAAGAGTTCTTGCCGTTCAGGGCAGCAAACAGAATTCTGATAAGTTTGTCGGTGAATGACTTAACGTACACACACACCCCAAAATATGTTCATATCTGGTGGTGGTTATTTGGATGTTGGCCAGCACGGAGTAGCCTACAATTGTACAGCAAAGTGGTATGGAAGCTAACAACGTGCGACTTAGCACCATGACGTTGCAACATAGCATTTTGGAGCTTCAGAGCTTCACACTTTTTACACCGTCTGCAATAAACGGATAATTATGCGAGACGAGACCGATGCAGGCGGCTCCCTGGAGTTCTGTCAACCAATGGATTCAACGAGTTGAGTGAGGTATTGTAGCAAACGGTGCCGGGTAATGTACGGGTGCGTGTGTATGAGGGAGGGAGAAGAGAGCAGGATCTGCCGTGGTGGTGAAGTTACATAGCCTAATTAAACGCACCTGTTGTTCGAATTCGCGTGGTTCTTCTCGCCCGACGTTAGTGACCATTGGCTGACGAGCAGTAATCTGTATCCTTTTAAAAAATAATCCCATGTTTTAGAGCTCCTTCCAGACATGGTCAAAAAAACTTCTATCCTTCTCAAACAAATCAACAACACGTCTTCCTTTGTCACGCCCTTCAGCAGTGTTGCCAGATTTTCTACGACAAATAAGCGACTGACGCCCTAAAAACAAGCCCAAAAGAAGCGACAGATGGGCGTCATGAAAACAAGCCCAAAAGAAGCGACCAAAGGGGTGGGTCGTCAGTCGTGTGCCTGGTCAGGGAAGACCTTGCTCTTTGCGGGGGTCTGCGTGGCTGCTAAAATCCCCACAAGTGACCACAGAAAGTGGGAGCTAACAATTTTGTAGTAGGGTCACTTGTAAGGATGAGTGAGAAAAACAAGTTGCCATTGAGAAACACATTCAAATCACCGGCAGAGCAGGAGAAAACGGCAAGCCCAACCCTGAAAAGAACAAGCCCAAAAAACCGCAACCCGCGACTTTACAAAATTAAAAGCAACTGCTCCAAAAAAGCCCAAGGTCGCTTATAATAAGTGGACTTGGCAACACTGCCTTCAAGTTAAGAGTCCTGAAAGCACTTTGACGAGACGCTGTTTATTTATTTTTTTTCCGCTGCGACCAATCGACCAATGGGATTCGGTCGACTAGAATTTTTTTTGGTTGACCAACGATTAGTCGATTATTTGCGGACAGCCCTACAAATTAGAGTCTATGATAACACCCAGATACTTAAAATTATCAACAGTTGTTATGCTCTGCCCCTTGACAAAGATGTCAGGTTAGCATCACACTTCTTGATGGAAAAATACATGGCCACTGTCTTGCTAACATTCAGAGTAAGACAGTTGTAAGTCAGCCAGTCTGACACTTTGTTCAGGGCTGATGTGAGTTTTAAAGCAGCTTGTTGTCTGGTTTTGGCATGGGCATAAAGATGTACTGAACAACTTAACCTTGCAAGCATCACTGAACCACTTTGAAGAAGGGATCTTGCTGTTAGAGAGTGAGTTAGTTAGTTCAAAGACCTTTTGTGTGAAGATGAAACAAGGTGTGTGTGGCCTTGCTCACCTTGCGGAAGGCAGCCATGAGGGGCGTGATCTTGCGGTTGTCGGCGGCGTCCACATCGGCTCCGGCCTGCACCAACAGCTGCACCACGTCAAAATGGCCGCCGTTGGCAGCCAGCCACAGCGGGGTATTGCCCTTCTTGTTACGTACGTCGATGTGAGCTCCCCTAAACACAATGAGGACACACATAAGTAAAAAAGTAATTTTCATTTATAAAACGTGTATATAAAAGTGAAGTGTAGTGCAGCAGCTGAATCGATACCCGTCATGTTAAAACATTTCGGTCACACATACAACAGAGATTTATCAAACCTAATACAACAGTGACTACCCTGAAACTGTACTTTGTAATTAAGTGGCAATATCTTCAGTAACTCTAGGTCTGCCCTTTTCTGACTCAGCCTTCGGCTGATTTAGACAACGTTCATATCAACGCACCTGTTGATGAGCAGCTCGCAGAACTTGTAGTGACCCTTGTCGGCGGCGATGGTGAGGGCGGTGTCGCGGGAGGAGGGGACGGGAGGGGCGTTGACGTCTGCACCCTTGTCCAGCAGCACGCGGCCCACCTCAGCGTAGCCTCCCGAGGCAGCCTCCATCAGGGGCGTCAGGCCCGTCTGGAGAGGCAGAGGATGAAGAGAGAGCGAGAAATGCAATTATGAAGACATGTTAAAAAGTACCTTCCATGTATGTTGGGTTCATAATTTGGTCAGATTTAATCCCCATCGACAGACAACTAAAATGAGAAGGTGGTCTTGTTTTCCAAATGTATGAGCTTATAAATTATCAGTCAGCATTTTAATGATTGTGTAGTGTTTGGTTCCCCAATGCTGACATTTATAATCAGTATTACTAAAGTATCATAATGATTAATGCTGATGCAGAACTGTCAGGTGCATGATTACTAGTGCGCTATGTTGGATTTACAAGTTAGTTATACGTGTATAACATAGGCAAGGCAAGGCCATTTTATTTGTATACCGCATTTCATACACAAGTGCTCTTGTGTTCCTTTTGTTTTTACTTTTATTGAAATGCATAAGAGCATGGTAAGTGAAATAAAAAATGTCAAAGAAGGGGGAAAATATAGTAAGAAAAGTTGGAAAAAAAAATTAGTAATAGTGTGCAATAGTAATAATATAAGCTAGCGCTGACCTTTGCACGGTGCTCTACGTTGGCCCTGCGGTCGAGTAGCAGGCTGACGACCTCTGCACGTCCCTGGAAGCAGGCGAGGGTCAGCGCCGTGTTGCGGTTGGTCTCGATCTGCGCGTTGATGTCGGAACCCATGTCCAGCAGTAGCTTCACCGCCGGCACGTGGCCGTTCATCGCCGCCAACATCAAGGGAGAGATGCCCAGCTTACTGCCCGTCCTGGAGGAGAGGAGAAAGATTCCAGTACTGATTGTGGGTTGAATCAAGGTTTGCATGCACGTTTTGCATGCACTCTGTGCATACATGTGCATGAATGACTGGCAAAATAAAATGTGACCGGACAAAATGTCCGACAAAAAATGACTACAATTAATAAGTAAATAATATTAGCTCATTTTAAATACTGAATGTTAAAAAACACCAGTAATATGAAACTGAACAAAGCTGAAAACAATTGTGAATAGCCTAAATGAACGTGTCATAAACAGCATGCAATAGTGCTGCTTGCGCTCTCATCCCCACGTCGTTGTCCCCAGTCAGGTTACGCTTCCCAATCACTTGACTCACGCTGGCTGCTGTCGAGGAACAGTTCTGCATTTTGTAGCCTATTTTACCAATATATCAGTGAACACAACAAAGGGCATTGCATTTGCAAAACCGTTTCATGCCCAGATGCGAAGTCAACTGTTTGGGACTCAATGCGATGGCATGCGCACATTGCGCAGCATCGCAGCATCGAATCACTTTCACTTTGCTGACAAATGGTGGTGGATCGCCAAGTAGGCAACAGTAGAGGGTCAAATTAAACATTTCAGAGAAAGATGTGCTCACGAGATGTCCCAGCGAAAGAGTATGCAGGGCTTTATAACTTTTTTCCACCACCAGCCAAAATGGATGTAACACGTGGGGGAACAAAACATTATTTTCCGTAATCTCTCTCTCTCCTGACCTGGAGTTGATCTCGGCACCAGCGTTGAGCAGGATCTTGATGATGTTGACGTAGCCCCCGGAGGCGGCCAGGCTGAGAGGGGTGTAGTCCGACACGTTGCGGTGCTCCTTATTGGCCCCACGCAGCAGCAGCAGCTCCACCACCTGCACACACACGACACACCAGACAACATGCGCTTCAATAATGACAGTAGGGCTGCACGATATACGAAAAATATGCGATACACGATAACATGACTGTATACTGCGATATATTTTCCCCTCTCTGCTTGCCATTCTACACTTTATCATGTATAAAATAGCTGAGAGCAGGAAAAAACATGGCTAATATACAGCATCAACTTAAAATGACAACATTTTTGATGCCTTTTTTAACCTTCTCACCAAATTTGCTATTATTACACACATGACCCAGACATGCGCTTTAATAAGCACAGTATGACCAACTGCACTTCACCACTGAGAACAGCACGACATGAGCTTTAATAACTCAAGAGTATCTATGACCAATTGTATGTATACATATACCAAATGGAGAAAAAAAAAAAACGCAGTCACAAGCTGAGTCTCATTATTTACTATACCACCATGTCCACAAGCATGTGTGTGTTGGCCTTTAAGCCATCATCAGTGTGTGCGAGCTTGTTTCTGCATTTTAAGTTTAAGGGGAGACGAGAATTTGTACTTATCCTAAGTCAACCATTTTTGCTTGTATTTTATTTTTATTTTACTGCCTCACATCCCACAAAGACTCAAATGACAATGAATGTGTGTCAGTGTGTGTACTTTTGCAAACATGCACTGAGTGTTATGTGAGAAACTGAGGGAGTTTTGTACCTCTTGGCGTCCGCCGGAGCAGGCGAGGGAGAGAGGCGTGTCTTTGGTTCTCTCCGACTGTGCCTCGATGTCCGCCCCCTTTACCAGTAGCACCTCCACCACCCCCACGTGCCCTGCGGTGGCCGCCAGGATCAGCGGGGTGAAACCTACGGCAGCACGAAGGGGACAAACATGGTATTGTTTACATTAGAAATACAGGTATTGCAGGTAAAATATCCTTTGTTTACAGAATCTTCTCTGAAACACAAGGACGGCAGAGCACAAGTCTGAAGGTAGTGGAAAGACAAATTACAAACTGTATGTCTGAGGTGATGGAAGTAAATCACTCCAAACACTCCTTCGTAGAAGACAGCCATTTCAAACAAAACACCAGCCATCGATTTCAAAACTTGTACAAGAACTTTTATTTTGGAGATGGTTGAGGTCTCCAGATCTGTGATTGTGCTAAAGTACAGAGTGAGGTGTCGTCTCTGCGACTCACCCTTCTTGTCACGGTGTTCGATGTTGGCTCCGCGTGCGATCAGCACAGACACCAGCTCCTCGTGGCCCCCAGCGCAGGCCAGCGTCAGCGCCGTGTCATGGTTACTCTCCGTCTGCACGGGTCGAAGATAGACAAGACGTAGGGGGTTAAATACAAACTTGCCAACACTAGACACACGACCATTAGAACATTTAAACAAATGTTGCCAACTCTCTATGCCAGAGAAACATTAGATCGCATAAACGAATGTAGCTATGCATTTTAAACATATTAAATGATTAACATTAAAATCAAAATTGGGAATTCCTTTATGACACTTATTTCTGGAGCTGCTTAAAAATGTTAAGCAACAAAAAGTATTTTCTTCTTTCTTCTGTATAGAGTGACTAAAGGCTTTATTGTCATGCAAACATGAAATGTGTCTTTTCTACTCTATTCTATTCTGTTCCTTTGATGTCAAGTAAAATCTATGCCAAAAAATATCTGGTTGAAAAGTACAAGTCTAAAAGTATGAGCCATATAGTCCTATAAGTATAAGCACAATCATGGATGGTGTGTGTGTGTGTGTGTGGGCTTCTTACATGTGCGTCGATGTCCACAGAGGGGTAGAGGGGCAGAGCGGAGGGGGGAGAGAGGCCGTTGGCGGTCTGCGTCAGGGGCTGGGAGAGGGGCGTGGGCGAGGTGGTAGTGTTCAGCATAGGCACTCTGCTGCTCACGGCTGCAACACACAGACCAGACACAGAAAACAAGTTCAATTCAAGCACTTTTACTGCGCTTGCAAAAGAGAGACAGGGAGCAGAAAACAAGTTGGTTGAAGTACTTTTACATGCCATTTTTAATTCAGAGAGCCCAGGTTAATAACTTTAATCATATTCAGAGACACTAAGCTCTCAAACCAATCAGTGGGTGGGCTGTCTATTTGGCAGTGCATTCTGGACTTGAAAATACTCACACACAAAAAATCCATGATTGAGTCCCAACCACAACATATGCCACCCATGTGACAAATTTCAGAAGAAATAGTCTAAAAGCATTCTTATTTTGTTTTTAATTTTAAGAGTGCAATACTTTTTTCCAGCCACCCATCCAACTTGTTATTTCTAACAAACCCACTGAACATGTGTGCATCATTTTTGCACTAAACATTCTGCTTTTCACAGCGAAGTTGTACGAGCTGGCAGTGGAGTGGAGTGAATCATAGGCCCTCTTACCCGCCATGATGTCGTCCAGTGTGTCGGTGAGCGTCTGGGCGGGCGTGGCCACCATGAGGCCGTCGGGAGGCGGGGGCGCCTGCGTCAGGAGTCCTTGGCCCACAACCATCTGCTGCTGCTGCTCTGTGTGAGCGGCCGCCGCCAGGGCCCTCTGGAGCTCCGGACTGGCCCCACCGGGGTAGATGTCCGAGGCCTGGGGAGGCAGAGACGGAGGGGGGTAGGCTGGCTGAAGCGCCGGGGGAGGAGGCGGCGGAGGTGGAGGTTGGTGCTGGGCCTGCTGGAGTTGCTGCAGCTGGGGCTGCTGAGGCTGGGGGGTGGGGGTGGGAGGCGGAGGTAGGGGCTGCTGCTGGAGCTGCTGGAGCTGCTGGAGCTGTGCACAGGTGCTGTCATCTGGGGGTGGCTGTTGGAGCTGAGGCTGCTGGGGGTGGTGGTGGTGGTAGATGATTGAGGCCTCTTGCTGCGATGGGAGCTGGCTGTAGACCGAGTCCACCACCTCGTCCTCCTCGTCCTCCTCATCTTCTTCCTCCTCTTCCTCCTCCTCCTCCTCTTCTTCTTCTTCTTCATCCTCCTCCTCCTCATCCTCTTCTTCTTCCTCCTCCTCCTCCTCCTCGTCCTCCTCCCCAGGTGATTGTTGCTCATCCTCGTCCTCCGGGAGCAGCTGCTGGCTGCCCAGCTCCTTCTCCAGGCTCTCGAGGAGCGCGGTGGGCACCGGTGGGTCCCTCGGCTGTTGTACGTGGTGGTGGTGGTGGTGGTGGTGATGGTGGTGGTGCGGAGGGGGTGGCGGAGGAGGAGGAGGGGAAGGCAGCAGGTGGCCTCCAGGGTGGTGAGGAGGAGGAGGTGGGTGGGCGTTGACCACGGTGGCAGCACAGGAGTTGCCGATGCCGGCGGGACAGACGCCAACAACCGGGCCACCGCCGCCATGCCCGGGGCCGGGGCACTGCCCCTGGCAGCCGCCCGCCTCGGGCCCCTTCAGGCCCTTGGCCTCCATGTACTCTTTGGTGAACTGCTGCTGCGTCTTCAGCTGCAGCTGCCGCTCCACCTTCTGCAGCTCCTTCAGGATCTTCTTCTTCTTCTGCACCTGTTCAAATGTCAGTCTAGTTACTTTAACATCTATTACATGAACTCAATGGTTATTTAGTTATTATTATTAAGTCTCATCATGGACCACACTGCTGTTTCAAACATACAATGTTGGCCATTTTATACACTGTACCAGAGTTATACTGTGACTGTGCGACATTACATTGTGCTGATCAGTTCCTGCCCACCTTGAATTCATGGATTCTACCATTTATATTATGTATGCTAATCCCAAAGCAAATCAACTGTCCATGTCAACGTGATGTGCCGTCAGCTTCGATTAATAAACCATCACAATTAAAGAACTTTTAAAAAGTTGCATATGCAATGGCATATGCAATACATGTTTTGCTGCTCTGCTTTCAGTCATGTTCAGCATGAAATATAAGGTACATGCATAAACATACACATGGACAGGGCTCTAAATTAACACACGCCAACACGCCAAACACGGGTGAGAATTCATTTTGGCTAGTAGAAAAAAATTACCTACCCGCCAATTTGGCTAGTAGCGCCCGAGTACAGTAAATTATGAACGGTAAACCGCTGCTTGAATGGCAACGATACGGCGAGATTTCCTACATTACCCATAAACACTACCGTCATGACGTAGCATCCCACCGTGGGCTTTCAGACGCAGTTCTGGCAGCGGCTACTCCATGCTGCTGTTGCGCGCGACACGACAGAAAACATTTCAGACGAACAGCCTACTGTCGGCTACGCTCGCATTATTTTGACAGGCAACTCTCCTCCTCTGCTTCTGTCGCTTTCGCTCCACCACTTTTAACATCACTATTAGGCCTACTGTTACTATTAGCACTCACCGACACAGAACCTTTCTCTAACAGGCTGCCTTTTTAAGCTGTGAGGACCTGACCGAAGAGTTTTAATAACATGACGCGGATTATGCCTACTTCTGTTTTGTATGTTTTGTGGTGGTGGTTAGAGCAAGATTCTGTGTTGGCGAATAGGCCTACTAGTAATAATAACAGTAATAGTAGTGACGTTTTTAAAAAGGAGTGGTTGTGGAAAGAAATTGCGACAAGGGCAGAGGATGATAACTATCTGTCAGAGTAGTGTGCGCGTAGCTGTCAGTTGTCTTCTGAAATGCTTTAAGTCCTGGCGCAACTTAAGTTGGAAAGCCCACTCCATCTGAAAGAAGAGCAGACCTTGCATAACCGTGCAAGTAGGCTACGTGAAAAAAAAAATCAATAACCAAAAAACTGCCAACGGCGACATTTCCGTGATAGTTAAACATAGCGTGCTTCTTGTCATTTTATTGCGCATGGTAGAGAAGAGCTCCTGGAGTAAATGAAGGTGTCTATAGCAGCATTTAGGCTACATAAACACACAGACATACCCATTATTGCATGCGTGTGTGTGTGTGTGTGTGTGTGTGTGTGTGTGTGTGTGTGTGTGTTGATCTCTCCTTTCCTCCTCTCTCCTCTTCTTTTCCTCTCATTTCTTCTCCTTCCTTGGAGTGTACAGATGTGAGGTTTTGTAGTGTTTGGCTGTGTGTTTGGTTGTAGGCTATGTTAAAGGTCTGTTGTGTGGCTTGAGTGATGTGATTCACTGTTTTCAGAGGTAAATATAAAGCAGAAGTTAAAAAAATAATTAAAAAGTGTATATAATATGCTTATTATGTTAATTAGGCCTATGTAGGCCTATAGTGTTTATGTGTTTTGGAAATAGTTGAATAAAATAACCATGATTTTTTTTTTTTTTTAAATAGCCTAACACATAGCCTAGTTTATTTTGGCGAGATAAAAAAAAAAAGGCTAGTTGACCTTCTGTTTGGCTGGTAAGAAAAAATGTCTACTAGCCAAATTGGCTGGTGGTGGAAAAAGTTAATTTAGAGCCCTGCACATGGTTTGTAGAGCGGGGTAACGGGTTGAATATCCAATTTTCACTCCCACCCCTGCACCTCCAGCGGCACCTGCACCCCCACGCACCTGCTCCTCGCGGCTCTTCTTGAGCTCCTCGATCTTGTCTTTGGTGAGCGGCTCGCCCTGGATGAGCTCCAGCGACTGCAGCTGGGCACGCTCGATGGCACTGATGCGCTGGCCCAGCTCGTTCAGCTTGCCCTCCGTCTCCTCCACGATGCAGTCCAGCGGCTGGTAGGGGTGGAAGGCCGGGGGCAGGGCGTCCGACGAGGAGGAAGAGGAGGAGGAGGAAGGCAAGGGGGCAGGAGGGGAGGAGGACGACACGGAGGAGGAGGAGGAAGGTGGCATTGGGGCGGGCTGGAGGGCGGCCTGTCTCTGCTTGGACGAGACTGAAGAGACAAGAGAGAGAGAGAGAGAGAGAGAGAGAGAGAGAAGAGAGAGAGAGAGAGAGAGAGAGAGACATTTAGTGAGAGTTGATTATTGCCACCATCGTTACCATCTACTGGCAGTTCATTATTAAAACCATGTGTTAAGTCCTACTGGTAAGTTGATTTTATTAAATGCCGTGACTGAGTTGGAGAGACTAGAGCGAGTAGAACCAGTTCAAGTTTCCTTGTCTCTGCAGTCACATAAATTATGAAGTAATTCTATGCCAGAAATTTCCAAACGTCTAACTTCTACATCTAGTCTACATATTTTGCCTAATTTCAGTCACCACTATTCAGCTATTTATAACAAAATGTCTACAGAGCTGAAAGAATGGTGTATCAGTAAATGTTGTGGCAAGTTGTTAAGAATTCCCTGACAGAAGAGTTGGGGGAAAAAACAACTTAACATGGAATTAGCTAACCAGTTGGGCATAACGTGTGTTAGATCTTCCCTGCTCACCTTTGCTTGAGGCGGGTGGGGGGCTAGCGACGGTGGAGGGCACACGGTCTGGCTCCTGGGGAGGCACCACCATGGCCAAGGCCTGGAATGGGACACGAGGGACCTGCAGGGGGAAAGGGGCCACACGCACGCACACACAGACACACACACACACATTTATTACAAGAGGAACGTTATCCAAAAGTATCTGCAATACTAATGCTAGATTTTTTTTAAGTCCTGATTAATTTATAACTGCATAAGTAATAGTGTCATCAGCTGACAAGCAGTTATGTTTAAGTCAGTGGGCTTTGTAAAATAAAAGGCATTCTACTCTAAGATAAGCTTTTCAGTTGTTTACAACCCGATAAAAGGCATAAATCAATATATCAAATCAAAATGTATTTTTATAGATAGCACAATTTAATCATTCATCACTTGATTGAATTTCCTGACCTAAAACACTTTAAATCCAAGAATAGAGCCATGCCCCTGTGGATGCGCCTGTGCTCACCTGAGAGGGGTCTTGCGAGGGGGGCGTGAGCTGGGAGAGGTCGGGGGCGGGCACTGACAGGATGTTGTTTGGGTAGTCTAGCAGGTAGGACACCACGTTAGTGTGGCCCCCCTTAGCAGCTTCGATCAACATGCTGGAGCCGTCCTGTTGGGAGAGAGGAGCGATAGGGTAAGGTTCACAGTACAACATATACGTACATTACCAACACTTATAACCCATTTAAGCAGAGCTCCAAACCAACAGTTCTCATCAGAATAAGGAAACAATAATTTTATGATTTGTTTCTTTAATGCGCAAAATATTCTATACCCTTAAAACTAGGATGAGCAACTAATCAATATATCAAATCCACATTACTAAATGTTCCTTAGAATATTCACATGTGTATTTTAACACCAATTTATATTATGCATTTACAGAGACGAATGTATTTTATTTTGGGTGGCAGTTAGCCTGCTTCCACATGATCTCAGTGGCATCTTTCTCCACAACATTGTGTTAATTTATTCATGACACAGCAGCAGCTCAGTACAGTTCATGGCTGCGGCCAGCAGGGGGCCTCCTCACCTTCAGCCGGTGGGTGGGGTCAGCCCCATGAGCCAACAGCAGTTCCACAACAGCAAGATGGCCACCGGCGCAGGCCAGAGACACCACCGTGTGGTCGTTATTGGCTGTCGAGCGGTTCACGTTCGCCCCTGGGGAGACCAGAGACAGAGGGAAGGACAGAGGGAGAGGAGGAGAGAGACGAGGGGTAAAGAGACTAGTTACTACTATTGCTTCATTATTAGTGTGAATAGGTCAGCAAGCATAATGGATCAAGTGGAAAAAATGTTTTATGTGAGCGAGCAGAATGGATCAGGTGGTGAAAAGGTAAATAAATGTTCTGTAGTTTTCCTGGGTGTACATGCATTTATGTGAATTACGCATTATGCACATGATTTGGCTGTGTGCTGTTGTGTGTGTGTGTCTGTGCAATGCGTGCGAGCATGCGTGCTGTAGGTTAGGTACCTGTACACATACCCTTGCTGATGAGGAACTGCACGGTACACAGGTGTCCTGCCCTCGCAGCCTTCATCAGAGGAGTCCTTCCACCCTCCGACTCATGCTCCTGAAACAAACACATCTTTAAGTCCCCTGAAACTAACTATACACCACAGGGGATATGAAAATATAGAAAAGTGCAAAATTGCTTTTGCAATTTGTTTGTTGTTTTTAAACCACCGTCAATCAATCACAGACAATCTTCAGTTCGATCTTAGGACATGAAAGACACCCATGTACTATGTATAAGGTTAACTTTGTGAAAATACCTACATGAAGAGGTTTCTACAACACATACACGCAATATAAAGAATCATGAATCGGACCTTTTCAAGTTCCAATGTGTGAGACGATTAGCGTGGAACAGGTGCATGGGTATTTTTTTTAAACTTTAATTTGACATTTTTTACATTATTGACTGGACATTAAAGAAGTCCAAGTCCTCACCAGGTCTGCTCCAGCTTGCAGCAGCACGTCCGCCACATCAGTGTGGCCGTTCTCACAGGCGTATGTAAGCGCGGTGTCCCCCGTCGCCGTGGTGGCATGCACATTGGCTCCTAGGACACAGGAGAGACAAATGGATGGATCAACTTTGAAAATTTGAAAGGGAGGTCATTTCATAGTATGAATGGGTGGTTACGGTCCCCTTTTTCTCAATTGTAGTGTGACTTTCAATGGTAAAGCATGATGTGTAAAGAGTGGAGTCTATGACAAACGATTTATGACCAATAATCATTGTCTACAAAGTGTAGCGATGCTCTGATCGATCAGACACTAATCATTATTTGCCCAAATTGCTTGATCGGCGCACCCAATGAAGAACCGATCAAAAAGCTGATCACATAACAAATTACTTGGGGTCGATCGATACAGGTTTTTTAATGGCCGATGCGATACCGTTTTTTTTTTCATCACCATTGGCCGATACCCGATTTCCGATACCCGATATTTGGGGCAGATATGGGTTAAAAAAAAAAAGGTTAAAAAAATGACAAATATTCCAGGTCTCAAGTTAAAAATAAACATTCCTTTAACATTATCAAATTGAGGTAGAACTTGTAACATTTAAACACCCACTCTAACAATCAAGTAATAAAAAAATAAAGTGTCTTAGTGCTTTTAAAAAAAAATCCCGAATGACATAAAATAATAAATATTGCTTATCGGCCAAAACCACACGCGTATTGGCCGATACAGATGCACTTTAAAAAAATGCAAATATCGGCCCAATTTCGGATCGATATATATATATATCGGTCTATCCTTACAAATTACTCACACATTTTTCTGACTGACCTACAAAGCTACGGTGAGTATTGCAAGTACGGTATGTAATGCCTTTATTTACTGCCAATTCTTCAACATTTACTTTGGATTGAAATGTCCCATCTCTAAACTGCTGGATATGACGAACACCTGCTGAACACTAAGCAACACTACAACACTTAAAAGGTGTGCCTCCCCTCACCTGCGGCGAGCAGGTACTTGACCAGCTCCAGGTGTCCCTCCTGCGCTGCCTCCATGAGCGGCGTGGAGCAGCCCAGCTCGATGTCGGCGCCGGCCTTGATCAGGAAGTCTGCCACCTCCAGGAAGCCCCCGCAGCAGGCCAGCGTCAGCGCCGTCTCCTGCGTCTCCTCCGTCTGGGCGTTGATGTTCGCACCTGATGCACAGCAAGGACAACAAGGGGTTAACTTCAGTGAATACTACATGCGGATAATACAAATGTTTCGGTCACAATCAGACCATCATCTGTGCAAATATGATGCACTGATGGTCTGACTATCATTGAAAAGTTTGCACTTCACTTGGGTGGCACTTATTTTCTAATATACAATAAAAGTACACTATTGCACCAGCATTAAGGTGTGCAAGTTCCCTTACTTCTCCTCTTTCTGTGGCGTTTAGGTTAGGAGACTTGAGGTTGAGAATAAAATAAAGTCTCCTAAACAGACATTCACCTGATGTCACATGGACCCAGGAAAAGTACGGGCTTGATTCCCCTCTACCTTTTTCCATTTCTATGCTAATACACAATTAGGGTTTTCACTTCTGCGCTATAGCTTTCTGCTGGATATAGATATAACAAAAATGTTGGCACAGACATCAAATGAGGACAGTGAGGTGTTTAACCGGAGTGATAAAAGGTCTACTTTACCGCCTCATTACTTTCCTTTAGTGACCTTATGTTTTACAGATACTGTACATAAACAAAGGGTAAACTTGTGGGGCAAAAAGGACAACTAATATCTAAATGGTGGTCAAAAGATTACGCTCCTTGCAGCGGCACCGTAGTGGGCTGAAATTGGCACCGATATGCCAGGGCCCCAAATATCCACTTTCTTACACCACCCATTAAGTCTGCCCATTTCAACATTTATCGCACTCCCACAGCATTTCTGGTCTGCCAGTTCCAGTTAGGCTGCCCATAGCCCTCCAGAAGGATTTAGTTACAACAGGGCAGTTATACCAGGGCCCCATTATAAGGATGGGCTCACGAGGAGTCTGCAATAGTATATTATTTGAGGGGGTGCCATACAATTGAGAGGATCTGCTCATACAAAAAACCCTGAAACTTGGTGCTATGCCCTTGGCCTCTGCATGACCATTGGTTACTAGGCTGTAACAAAGAGGCATTTTGAACAAGAGCGAGCAAAACTGTCAAGGTAAAAAAAAAAAGACATCAAGAAGCTTGCACCTTTAATTCCACCATCTTTCTCTAAAAATGATGTTTTCTCTGAGAGTTCAGAAAGCCTGGAAATGAACTTCAGAGATGACCAATCCCACAATTAACAGTGAGACGCCCAAATATCACTTCTTGCCACTACTCATGAATTCCATCTCATTCGTTTACTGATTTTGGCACGTCGTGACTATGCTCACACATCTGGGTGTAGCATCTGCAAAATGCTCGGCGTACGTGTTAAGAAAACATATACACACACATTTGCGGACTGCAACACAGCCAGGGTCCCGTTTTGACGATACAGAAATGAATAGCATGAAATGTATTTCATCGAAAAAATAAAACAGCAGCACATATTTAGCATCCATTTTCCTGCCAATACCAGCCAATCTTGCAAGTGGAAAATTGATTTCCTTTCGAGAGAAATGTTATAAGTCTAGATGACGTGCTCGCTGCTGTGCCTTTCTGCCAAGTCATGGTTAATGGGTGAGTCATCGGCAGAAGGGCATGTCATGTCCAATTTACATCCGCCCTAGATTACTCCGCCCTGGCTCGCATTCCTTCCTTGTTTGTGTCACATCTTTATGTGAAGGAGGAGAAAGGAGGTAAGGATGCAACAGAGGGAAGCAAGGAATAAATAAATAAAGGACAGCCGACATTCTCCAAGACTGTGTAGAACTAAACTCAACCCTAATTTACGGACTTGTTTGTTAGATTGATGTAGTCCACCTGGTGAGAAGTACTCTGGTGTAGCTGAAAAGGAGGAGCACACTGCAGCCAGAAACGGGTGACTTCAGAGTCCTGAAAACCACATCTTCTATGTAGTTTTTGTTTCGCGTTTATATGAAAAAGAAGCGGTAAGAGGAATGATTAAAAGGGCAACTGGCATTCCATCAAGAATGGACAGACTCCCATCAACGTAAACTCACCACATCAGGCTTAATGTCTTCCTGGGTGTGGGTGCACTCTGTGGTGTCCCAGAGTAAGACAGGTTGCCTGTTTGACAGGATGTAGCTTAATGCAGCAGGATGTAAGCTTAGCACCCACTCACCTCTTCAAAGTTGGAAAACATTGAACTGCTACACAAGAACCCCAGAGTAACACAAACAGCTTTTGACATGGCTTTCTCCTTGTATCAAGTGTGGTGCCATTACCTCGTTCCTCTCTCATGCACATCGAGGTTTACACACTCTCAACTCCTAAACCAGAGCCCTGAGACTAGAACCCAATTCCACTATCAAAGTGGGCTAGAAACCCATTTCCTTCTGTTATTCTCACCGTGTGCAAGCAGCAGTGACGCCATCTCCTCGTGCCTTTTTGTGGTGGCCTCCACGCTTACACACACTTACTCCCTCCAACAACCAACCCCCTCCAGACTAGATCATAATCCTCCAGTTCCCCCTCACCTTGTGCCAGCAGCAGTGCCACCATCTCCTCGTGGCCCTCCCTGGCGGCCTCCATGAGGGGGGTGTAGCCCTCGTCGTTCACCTCCTCCAGGTTGGCTCCCCTCTCGATGAGCAGCGCGGCCAGCTCCACGTGGCCGCCGCACGCCGCCAGCGTCAGGGGCGACTCGAAGGAGTCGGCCGGCATGTTGACCTGCGCGCCGCTGTCCAACAGCAGCCGGGCCACCTCCACGTGCCCATCCTGGGACAGCATAGGGGGAGCGGGGGAGGGCACAGAATAAACATCGCGGCATGGCATGGAATGGCATGGCATTGAATAGAATAACCTGACAAAGTTACTGTAGTAAGACAAGATTAGTGTAGTAAGAGTGCCTGTCCTGGGACAGCATAGGGGGAGCGGGGGAGGGCACAGAATAAACATGGTGGCATGGCATGGAGTAGAATAGAACAGAATATAGCCTGACAAAGGTTACTGTAGTAAGTGTCCCCGTCGTGGGACAGCATAGGGGGAATGGGGGAAGGGTATGGAATAAGTATCGTGGCATAACATGGCACAAGGTCAAATAATGAACATGGACTGACACATTTCTATGTGGTAAGTGTGCCCGTCCTGGGACAGCATAGTGGAGGGCACAAGAGAACAAGCATCGGCCCATGGTATGGCATGACATGATACTATTTATGGTAACAGCTGGCAAGGCATAGACAATAACTTTTTTCCCTTATTGAGGGCAACTCAGATCACACTTATCAAAAGTCCCTGAAAAAGAAGAGTGACAAGTGGCACGGTTATCACAGCATTGGATCTCATGATAATTTGTTCATATCTTTATTAGCCATGTTCCTTTTCCCCAGTCTTCTCCAGCAGAAGCTCACCATGCAAGCCTCCATAAGCGCTGTGTGCATCTCGTCAGTCTTGTGCTCCTGGTCTGCTCCCGCCTCCAGCAGAAAGCGCACCATGTCCAGATGTCCTGATCAACACAAGACAAGACACACGCACACAAATGGGTACATCAGTGAATGTCATACACATACTCGAGTAGCACGGACTCATGGCCTGTAATTATGGGATCTACCAAGTCCGCGCCACGTGTTGTTAGCGTGTCAGAGTGCATGTTGATGCTGGTGCCTTACTACAACCACATAAAGCTTCTAATGACTATTATGTATCTTCCTAGATGCCAACTATACACTGCCCAACTACCAACTTAAAAGGGGTACCCACGCCTCACCCTTGTGGCAGACCAGCGTGAGGATGCGTTCTTTGAACTAGTTGCAGTACGTGTTGATGCCAGTGTCCTAGTCCAGCAGCAGACTCTTTCAATGACTATTATCGGTCCAATAACCACACCCTGCCTAGCTACCAACTATCCCCTGCCCAACTAGCATGCACCCAACTACCAACTACCCTAATCTCACTTTTGTAGCAGCCCAGCGAGAGTGAATGGTCCTTGAACTCGGACTGTGTTCAAACTCATAAAACCTCTTATAATTTTATTATGCGTATACGTACTACACCACTTCTCCACCCATTCATGTGTGTCAAGGTGTAATGACATTAAAAGGGTTTTATTACATGAAAGACTCGTAGCAGGGCAGCGCGAGGGCGCTTTCCTTGGAACTAGTTCTGGGCTGCGTTTTGATGCCGGCACCGTACTCCATCAGCTGACTCTTCCAATGATGATCATCAATCTACCAACCACACCCTGCCCAACTACCACACACGCAACTACCCGAGTCTCACCTTTATAGCAGGCCAGCGTGAGTGCGCTCTCCTTGAACTCGTTGGAGTGCGTGTTGATGCCGGCGCCGTACTCCAGCAGGACGCGGGCCACCTCCACGTGGCCGGCGCTGGCCGCCTCCATGAGGGGCGTGTGGCCGTTCTCGTTGTGGTCCTCGATGTTGGCGCCCTCCTTCAGCAGCACCTTCACCACGTCCACGAAGCCGCCCGCGCTGGCGTACGTCAGGGCCGTGTTGCCTAGGCGATGACGGGGGAAATAGAAGTGGTGAGCGTCAAGTCAGATCAGGCCCGATCGATGTAGCATTTACATGATGTCATGACTTCGTTGGAACACCAAAGAGCGGCATGTTGGAGTAATGTTCGATGTAGAAGCATGAGTTCACCATGAGTATTATAGCTCTAACTTAACACCAGCCAACCGGCAAATGCTGGTGAAATTTCAGTTTGGCTGGTAGAAAATACCAACTCACTAGCCAGGTTGACCAATTAGTGTGTGTTAGCCTGAGTATCATCCTCCGTAGTGACCGCGCTGGCTCAATACTTTCGCTTGCTGACCACGGAGTCTGACCCTGCAGCCACCCCCGGCAGTTGGAAATTATCTCACTTAATGAGGGAATTAGCCTTTCGCAAAACCCCTCCCACAAACGGCCGCCAACCAATCCGAGCTCAGCAACGGTAACTAAGGAGTGTAGACAGCAAAAAAAGTAACACTGAAATGGGGCTGCGCTTGTTCCAACCTTGTTATGAAGATATTAACTGTCAACTAAAACCATTAAAGTGAACAGAAGAGAAACGCCCAGTGTGACTGCCCAAGAGCTGCGCAGTGTCAGTGCCGAAAGCCCGTCAAAGGTCTTGGCGGACGGCAATGTCCCAGTTTACACCAAGCACTATCAAATGTCCTGGTTACAGACATCACATCGCCATCATCAAGTTGTTGTATTTCAGTTGAATATGTAAGAGGGCTTGGGGAGGGGCTTAGACTATCAGCGAGCCTATTGGCTATTCAGATACTGAACGAATATCTGAATTCCAACTGCCGGGGGTGGCTGCAGGGTCAGACTCCATGGTCAGCAAGCGAAAGTATTGAGCCAGCGCGGTCACTACGGAGGATGATACTCAGGCTAAGTGTGTGTGTGTTTGGCTAGTAAAATGCACATCTTCTAGCCATTTACTTTAGAGCCCTGATTATAGCCCATTATTAGGTGCTCAAATGTGTGCCGTCGTCTCTGGTTTACAGCATATATAAGACCAGGTATACCATGTACGATTTACAAATATAATCTATAGTGTATTTATTGTAAGGTAGTGTATAATGAACTAATGTAATGTAATAATGTACTTTTGTATTCATGTATGCATGTATGCTACTTGACACCTTAATTTCACCCTGTGATCAGTAAATTATACTCTACTCTACGTGTAGGACAGTGCATGTTTATGAATGCTGCAGGTCAGGCGCTCACCTGTAGATGACTGTGCGTTGACGTCGGCCCCGTGGACCAGTAGCAGTTTGACGATGTCCACGTACCCGCCGCTGGCTGCCGCCATCAGGGGGGTGATGTCGCCCTTGATACCCCGGTCCTCCACGTTGGCATGCATGGCCAAGAGCACCTGGGCGACAAACACGGAGGAAAGGTAAGCACCTTCTGACAAGACAAACATAGGTGTGTGTGTGTGTGTGTGTGTGTGTTTCAGACAGTCAAAAGGGAAGAAAAAATTTAAAACACATGAGAGAAGCCAGGTGGAATAGAAGGAACTGCTTCACAAATCATAATAAAATCAATACATGTACATCTGTTAAAACAGTCAGGCAGCTAAAACTATGAATTAAGGTTGATAAATTATGTGTCGCCAATGCCAAATGATTGACTGCAGTCATATTTGAAGACAGTAGAGGACCAAAAGCACAAGCTCATTTCCACCCGGTCTCTGCAGCATCTGCACGGTCACCACATTGAAATGAAATGATACAGCCCTGCAAGAACAATCAGATGATGTCATCCAACCCACACAAGCCACAGCCCCCTTTTTTGTTTCATACTGTACCTCTAATTGGCAACGACAAAAGAATATACACAGAGCGCACTGTGTTTTTGTCACATAACGGCAGTCGAGTTGTTCATATGTATGCTGACAGCTGATTTGTACATCTATTTCAATGATGGAAAAAAGTAATGAATTCCTAATTCAGCAGTATGAGGGTACCTATATCTGAAAATGGTGACTGTGCTATTGTGAACTTCTGCAAAGGCCATGTAACGATGTAAAGCCACCCACCCAACTCAACTCAACCCATAGACCCTTAATTCGCTCCCTATTGTGCCTGTGCTGGTTCCATAGTAGCACAGCTACCATTTTGAAATGATATCATCTTTGCAAGATCAATGAAATGACATCAACTCAAGCCAGAGACACTTAAGTCACTCCCTTCCTACGAGCACAAAAAATAAAAAAAAACAGGAAAATGTACAGCACATAATGGTTTTCTGTGCTAACCGTGGTTTTATACATTTGAATAGGTTAGGGTGGGGGATATGGAATTCCTGAATACGTCCCACAGTGCATACCTGTGCAAGTTCATAGTATCCGGCGGAGCAGGCGAGACAGAGCAGACTCTCCCCCTCCTCGGTGTGTTCGTTGACGCTGCGTCCCTCGTCCAGCAGCTTCCGCACGGCGTTGACGTCCCCGTCGGAACAGGCCTCGGCCAAACTCCGGCTGAAAACAACCAGACTGCTACAATTACTGCCTCAGTGATGTGACAGGAATATACACAGTAGATGGTACTCTCCAGTAGTACATGACTGTGCTGACAATCTTATGCAATGTAACGCATTTGTCTGATAAGAAAAACAAAAGGTAATGCTGCATAGGTTATCTATACCTATTCATTTAGTATAATTTGATATAATATAAAACAAGACTAATTGTGTGCTGAGTGTAACGCAATGTAATCCTTTGTAATGTAATAAGTAATACTGCATTGTGTAGACATGTAATCTAATGTATTTTAAGGAAATCTAATGCATTTTAATGTAACAAAGGGTATCAATACCTGTTAAGTGAAGTGTTATCTTATGTAATGTGTGGTAACACAATGTGTGGTAGTACACATGGGATCCATACTTGTATTCTAGCTATATTGTAATGTATAGATGCTCTAGTCTAGATCCATACTTGTTTGGTGAGTGTGATGTAATGTTATGTAGTCTACTGTAATGTAATGCGTGGAGTAATACAACACATGGATCAATATTTATCTGATAAGAGTAATGTTATGTAGTATACCGTAAGATGTGTAATGTAATGTAACACAAGGGAGCCATACTTGTGTAATTAATATAATGTGTAGAGCAGTGCAACCCAAGGGATCCATACTTGTGTAAGTAATATACTGTAATGTGTAGTGTAATGCAACCCAGGGGATCCATACTTGTGTAACTAATATAATGGTGTAATGCAATGCAACCCAGGGGATCCATACTTGTCGGGCTGGCCGGCGTTGAGCGTGTTGTCGGCCCGCATGCGTGTGAGGGCGGCCGCCGCCTCGTCCAGCGCGCAGCTCACTGAAGACGTCAGCCGCCGCAGCACCTCGGGATCTGCAAAGGCTTTACCATCCGCAGTCGACAGTTTACCAATGCCTGTACCAGGCCAAGGCAGGGGGAGGCGGGTAGTTCCACATCCAATCCAAATCCAAACGCACACACGCATGCAGAGACACAGGCGCACGCACGGGTAGGTGGGGGCGTGGGGAGGGGCAGGGGAGAGGGGCGAGGAAGCCAGGTCAGTCAAAGCATTCAAAAAACCCAAACCAGGAGTTAGTGGCAGCCTAACACACAAGAGTGAAAGCACACAATACACACACGCACACACTCTGTCTCCCATATATGTACACACACACACGCGCGCACGCACACAAAACACTCCAAACAAGACCTGTATGTTAATGATATTTAAGTCCAAGCAACTCCAAAACCTGCGTCACACTTAATGAGCTTTAAGCATGCAAATCCACAAAAAACGTCTGGAAAACTATGACATGACATTGAATAAGGGCATTTCCCATACACACTTTCTTTTTCTTTTTGAAGTTGGCCAATTTGTAGAACACTGAACAAAGAACACACAACAAAGTGATAATGCGTTATGCAAAAACATGTCGGCCAAGATAGTCTGAAGGAATGTTTCCAAAGGCATGCGTGCATTTCAAATCGATCAACAGAGCTGTTGCTCACGTGGGGGACATTGGGGGGGGATAAACATTTGGGAATCTATTTCAACTCCCAATGTGTAATGTTCACATATTTGAACTGAAATAGAGGCACATAAAGAACCATTGAGTAGCATAAAAGCCCCAAGAAAGAAAACTCCCTTTTGGACTAAACTCAACACAAGGTCTTTTTTTGCTGTGCAGAAGCTGATTGACCATACATGCATACGTTAGCACAGGCTATGGGAAGAACTTGTCTCCCCATCAGCTATGCTAGATAAAGAGCTTAAACACGTCTGGGCTCCCTCGCTTGACTGTCCCGTGCCTGCGCTGGGTTATGTGCGACAACTGTGTAGCTGCCAAACAAAGTCTTTGATTGTCTTGGGAGTAAAAAACCCTGCGTCGAATGAGGTTACCATGCGAGAGAGAGGCCCAGCCAGTCAGCTAACGGCAACACCCTTGGAAGTATGTAATCACATCACATCACTTCAGACATCACATAGGCTCGCTAGCTAGCAGAAGGACATACATTATTACTGGCCTACTTGTTTTCAGTATGGCAAGCAGCTGTTGGTTAAAAAAAGAATTATATACTGTATCTAATTTATTTGCATATTTTTTCTCATTTGTGTGCCAGGCAGTGGTGTAGAAATTCATCAGAAGCCGAAGAATATAAATCTTTATCATTTAGTCTGGCAAGGAGCCACAGAAAGAAATGTCTTTATATATTATTTACATATCTTTTTGTTGTGCCAAGAAACGGTTTACAAAATTGACCCTTGTAAATTGTGATCACAAAAACAAACTTGACACTTGGAAGTTATGCTTACATCACAAATCACAACAGCTTCCATTTCATGCCACTGATTTGAACTATGCCAGAGAGGGCAAGTCTATGGTACACATGGTACTGGACGGTCCCAAAATATTACTGAAGTTTACAATATGCCCTCTAAATTATAAATGACCTCTTTCAAAAGCAAATTTTGACCCAGATGTTACATAAATATTTAGCAAACATTCATGCAATATTTGGGCCAAACATTTATTCAAACTTTTGGGTAAACATTTATCTTGGCTCCTAACTCGCAAGCAAAGCGCCCAACACTTTGGATCTGTAAAAACTAGAGAGCTAACATATTAGACCGGAGATGATTGAAAGAAACAGAGTGCACAGTCTTGGTGAACTCACTGAAGGTAGTATTATTGCAGTGGAACCCAAACCCCCCCCTAACATTTAGAATAGGTCTTATAAAACGACTGCCAAAGCTTGGCACAAATGTAGTGCAGCACTTTGTGTGTGTTTGACAGCGAGCGAGCGAGCGTGCGCAAGAGAGAGAAAAAGAGAAAAAGACAGAGCGAGAGAGAGAGAGAGACAGACAGACAGAGAGACAGAGAGACAGACAGAGAGAGAGAGAGAGAGAAATGTGTGTGTGTTTAACTCCTACAGGCAGACTGCTCCCCTGACCTATATAGGGCTCTTTTCCGCAAGACAGGGCAATGACGGCCTCCATAACATTCTCAGGATGGGAACAAACAACAAAAGCTTGAGCGCAGACAGGGCAGGCGTGGTAGTTAAACTTCGACAGCAGGCATATGCCTGAATATTTTGCTGTAATCCAATCCTGCCAGAATTGGGCTTATATTTCACCGTAATCTAAGACAGGCTCCCAAACTCGGGAGAAAAAGTTCAGGATTGAGTTGACATAGGAAGCAGACGTGTTTGAGCACTTCAACCCTGTTGAGGGCGCACGTAGGCTATCTGTGCGAGTAGGTGGGCAGTGCACAGCACTGTGTTCAAACTTCAACAGGTGACCTTGATGGTAGAAAAACAAACGCCCCTCACAGCCCATAACAAGAAGATAGAGCACAAGCATAGAGTACAATACGCTTTGTCTTCCGGCACGTTCCCGTAAATCCTTGAGAAAACGTACAAAGAACCTTTCACCCTAAAACCAACACCAAAAGTTCTTCAGACGCTATAAAAAGACACTAATACCGTGTGGCGAAGAATAACAAAAATGACCAAGGAGAATGCATTCATATTGTGATTGTATTAAGCACTCTTTCTACCTTTTTTAATGCCAATCTTACTAAAAATGTTCTGAGACTAGGATTAGGACCAAGAGAGAGGGGCACCAACCACTGAAACCTGACAGCCATGACTGTATGGAGGGCTGAGCCTAACTAAAAAAGTTAGGAAAAAAAGGTATAAATAAAAAATATCAACAATCAAATATCATAATGATCATAAAAATATTCTTTAATCAAGAATGTGGGAGAATTGATCACTGTAATCTAATATACATGTCTAATGTAAAAAGGGCTGTGTTACAGTGGCTATGCTCCCTCAGCTTTAGCATAACCTGAACTCATGTGGTGTGTGACGTCAGTGTTTTATGAATAAACACAGGGCCTGAATGACCTTGCGACAGTCTGTTGCCACATAGGGCATTAACAGAATTGAAAGGGTTATGATTCAGTTATGTTCTGGCTGGCTTTACGTTACTATTCTCGTCAAATCCATATATACTGAAAATCATTCATAAACATTCCTAGTACACCTTTAACCATTATTTGATGCTTCAAAAATACATGCAGCAGTGAGACCAAAAATAATATTTTTGTGCTTCAGAAAGGTACAATGTGTTTATTCACTGAAGTTCATGGCAGGTCTCATAGCAAGTCCTTGAGTCTGCTAACAAAAAAGTCCCCTCACAAATAGAGAAAATCTGGGAATTTCAAGTCAGTCCAAGTTGATCATATGTACAGCTACACCATTGTGTCATGTCCACAGAGCATAGGTACACGATGCCATGCCGTAGGTGTCGAGTGTGGTTTTGTCACCTCTAAAATAATTGCATGAGTCATATTTTGGTGAGATAAAACTTTTTTTAGCCTAAATCCTCTCCCCATGCTACTGGAAACAGGCAGTATGGTAGTCACCTCCAGTTCTATAAATCATGTGGTGATTGTCCTGTATAGTGCAACTGTGTGCATGGTGATAATGATGATGATGATACCCCTTTAGGATAATTGCCAAGAGTGGCATCATGAGGAGAGGATTTGGACAACAACAAACAAAAACACTCAATTTTGGCACAAAAAAACCATAAGCGATTATTTTAGCAAGGCGACACTATCCTTATTCATCAAGGGCAGGCAGATTGACATGAGACCGCAACACTCATAGCTACTTCACTCCACTGCTGCACTTTAACAAACCATGCCATGTGCATCTCTGTCCAGCGTCAACTGTTACTAATGTTTATTAATGAAAGGTTGGCGAGCAAGCCAGCTATTATGCGATAAGGCTTTGAACGTTAACATTAATTAAGGCAGTACCACTGACAGGTGGGCCCCATCTCATGTGCAAATTCGGTGCGGCCCTCTCGTCTTTTACCTGCAACCTCCCATAACATAGAAAATAAGTCTACCATGAAAAATATTTCATTACATTATTTTAGCAAGGTCAGACTATGTTAACACTATGTTTGAAAAGCAGATAGAGCCCAGGCTGAACCTCACTGCGATTTAAAGGGGTGATTGGGGACACCGTAAACTTTCCCCTAAACCGAGTTAAATCCACGAGCATGCAACTTCGCATCATGCTGCCCAATATATTTTTGATGAGGAGCGATCTCCCGCACAGAATTGTGGGTACGCGATGCAACACAATCAGCCCTTGTGGCACATCCAGGGTAGAATTACAACGCATCCAAAAGTTTGGAAATCGCCAAGTTTATGGAGATTTACCACATCGCGCAGCAAGTGTCCAATAGCTGAGCATGATACAGGAGTAGGCTGTACAGTAGCCCAGTCCCACCACAGAGCAGATTAACACAGTACAGCCTAAAGTTATCAAAGCATCTTCTAGGAGGGCAGAGAAGCATTTTGGTGTTGCGATGCAAAATTTGCATTGTGTGCTAGCGGATTATTACCCTTATAATAGGATGAATCGGAACCGCATGCCATGCTCTTGTAGAGCATGCGTGCTGCTCTCATCTCTTCTCTCATACCTACGGCCTCCAGTATTGGCAACCCTTTTTAGCAACTCAGCTTGGGCTAAAAGTTAGGTCAGACCAAGCTAGGCAAAACCACGTCTCATGATGAGATGAAGTGCGGCGGTGCGCTGCGCTCATCATCATCATCTCTCTCGCGTCTCGTACCTGCGGCCTCCAGCAGGGCCTCCAGTCGGGCCTGCGTCTCCGGGTCGACGGTGCGAAGGTCGACCCCGTCCGTGGCGCTGGACAGCAGCAGCTCGGACGCCGTCTTCATGATGGGGTTATCCAGGTCCTCCTGGTCCAGGATGAACGACTCCACCTGCGGGAGAACGATGGAACAAAAGGACCGTTAAAGATTGTTTGCCAACATTTTTTTATATTGCGGAAATGGCGGAATATAACGGAAATGGATGGGACTTAGTCATGGAACAATTGGTTGTTGGCAAACATTTTTCGTCTCGTCCCTTCTGACGAAATGAACACTGCTCTACATGTCTTTGGACAATGCATGACTACTTCAGGATTTTATTTCCAGATAGCAGGTGGAAGGGTGGGATTTGAACCTGCAACCCTCTGATCTAAAGCCCATCTCCTTAACCATTAAGCCACCACAGCCACCCCCCTCCCACCCCCAAACAAACCCACAAACAAACAAAACCCACCAAAAACAAACATTATTAGGACAGCCATACAGTAGACACACAGGTGGGGGGGGCCAAGCTTCAATCAAAACAATGTACTTTGGTTTCAGGCCAAACGTCAGGACAAGTGGGACAACAGGAAGGGAAGGAGACACTGCATATACAAACGTATGAATACATTTCAGGTATAGAGCAGTCCCTCCTTCCTGTTTTTCCCATCACACAATAGTTATGATGCGATTATGTATACAGCGACGTCAACACTGCTGCCAAAATCGGCTCTTTGAAGACACAGTAACATCTGTTTAATGCAAATGAGCAATTGTAGCCATACCCCGTTTCATGGCAATAATTAAATGGTCCTCATACTCTTCTCGTGTCCTGAACTTGTACGTACTTAATTACCTGCCACCTGCTTGTAGTTTCAGTATGATGTACTGTGCTGTGATGTTCTGTTGTGCAGTGGAATACATATAATAATATCTATTCAATTAATTAAAGTATATGAGCATAAATGGAAAAATATAAAGCAATTTAAAAGGAGCCAAGATACAAGATACAAGATACAAGATACAAGATACAAGATATTTTATTGTCATGTGTATATATTTGAAACATATATATACAATGAAAAGCTTCCCTGCTCTGGTAGTCCCAAAAAAGATAAAAAAGAATGTTAAAAAGGCAAAAAAAGTAGGAAAAAAAATATATATTTAAAAAGTTGAAAAAGTTGAAAGCTGCAAAAAAAAAAAAAAAAAAAAAAGCAAACATGCAAGATAAGTTACAATGTAACTCAAAAAGTTGCAGCTAAGAATGGGTATCATGGTGTGTTAGTGAACTCCAGTGTTGAAAGCTTTAATGGGGTCAGAGCTTTCCTTTCCGTTATTGTCAACAACACAGAGACACAAATAATTTACTGTAGACACTGTAAAAGCTGTGTATTCCAACAAACAAGTCGGTGAGTGTTAGCTAATATGTAACTGTGGTTTAGCCATTTGTCCATTGCCATTTTGGGCTGAAAATGGGTCATCTAGAGTAGACTGCACAATCTCATGTCACACCAAGTCAAATGAGAAGTGCACTGCATAGACGCTACAACAAATAAGCCTACTGCCTTAGAAAGCCATAATACAGTAACAAATTTGAGGCGCCGTTTACACAAAGCCAGGTATTTTGATAATCATTTAACTTCCGTGCGTTACGCAAAATATCTTCTTTCACACTAATGGCGAATCCGCATTTAAATATGCTGCCGAGAGCTTGTCATACATAATGTTCACCCTGTGTGCAGCAAGGAGAATGCAATTCAAGTCTTTTCTCCGTTTCTACGCAAACATCGAACAAGAGTTTTCAAAAATCTCCACTTTGGCCGGACTTTGTGGAAAGATTCGTTTTCAGAGGAAAAAATCTCTGCTTGCGTGTAAATGAAAGGCACAGACGAAGAGAAAGGTCTTCATTTTAGAAAATACTCTGGTATGTCACAGCATGCAATATTGGTCAAAAAAACGATAGTCTTAAGCCTTGTGACTAAATTACTGACTCCTTCCTATTAGGAAAATTCACAAGTGTCGCTCCAACTATAACTTATTGACCTTTATTGGGTAGTATCGCAACTGAAATATTTTTCTGCTTCTGATCCACCACTCGCATGTAATACTAGGGACATGCCGAGAAGACATTAAAACTGCAAAACCGTTTTTTGAACAGTGGGGTACCAACAGGGGGGCAGCCAAAAATCGAAACTGATCCTTGGGTAAGACAGGATCTCTTTTGGGTGTTGTGTGTGTGTGTGTGCTGAGATTTTGAATTAGTAAGGAGGAGGTCTCCAAGGGGGACTTTGCCATCAGTCTCTTTGTCACAGAGACTATTGTTGAGGTCCAGTTACAGTACAAGTGACAAGGCTGGGCTGGGCAATTTACATTTGGACTGGTACGCCCTTGAACTCACCATTTCATCTCGTGGGAACTCACTGACCCTCACTGACATCATCTGAAATCAAAAATAACTGCCGTCGCCATTGACAGTAAATTAAAATGGTAATGATATACCGAGTATCACCCACTCTGTCCATCGCTATTATTGGGCCTCATTTACTCATACACATAATATTGCGATGAGGATGGATGGGGGTGGGGTTGAGTGTTAATTCCCAAGGACGATTATTCATGTTAACGTATATTTTAATGATAGATGTCCGTCTGTCCGTCCATCTGTCTGTCTGGTCCTAAATCAGTAAAATGGTAAACATGATGAGGTATGGTTATGAATATAGCACTTTGTACACAGCGGCAGGATGTCGTCTCGTGATACAGGATATGCTGTGTAGGGTGCTGCCCAGGGGGTCGCTTCTGATCTCGGAAGCTACAGGCCTCTGCAAGACGTGCAAGTTTGGAAAAATAACATCTGAATGACTATGATTTGTGGAAATATGTTGTGAAATCAAGTTACATTTATATTGCGCCTACTGACATCCACCAAAACACTTTGTAACTTCTGACACATTTTAGGCTGTGAAGGAGAGTGTCCATGAGAAGAAGCTGTGCTTTTTTTTGACGCTTGGACGTCAATTTCACATTAGCTTTGAATTAGATGTTGCTGATGTATTTAGGCCACTTCTGTGTGAGCATTGTGCACATCTTCTCACACACAAGATACTGCTTCACAGCACTTAGACCGGGGGTGGTGGGGGGGGGGGGGGGGGGGGGGCTAGTACCGGTAGTGTGTGTGTGTGTGTGTGTGTGTGTGTGTTGGAGGGGGTTTATGCTAGGCCATGGTTTTGAGCTGTCTTGGTTAAGGGATGTGCAGTGAACACTAGGGCTGGGTTCAAAAGATCGGATCGCGATCCGATATCCATTCACATTCGAGAAGTGCGACATCGATTCACAACTTTCAAATCAAATCGATCCAGGAAATTTGGATCGAACCAGCCCTAGTGAACACGCCCCATAAAATTGCGCTCACTCACTGGTCAGTCACCACGATATGCATTATAACGAGCGTTTTGCCACCACTTGGCTTTACTAGACTTCTAATTTACACCGCTGGCTGTAAGCTGCCAACTTACACCAAGGCCATATTACAACTTAGCCAAACCCTGGTCACCAGTTTCTAACTCGCCTCATATGGCCAAGTGCTAGCTATTATTAGCTTTACTTTTCATGCCCGTGGTAATAAGTTAGAGGCTAAAATAAGGTCTAGCTAGTGGTTACACCTGCCCAACACACTGTAGATCAACATTCACAACCATATGCTTCAAGAGGAGGACCATTCCATGAAAACTCAATCAATATTAAAGAACGCTTCCATTTGCAATTGCATCATCAGAAACTTTGCCTATATTGTATCAGATGTGCTCTACATGATGTTAAGTGTTGCATGATCTGTTCATTTAAGTGTGTTTAGACTGTACAGCTGTGTCGTCACCGAAAAATAAGGTCCATAGACCTACAGTATGTGTGCGAAGTTAAATACTCCAAAAAGCAAACCAGTTTCAGATTGATTGACAGACTGACAAACGAAGTGGAGTGTATGAAGTCTCTGCAGTCAAGTGACTTTAACACTTGAAATGTAAAGCTAAAAGGTCACTGAAGTGTCCCCATTACATAGGAATGAGGGATAACTTGGGCCAAAACGGTTGCCACTGAAGTGCTGTAACATACTTGCTGTGTTATCCAACAAACACTTGTCCAACATACTGTATCTGTGTACGACAATTGATGTGGCCCAAGGAGGGCCTGCATGCAGGATGCTGGTGAGCTCTCCCAGACAGATGATGGCACGTATAAACTGTACGCATGACCTTGGCCTGATGATGGTCAGCATTCTCATTCATATGAGCACCTCTACCGTTCATGTCACTATAGCGGCTCAACATGCATCGCTTTCCCTTGTGTCAATGCCCATGGCTATGCAACAAAAGCAGGGAGAATATGCATATCAGTGATGACCCCCTTGCCAATTGGCAACTCTAATGTCAACAGGGTAAAATGAAAGGGTGCTATGGATGCAGGATTTCGCTACAAGCGAAAAGGGCCCGATGCACTACATGGGAATGAGGGATCAGAGAGTGTGAATGCAGGAACGCACACTGATGGAGTATTTGTAGGGAGACACACACAGATTTTTCAGTTGTGTGCATGGAACTCCATGAGACACTTTGCCAGTCAGTCCAAATTGCTGTTAGGAGTTAGCATGAGAGCATTTTTGCATGGATACCATGAATGATCAGCAAAAAAAGGGGAGGGTTGTTTTATTTTGCAAGGCATGACATAAAAGGCCATGTACTTTTTATTAATCTTAGGAAATTACATTCTCAGTAATTTTAAGATTTTTCCCCCTCTATAAATCATATTTCAGCCAATATTTCTGCTGCAAATTCATAGTGTGTCTGGGATGACTCACCGGAATTGAAATCATAAAATGTCAACATTTTCCCCTCCACAAACTCAGCAGCATCTCAACAACCGGATCTTCCTCATATTAAATGTTACAGAAAATGACCGGCCCAACTCAAAATGTCTGAATGATTATTTTGTTTTAAATAATCATTGGCCAACACAAGATTAGGACTGGAGATGCATTTATATGGTTTTCAGTCGGCCAACACTGACTGCTTGCAAATAATCAGTGCATCCTTGCACCAGATTTCAGAAGGATTACGTAGTCTACCTACCTTTAAAAAAACCTGTAAACAGACACACAAACTGAGGTTCACAAAATCATTTGTGGTGTGGGAGACCTTTAAGAACAGACTACAGTAAACACGCTGGACAAAAAACCCAACAACTGTAGGCTTAGTAGTTAATTCAATAAGGAACCATTTCCTCCCTGTTCTGCCTAAGTTGTGTCTGCCATGTGTCCGGACGGAGGCCCAAAAGAGACTGGGCGTGGTGAGCTGCTTGGTGGGAGGCAGAGGCCGGAGTCAGCCCTTCCCGTACGGAAGAGGAAAAACACACTGAATGCACTGCCACTCCAAAGAGTACACAAGCGTGCACGCACACGCACACAAACACAGACGTCACTGGCTCTTTTGCCCATCTGACAGCTGTGTCAAACAACCGGAGGTGTGCCAAGGTCGAAACCAATGTAAAACAAGAGTGCATGCTGACACAGACGCATACACACAAAGACACATTTCACAAACTGGGTTATAGATTAGTTAACCCATATCAGACTTCAGAGGATTTTTTTTCTCCTTCCCTTAATGTAACTGTCAATGTATATGTCTATGAAGTACATTGAAAGCGTTCCCATTTCAGCCCTCGTGACTGTAACTAGCTGGATAATGAGCCACTTTGCGTTGTGTTGCTGGTGTGTCCACTTCACAGTATCTGAGACTTCCAGGCCACTCGCACGGCTGGGTCTTTTCCACCCCTCTGTTTCCGGACAGCCCTGTTGTTGTTGTAACACTGTCATGCCAATATCAATTACCTGCTTGTTTTACATGAATAGGTCTGGCCGAAAGCTCCATTTGTCTGTGGCTGGAGCGAGTGAGCGGCGAGCGCGAGAGAGAGGGGGGCAACTGCTTAATGGAGGGCAGAAATGTGGAAGGACATGAATGTAAAGAATGCAGCGCAACACAATGACCTCTGGGAACTGTAGTCCAGTCCAGCGAGGGGCGCTTCTGGAGCGGAGCAACAATGGAGTGGCAGGAATGGATCCTCTCTCTCCCTCCCTCCCTCTCTCTCTCTCTCTCTGACTGTCTGTCTGTCTGTCTCTGCCCAGTTAATGAACTACAGTTCCCAGCTACCGGATCTATCTTGAGAGCAGGAAAGGCCTGGAAAAGCACTCGCCTAATCCTGCACCTCAAATTTTAGCTGTGGCCGGGAGCAGAGAACACCTAGAGGGGATAAGGCTAAACAAAAAGCCACTGCAAGTGCAAACAGGCTATTCCTGGCCTACTAGACAAACCGTATGGGCCCAAGAAAGATATCTCCAACCAGCCAGGATGTGAAGAAATGGCAAGCAGTGGGGAATGGATAGTCTGAGAAAGCTGACATTTGTGAGGCAGTGTCAAAGACGGCAGCTGTCAGCAGTGGCGGAGAGCAAGCAAGTGATGGTAACAAGACAACTGCAGTGGTCGGCACAACCACATGCTATTCTGTGCGTCATTGATCGGTCTAGTATTACGGATGAAATTGGAAGAAAAAGAAATGGACAAAATCAAATACATCCATGGGTCAAATTCTTCATCCTCACCCTTGTCGTTCACACAAATTCAAAACATGCTGGCAAAACAACTGTCTTTGATGTCATTTACTCAGTCAGTGGTCAGCAACCATGACTGCTTTGGATGTATGGCGAAGCAATTTTTAAGAGATCTAGTTTGAACCAGTTCAATGTTTCAAAACATTACCATGTCTGCCTCAGTAACCACACCATGCTCATCTGACTTGAGGCCAAAGAATGCGATGGAGGGACGTTTGCAGCACATACTCAGAGGCCCTACACTTCTTCGTGTAAATAAGCAAATCGGTCCTCCTAAGTCACATTTCTCACCATTTCATGTAGCAATGGTTAGATACAACACATGTTGTGTGGTGGCCACTACGAAATTTTACAATTGCACCCTAACATATACATCCCTTTCCAATACACACCAACACCAGGAAAACACCATGTCATAGTCATTTCATGGGATGGAATGTCATACATAATTGCAAAATGTTGCTTGCTGCTCCAGGCTGTTAACAGGAACTACGCCTGATGGGTAAAAATCAGGGGAATAGCCTGTGAAAAAGCAACTCAAGAAGCGACCATTGCTGACCAATGTCAGAAGAAATGATCCACCTCTGCATCGCAAAAGTCCAACATGCCTCAATGACTACCGTCCAGTGGCTCTGACATCAATGGTGATGAAGTGTTTTGAGAAGCTAGTGAAGTCCTTCATATGTACATCCCTGCCTAGCTCATTTGATCCTCTCCAGTTTGCCTATAGAGAGAACAGGTCAAGGGACGATGCCATCTCAAATTTGTTGCATACCACACTATCACATCTAGACAGAGGAAAGGGTAATTATGTGAGAATGCTGTTCATTGATTATAGTTCAGCATTCAACACCATAATTCCCCTCACTCTTGTCAGGAAGATGAAGTCACTGGGGCTAGACTTACCTCTATGCAACTGGGTGTTAAACTTTCTCACAAGCCGCACGCAGGTTGTTAGAGTGGGTGGCACAACATCTAACACCCTCACCATCAGCACTGGATCACCTCAAGGTTGTGTGTTAAGCTCCCTACTCTACAACATTTACACCCATGACTGCAGAGCCAGCAGCAGTCAGAATTCCATCATCAAGTTTGCTGATGACACTGTAGTGGTGGGACTGATCAATAACAACAATGAACAGGCATACATAAATGAAGTTTTTAACATCTCACAATGGTGCCAGCACAACAACCTGGCACTAAACGTAAGCAAGACTAAGGAAATGGTGGTGGACTTTCGGAAAAAGAAGGGAAACTACACTCCACTTTCCATCTGCAAACAACCAGTTGAGAGGGTAGAGTGCTTTAAATACCTTGGTGTTCACATCACAAATGACTTAACATGGACAAACAACACACACAACATCATTAAGAAATCCAGGCAGAGACTGTACTTTCTGCGCCTATTGAAAAAGTTCAAAGTTTCCACACCCATCCTAAAAGCCTTCTACTCCTCAGCAGTGGAGAGCATCTTAACAGGGTCCATCATCACCTGGTACGGAAACGCCACAGTGCGTGAACAGAAAGAACTACAAAGGATAGTGCGCTCTGCTGAGCGCTGTATTCGTCAACCTCTTCCTGCCGTGAAAGACTTATACACAAAGAGAGTGCTATCTAGGGCCCGTAACATTCTCAAAGACCAGTCACACCCAGGATATGGACTATTTAAAAAACTGAGATCTGGAAGGCGACTGTGCTGTCACAGAGCTAGAACTGAGAGACTGAGAAAGAGCTTTTTTCCTCATGCCATTTGCTTACTGAATTCCTCCTAATTACTTTGATTGAACACACACACACACACACACACACACACACACACACACACACACACACACACACACACACACACACACACACACACACACACACACACACACACACACACACACACACCTTTTTACTTTTTATTTTTATTTTATTTCTTCTTCACCCTTCTTCTGCACACTTGTTTTGCAACGGCCACGCATTTCATTACAAGTGACACGAAAGTGTCTCTATGTACATGACAAATAAATATCCTTGTATCCTTGTATCCTTGTATCAATCACAGTGTCAGTAGAGCTTCTGCTTGCAGTCAGTGGTACATATTGGATTTTTATCTCCCTTAATTTGCTTTGCCCCTTCTGATCCGTTTGGTCAGTGACAGCCTTTGGATTTCCTACACGTCTTGTGTGCTGCCTGGGTCAATGTATCGTCCAAATGCGGAATGCAAAGACAGGCACTCCATGTGGACTACGAACATGGACCGGATGACACACTGGTCTCCACCTCAACAGCGATGGTACGTGACTCAGTCGATGGAAGCATACCATACCATCCGCGCTAAGCGCTGAGCTCACACAGTCACAGATCCATGTCCACGAGCTTCTCTTGACGATAATCAGAATGTTTGGTTAATTGTACAGCATAGTGTATGGCGTACAGCCAGGCGGTCTCTGTTGTGACTCACAAGGAGATGAGACCGAGAGGAACCATGGTTAGCCCTACTGACCCAAGAGAAGGCGCTTTTAAAGGACGTGACTTGGGGATGACGTACTACACCAAGTGTAGGCTGTAGTTTCGGCGTCTCTGGACGCTAGCATTATTCCCTTGAGGTGAAAAATTCCGGAAGGCAGTGCACCTTTAACCTCTATGTTATGCCAGATGACAGACATCAAGAATGTATCTCTTTATAGCATAAGTAACTCAAGAGGGTGATGGATAAAATGCTATGTAAACAGCCCATCGCCTGCCCGTTGTAGTTTTTTTTTTCTTTTTGAAATTACACCATCATTGAGAATTGCATGACTCACATTTACAGACTGTAGGGTTAGGATTAATTGTACTGAACATCTTTACATTTTTTACACACAGCTAATAAACAGCTAAAGGTGTTGATACAAACATTTCACTTGTAACTACAACTAAATAGACTGTCAGTAAAACGTTTTGTAAAAGCTGACAAGGAAATTATGTGGAGATATGTCGTCCCCAGAACCGCATATGCTGCCGCCCGCCTGAAAAAGCTGCAAAGTTGAAAATGAGTCCGCGACTTGGGCATTGGCGCTGCCATTGCTAGCCACCCAGTACTAGGCCCAGCTCTCAGCCTACGCCGCATAAATAAAACATAACATCGATTAATTTAGTGAAAATCAAATAATCTGGTATGATTTTCTTCAATACATGACAATAATAGACCATTTACGTGCGTGTTGTGCCATTTGAGGGGATTCAGATAGCTACTTTAGAGTAATTTTATCGGCCAGTGAGTACAGGCTTCTTAGCTAACTGGGATAGCAAGCTGTCGAGCTAGTAAAGCCGATGCTCGTTTTCCAGCGCTCTGGCTAACGAAGGCTCTTAGCTTACCTCAGAAACCTCGTCCTCGTCGCTGCCAGACCCAGGTCCAGAGGAAAGCACTGCAGCCGCTGCTAGTTTAAAATCCAGTCTGTCTGCACTAGGCCCACCAGGCTCGTTAAACAAGCGTACTTTCTTTCCTCCAACGCCAATGCCTATTCCCCCAAGTCCGACTCCTGGTGTTGCTCCTACCCCCATCCCTACCGCTGGGGACCGTGGAGTCACCGAGTCAATCTCGTCCTCAAAGCCGTCCGTCAGCATAGCCGTCCCGGCTAATGCATCCTGCATTCTTGTCAGAACAATACGTTGATGGGTAAAAATATTAAGTGGGTTATCTACCGTCTTGTATATTGTCTGAATTGATGTGTTTTCACTTCAGGAAATCGAAAAACTCCCCTGAAGCGAGAGTACAGGCATATCTTTCTCCCCCAGCCATTAACTTTCTAACAACCTATCCTGTCTCTGACAAGCCCCACCTATGAAGAATTCTGAACAACACAATTGGCTGAACGGCTGTGACCCTACATGTTGATTGGTTGTTACAATTGACAATCAAGTAAAACCTCGAAGAGAAAGTTAGGTTTACCAGTATCACGAGGCTTTGCGACTTAACGTCATGCTATCCAGCAGCTAGTGATGGCTAGCACGAATTGCGAAATACTCCCCATGCGGTTGCACCCCTGTACAGTTAAATAAACTGTGGTGGCCTCTCCTACAACGGTGCATGTAGATGATGGATAGTAATAACAGAGACATTAATGACAATCTATTGTGCAGAGTATGATGGGTCTGCAACATTCAATATGATCGCTTGCTAACAATTAGCAAATCGAACATGTAATTCTAAAGGGCTGTTAAAACGTCAGCCACACTAGTGTAATGTTACTGCCATGGTGTACTTCCCAACTGTACAGTGTAACTGAAGTCAAGTGACATCATTCAAACACCACAACAGCTATTAGCGAACTGTCAATGTAATATAATAATGACAAAGTCCTAACTTTGTACATTACAGTGTCCGGTGGCTATGACATGCCACATTATTAGTCTGGGCGGTGTCTGCACGACAACAAGGCTGCTGGCAAGGGATGTAACCTTGTGGGCTGTCGAACACATTATGGAACATAAAAATATGTTCCGTGTAGTTCTAGTAATACGTGTTGTTTACCCCGGAGATTTGACATTGCAGCCCATGTCCTGTCCACTGTCAATAACGGAACATTGATTATCTGGCCGGTGTTCACATTGTTGTTTTAATTCTGTCCCTTATGAAAACAACATATAGCACCAGCCTACCAGTAAAGCCACTTGAGCTTGAAAAGTGCTGGTGTTGTTGGTATTAAGACAGTACAGTAATATTAATCTAGCAGCGTGAGAAACTGCAAAACTTCACTGCGGGTGGGGGCGGAGCACCAGGTGGAGCTACACTTCTCGCGAGCTAGTTAGCGGCGCAGTGTTACCACGGTACTTGGACTCACTGAGACACGCCGGCGCCGCAGCGAGAGCTTTTTCCACTAGAAATCTCCAGGTAATGTGAATAATTTATGATTTATATGAATGGGAAATAAACGTTTTGGCGTGAAGCAATGTTGGCTAAATGTAACACGCGACTTCACGCGCACGTTAGAATATATCAAAGCACAGAATAGGAAGGCTAGGCCTGTCTTTGTTAACTAGCCTAGATAGCTAACACAGCAAGATTCTCACTTCTGCAAGTTACATACACGCCAGGAAGTAAATATTGTGTTAACGAATGTCTTTTGTCGTTTATATTTGTCAGATTCGGGTTACCATGTGGTACAGTTGCACAGTACAGTAGTACACCCCATGGGCAAACGCCAACAACCACGATAACGTTCATTTAGCCTATGGCTAGCATTGGGCTACCTCTACATTATCTGTTCCACCCACAATTGATTTGATAAAATCGAATTAGTTGATGCCCATTAGTAGCCATTTGGTATCGGCAATAATTATTTGCATGGTCTGTCTATGAGGGGGGAAAAATAGAAATTCGAACGGCTGATAGTATCGATACTGGTGCAACGACGAGGGTCTAGGAGCATGGTACACGCCTCCTTTCTCGCTTTTCTGTTGAATGATTGATTGGTTCAACCCGATCATCATTTTCCAGTTTTGTATGATCACCTAATATCTATTTCACAACCAGATTATCTAATGTGAAAATGCAATCCGAGGAAGACTTATTCTCACCCTGTTCATTTACAGCTTTATGCTGCGCGCTCCAGTCAACTTAACATTGACATGAACAGCTGGCATCGAATTTTCTACCATATTGCAGCCAGCTTCAACTGAGATTCCAGTACAAAAAGCCCGAATGCATGCAGTGCAGATGGCATAGACTATGCAAACTTCCAGTTAAATGGTCTAATCATTGCACAGTAGGCTATAGAGTTTGATTGAGTCTTTGTTAGGAGTGTGGGAAATTGTGCTCATCACAGCATGGTTCGGTTGACTTTCATGAAGTTCTGACATTTCTATAAATCAATACACAGTAGATTTTTTGGTTTGATTTAACAGAGGGTCTTGGTGCTGCACCTACATGCAAACAAGCGTAACAATAACAATCACTCTGGTCCAGTTTGTTATCCCACCCATTAGGTCGGTCCTACTAAAGTTTGTGTACATTTTCTTTTCCAGAAGCTCACTGAAATCATGGCAGATGAAGGATACGTGGTCCGTGTGCGAGGTCTACCCTGGTCTTGCTCGGTAGATGAAGTGCAGCGATTTTTCTCTGGTACAACGACACAATTTTTAAAAGCATACACAGAAATGGTGCATGCATATAATGGCCTATTCTTTTCTGATATAATTTGTTTTATTTTTTGCATGAGGTTGTATTGTATTCACATTGTGCTTTAATGCATTAAGAACAAAATAAGCATAAACCATGGGGAAAATATTAGTGCATTCATAGTCCATACCACTATAAAACACTTACTTATTAGTGTGTGACCTTGTGTTTACTTTTCTATTTTCTTCCCCTGAAAAGAATGCAAGATTGCAAGCAATGGTGGGAGTATCCACTTCACGTACACCAGAGAGGGCCGACCCAGCGGAGAGGCGTTTGTGGAGTTTGAGTCGGAGGACGATTTGAAAGTGGCTGTTAAGAAGGACAGAGAGACGATGGGCCACAGATATGTGGAAGGTGTGTATGACGAAGTTTCAGCATGATTTTTTTTGTCCCTTCTCCAGAAACATCGCCTGAGAATATTAACAAGCCCGTAGCAATTATTTTAATATCTGTTTGATGGGCTTTGCGATATTGGGCAAACGTGTGGCTTCTCAAAATACGTTTGAGCGGTATGGCTAATATTTGGTTTTGGTGTGTTGTAAGGGTGTGCCCGTTTGTTTTCTCTGTCTGTAGTAATGCATTCTCTCGCTCTCTCTCGCTGTCTCGCTCGCTGTCTCTCTCGCTCTCTCTCGCTGTCTCTTAGACAAATGAGAAATTGTTGGCAACTGGACTTAGAGTATTTTTGGAGCTTCACAAGATGCATAGCTGCCTACAACTAAAATATTTTGACTAAGATGACCTGGATAAATGAGCATCGGTGCAAACATCTGTCTGTGTGTTTTCCAGTGTTCAAATCAAGCAATGTTGAAATTCTCTCTCTCTCTCTCTCTCTCTCTCTCTCTCTCTCTCTCTCTCTCTCTCTCTCTCTCTCTCTCTCTCTCTCTCTCTCCATTATGCTTCCAGTGTTCAAGTCAAACAATGTAGAAATGGACTGGGTCCTGAAGCACACAGGTCCTAACTGTCCAGAGACGGCAGGCGACGGCCTTGTGCGACTGCGAGGTCTGCCCTTTGGCTGCAGCAAGGAAGAAATTGTTCAGTTTTTCGCAGGTACGTGCTCACTCGTATCCGATCCGCCCATCCCCCAGTTCACCCATAAGTCATTACCGCACAGTCTGTCTGTTGTCATTTTATCAGGAAAAGTGCTTGAGATTGTCCTTGGTTTGTGTTTGTGTGTGTGTGTGAGAGAGAGAGAGAATGGAAAGAGATGTGCTCAATCATGTCCATGATTTCTCTTCACCCCCCACCACCAAAAAAAAAAAACTTCCAGTATGGATGTCCTGATTTTTTATTATTATTTTTATTTTTTTATTAACACCAGGAAACTACTCCCATGCCCACAATTACATTCTTTTTCCAGCACATACTGTAATAGATAATGTATAATATCACATCTTAATGTCCTCCAAAGATATGGTGCATATAAAGTATTATTGCATGGTAAAGGGCTCAGGACCCTTTTGTGGTGGGAAATACCATGAACCACGTCTTCATAAACTTACACACCATTACCATCATTAGTATTGAAACATTGGTAGATTAACCATTCCCAGTGGGCAGAATTTTAAAATTAGTTAATTACGGTAATTAGTTTTTTAAGTATTCCTCACCAGAAGATTTTTTTCCTGCTTTCCCAGCTCATACATGGTCCATTTTAATGCACTCTTAGTATTTCCACTCTCATCTGGTATGTATGTGATCTGCTGCATAAAATATATATAATTCCTTCTTGTTGAAATGGCAAAAAAAAACATCCATAGAAACACTAACGTCATTTTTTTTTGTTTTGTGAATGGGCATGTGATTTAATGTCCCCAACTGGGGTTATTTGTCCTTGGGTTGAAGGGTTGGAAATCGTGCCAAATGGGATAACATTGCCGGTGGACTTCCAGGGGAGGAGTACGGGGGAGGCCTTCGTGCAGTTTGCTTCACAGGATATAGCTGAAAAGGCTCTAAAGAAACACAAGGAAAGAATAGGGCACAGGTGGGGATGGTTGGTCTGGTCTGGTCTGGTTGGTTTTTGGTTGGTTGGCTGGATAAGTTGCTTTTCTTATGGTGTACACCTCTTTTATTTATTAACCTTTTTAAACGATCTTCAATCCAAATGCCAAGAGCATACACATCTCTCTCTCTCTCTTTTTTAAAAAAAAATCCACAATGTGCATGCTGACAAACACTCATACACACACCGACTCTTTTTTTTTTTTGGGTGAAAGGGCCAATTTACTGGCCCTTAGCTTTTTAGGAGTGCTGAGCCGTAATGTGTCTCCTGTTAAATATTCTTTGAAAAACAAAACAAAATCGAAAACAAGATCATATAGGTTTGCCATGTTGCATCGTTTTGTTTAAAACCAAAACAAACGGCATACTTGACAATAGCATGCCAGTGAATATTGGCTTAACAAATAGCTTTACCGCTACAGTACATGCAAGGCGCTTTTGCATGTTGTATGAAATGCAATACACAATGTGTATGCGATTAACTATTAATGAAGAAGTAAAAAAGTGGGCCCTCTTCAACCAAACATTCAATTTTCTGCACACACACTTGCCCAGCACTAAGTCGGACACAAATAGGGCACTACGTTGCTGATGACAACAAGATGGAGCATGCACCTCACAGGTAATACTCTGGTAGCCTTGTCCGACTACTTTTGTTTTTTGTGAATTTTTTTTTTATTTCTTAATTTATTTACAATTTTAGTTTGCAGTCTTTTTTATTTCCCCTCAATGAGGATGCCGCAGAAACACATTGCACGACCATGTTTTTCCAAGAACAAGCTTCCTGATCGGTGACCATAAGAAAAGTCATGTTATTTATCATTTGGCTTCCCTCTTACAAAGGTTTTCTTTCTTTGGTTTTTTGTTTTCCCTTTTCATCTGCTTCATAACTTCTAAAATCAAGTTGCCCGACTGGTCTTGGTACAGTAGTAACATCAGACGTCTAGCCTTCTTATTACTCTGGCGAATACAAGGGAATGCATTATTTGTATATTATCTTATATATGTCTGTCTGTTAGTTTGTATGTCTGCAATGCTTGATGATGGGGTATTTCCCATATCCGAGTGCACCCCTGGGTTTCCATCGTTGTCCTCGTATGCCCTTGCTCAGGTACATTGAGATCTTCAAGAGCAGCCGCGCAGAGGTGCGGACCCACTACGAGCCCCAGCGCAAGCCCGTGGGCATGCAGAGGCCGGGCCCATACGACCGACCCGGCGGGGGGCGCGGCGGTGGCGGCTACAACAGCATGAGCCGAGGGGGCTCCTTTGACCGCATGCGCCGCGGAGGATACGGTGGAGGTGTGTATGTGGGCACCAGATGTTTGTTTGTTTGGTGAAGGGTCATTGACGTTTTTGTTAATTGTTCAACATGTTTTGTTAACATTCGTTAACTGTTTTGTATATGAAAATGAATAATAGTGTAATCCATACTACAATAGCAGCATTAGCTGTGGTTGCACCACCGTGACTGCTACTAGAAATGCCTTAAACCAAGTTTGATTCAATAAGTAAGGGGGTGGGGGGGACTGTCGCATCATGAAAATGTGCATTTTGCAGTGAAATGTTGGCGCTCTGGAGCAATTTTAAACTTTTTGCATGACCTACTGTAAAATGACAATGTAATCCCTGTAATGTAGTTAATTAATAACATATCAAGCCATCTCTGTCAAATCTCTCCCTCTCTCGAAGGTTTATCAGATGGTCGCTATGGTGATGGTGGCTCATCCTTCCAGAGCACAACCGGCCACTGTGTGCACATGAGAGGCCTCCCCTACAGATCCACCGAGACCGACATCTACAATGTAAGTTACATTACATTTTGGACATTCTTTTAATCCTAAGCGACCAACCATTATTTAGGTACAGGACATTGTTTATAGTCTTTGAAGTAACTTGGGTTAGGTGGCTTGCTCAAGCGCTCTTGGATGCAAGCTCAAGAACACTTAAATTTGTGAAAGCCCACACCCACATTATTTGAGAAAATAGACAAGAAATTTAAAATGCAGTCTAATGAAATATCAAATCCCATTTCTTAAAGGGACACTGAGAGTTTTAGTTGTTTATTTCGAGAATTCATGCTGCCCATTCACTAATGTTGCCTTTTTCATGAATACTTACCACCACCATAAAATTCGAAGTATTCATTATGCCAGGAAAAATTGCATTTTTCATACATGAAAAGGGGGATCTCCATGGTCTGCAATTTTGAATTTCCAACAATAGCCATTTTTAGCTGCAAAAATGACTACTTGGACCATACTAGAAAATATTTGTTTACTACTTCGAAAACTTTCATGTAAAGATCAAATTTGGCAATTGGCAGCCCGGTTTCAATGAGCAGCATAGTTGCAGTACCCTTTTTGACCATTTCCTGCACAGTGTCCCTTTAATGTCTTGTGAAAAAGTGAACATATCAGCTTTGCTCTTGGTGGCGTTTGTCACCGGACCACAAAGGATGGTGTTTTGTTGTTTGCATTGAAAAGTCAATGTCAAAGTCTGATGTCTAACCCAAATGTCTTCTTCAAACGTGTAGTTCTTCTCGCCGCTGAATCCGGTGAGAGTGCACATAGAGATCGGGCCAGACGGCCGGGTGACTGGGGAAGCAGATGTGGAGTTCGCCACACATGAGGACGCAGTAGCCGCCATGTCCAAAGACAAGGCCAATATGCGTAAGTAGATTTTTTTTTTCTCCCTCTTCAAATACTTGTTGGAGAGTAGTTGTCATAACCTATATAACCATAGAGTAGCTCACACGTCTGCAGATATTAGGGAAATGTTAAAAATTCAATGCCCTGATTTTTGCCAGAATATGTTTCTCAAATCTTTGGGAAAAATCTATGGCATGGCATACGTGCACTTTATTTTTTGAGTATTATTACATTTCTGTTATGATCTTCACTCACTTATGATCTTCACATGCCATCAGAGCACCGCTATGTGGAGCTGTTCCTGAATTCAACAGCAGGAGGCAGCAATGGTGGCTACGGGAGCCAGATGATGGGAGCAATGGGTAAGTGGCACTAGGTGAAGTCAGTGGGGAATCTAATTTACTCACACTAAACTGCGCCAATGCAGGCCCCTGTAAGGGGTATTTTGGAGGATCATAAAGACATTCTGCCTCAAAGCTAAAATGTCACCGTTGAAAAATATGGGCTGAAAGCTCTTTAGGCACGAGGCAGGCTACATATAAAGCTCATACCAATAACTTTGGAAGGATGTGTAGTGATGTAATGTCCACATAGTGTATGTAAGAGTGTGTGACAATTATTTAGACATGAGTCAAGATGGTTAACTTGGAGCTTCATGGTGGTGCTGGTGTTCACTCATGTCCTCTCTCTCTCTCTCCCTCTGACAGGAAACCAAGGTGGAATGAACAGCAGTTACTATGGCGGCGGTAGCCGGGGATCCATGGGAATGAACGGCTTGAACAGTGGAATGAGCATGGGGGCCGGCTGGGGAATGTAGACCTCTTCCACCACCACCACCATTTCCAACGTTCCCTTCCACCCCTCTTTATCTACAAGTGCTGGTTAGCACCAAGGGATTTACTGAACAACAGGACTTTTGTCATCTAAAATTCAAGCTTTTGTTTCGTTTTTCCTTGAAATGGCAAATTTGGCCTAGGGAGTTAAGATGTGAAATGTTTTTTGTTTACTAATGTGAATGGTGGAGGAAGGATTTCTTACAGTACATTGTGAATGACCTGAGGAATGCTGAACTTATGTACAGTCTTGTGTAAATTGAACCCATCTATTTAAATGTTCCTACTTTCCTCTAACCCTAGTTGCTCTTGTAGTCGCCTTTGACAGTATTACAGAAAGTCTTATGGGACAAACACTATGCCTCTGCTGGCACACAAGACAATGAACCTTTCCTCGTTTTCTAGTCATACGCTGACATCTGTTAAGGTTTACAAGTTTTGAGTTATGCGAGAGGTTTTACAGTATGAAAGAATTCAATTTTAAGTTTCCTTTATATTACCGGTAGTACCACATAGGTTAAGGTTTAAAAAAAAAAGTTTTCAGCTGTATCATTGCTCTCCATTGTTTTCCTGTAAAATGTTTTTTCCTATGATCTTTCATAGCAGCATCATCATCATTCATTACAGTGCTCTGCACAGAATAGCAAAAAATCTTCCATTGTACTCTTCAAAAATGTCATGTACAACTGGCATAGTTGGGGAATGTTTATTAAACTCTGCAGTCATTTCTTATCAAACGTGTTTATAAAACAGTTCTTGAAGTTTGGAATATGTCAGACTTTTGCAAAAAAAAATCTTCAGAAACATTGCTGACATTTCCACACATTTCAAACAAATGAATATGTAACAATTCTAAAATAGTTTTAAGGTTTTTGAAGTTTGTACAACATTCCTTGCAAGTCCACAAATATTTCAGTAAGTAATTATTATGCTCCATGATGCTGTTAGGATCCATCCCTTCTGTTTTGGTTAGTATTAAGTGCACAAAGTAGAGTTAGTCGATCTTTACTGATTTACAAGAAGGTCATGATTTTACTATCTTATCAGAGAAATCTTCGAAGAATTAAAAACAAAAAAAGAAACTCATAAGCCTCTATAATAATGTACATACAACTTTTTCTCTGCTAGCAATGCCCAAATACATATCTAAAACTGGTCCCGCATTCCACCTTTTAAAAGTGTCTTTCAAATACTGCTATTAACATAGCTGTTAAACTGTCTCTCAGCAACAAACAAATACGCCATGATCCATATCAGTACTAAAACAAAACCATATTAAAGCTAGAAATGTGATCGACTTGAATGTTACATGACGAATGTCCAAAATGGAACAAAAACGGCAGTGCAAAGGAGTCAGCTGCTCGTGGTTCCGAAAGTATTTTCCCACTAAGAATAGCCTTGTAAAAACTACTTGTAGACCAAACCCTATTGGCAGAATGGTTTTTACCTGGTGAGTTGGTTTAACTTGACACCGTAGGGGATATTCAAAGCTTGGCCATGAATCTGGCTGTGCTCTGTCCTCTAATTACAACGCCTGGACTAGTTTTGATTCCGAGTTACAAGTCAGTGAGATGGGCTTAGCACGGCGACCTGGCCCATGGTGCTCTCCCACTTCCGATCCCACTACCTGCAGGTGGATCTGAAAAGACCTGCATCAGCAAGTAGTCAAAGAATATGGAAGAATATTCTGGTATTCAATTTAAAAAGTAAAATTGTCATCAGTATGCCCCACACCCTGCTAAAAGGGGCCGATGACAGCAGCTGAATCACACCATGCACACAGAGCTGTTGATTAGAAAATGTGTATATAAAATAAATATAATACAGCTCAGACTTAATCAAAGGTGTAATTAGTTACCCTGGGCAGAGCTAAAAAAAAAAACTAAACTAAATAAAACAAAAGCAAAAATGGAGGAACACCTGTACCAGTAAAGATGTAGCCAGATTAACTAGTCCCTCCACATATTGCACTCATAGATGGGACCTGACTGCACTACCACTCATGTGGCAGACTGGTACAACGTACATCAGACCAATTAGTGACTAGTGACTGGGGATTGTGACAGACGGATGGTGTGTACCCACCCAGTTAAAGCACCTATTCTCTAATCACCGATAGACCTGGTAAAAATTATACCAGCCAAACGCATCCAGTCAGACCCTGTGCAAAGCGTAATCAGAGGCTGGGTTTCCCAGGCTATGAGACGCTGACCTGTTATAGATTGAATCATTCAGAAAACAACAGACACTACAGTACACCTGGCTATTCCTCCCTACATTATTCCTGAATTTCAGGAAAGTGCATGATGAATGCACAGGGACAGAGACACTTGACGGATTAAAGGGTACAAGAAACTCCCAGCTTGCTAGCGTTTACCGTAAAACAGTCTAGAGAACGTGTTTTACAATGAAGATAGTAGTATCTGTTGTGTGTGTCTGTATGTCTGTGCGCGTGTGTGTGTGTGTGTGTGTGTGTGTGTGTGTGTGTGTGTGTGTGTCTGTATGTCTGTGCGCGTGTGTGTGTGTGTTCTGTCAGGAGTCTGTGGAGCTTCTCTGGAGGAGCAGGGAGTGGCAGATGTCACAGACTCGTACAGGTTTGGGGTAGGAGGGCAGTGCCAGCTCGTTGCTGGAACAGCTGTTGCAGTAGATGTCCCCGCAGTTACGACAGTGGTGCTGCGGAGGGATTAAGAGGGAGAGAGACAGGTCAGGTCATGGCTGTATGAAAAAAATGTGTCAGTTTAAGGTCACAGTTACTAGACTAAACAAGACTAGACTGGCATGTCATCCTGATAGGAATATGTAACAGAGTATGTCACGGAGGAGGGAGGGAAATTCTTTGTGTTTATGGTTTGTTGAACTGGTCAGACAAATCTAACATTACTTAATGGGCTGTGTAAATGAGAAGATGAGTTGAAGATGTTCTTACCTTCCTGCGTGCGATGGAGAATTCCTTATTGCACTGCTTGCACTGAGTGGCTTCATCATCCTTCAACCACGCATGACCCTGTTGGGGACAATACAAAATCACCTGCAGTCATCCTCAACACTACACAGGATTTCTAAGTAATAGTATATGGTATCAGCTTCAGCTTTAGCGTATTACTCATTACATGTTTTGTCATTAAATCCAAACAGGTTTACTCTCAGAGGCGATGTTAGAAAATTGCGGTGAAAAAAAATACATACAGTATATACAGTATTTTGGGCCTCTCCTTTGAAGCTGTGGGGGCCTTGAATTTTACTGATCCATCAGCCTATTTTAAGAACACCAAAAATACCTCCTCACCTTCAAAGCTTTGTTGACTTCTTTGAAATCCTCCATTTTCAGCTTGGACCTACAAGACAACAGTGACTATTCAGTCTTTACCCCACTTACCAGGGCGAAAGACAGAGATACTTTGAAAAAGGAGTGGACATAAATAAGTGAAAATAAACATTAAGATGGGAAGTGAGAGAGTGAGGGAAAGAGGTGGAGAGACAAAGGCGAAATAGTATGAGGAGAAAAGACTAGAAAGTGAGAGGTAGACAGAGGAAGAAGTAGGCCAGAAATTAAGATGTAAAGCATATTCAGCATATATTTTTTAAATAAACGCACCCTGGACCTCATCGCAAGCCTCCCAACACCCCCTTAACCTCATCATAAGCCTGTCAAAACACCCCCCTCTACTATGCACACTCAGTAGTAGAAAGGGAGAGGGATAGAGAGAAAGAGAGAGGGGTAGAGAGAAAGAGGTAGAGGTATAGTGAAGTACTGACTGGCTGAGGTGGAGTCCCATCTCCTGCAGGGCCTGCTCCTGCTCCTCACACGTCTGCTGAAGCTGCTTCTTCTCCTGCTGCAGATCCCCCAGCTCCTACAACACACACACACACACATTTGTGAGTGGCACCATGAAGGCTTCCTGGGACTCAGTTGCCAGCAGGGACTTTGGGCTGGTTGGTTTATTGATTAGACTTAAATTATGAGCAGAGTCTCATGAAAATGTCTACAAATGCCCACATGTCTAGAAACATCTTATACAGGACCCAGGACGTCAATTGACCTAATGCTATACAGGGGCACAGTAGGGCACCAAGAGATAATGCGAGCGCGCAAGCAAAAATATGTTTTGCAGTTATTCATTTTCAAAGCTTGCAAATGAATTATATTATTCTAAGTAGTGCATGTTCACTATTTTGTGCGCATTCTGTAGATTACTCTGTATGCTAAATTCCAAGGAAGCAAGGTTGTTGGTTTTTTTTTTTTTGTGAAACTCATACCGGGGCACAGAAAATCAATACCCAGGCACGTTCCCCTGGAAAATAGGTCTGGCGACGCCCCTGCAAAGGACAGTCACTTACTCACTCGCCATCACAAGTTGATGCTGCTTCTGTGCCTTGTTCCAAGTGCCTTGTATATGAGCCAGCTGTGGGAGGTTTTTACTTGCTTGCCAACATCTAAGAATTTATTTGTTACCTCTGCCAAAGGAGATTATGTGATTGTGTGTATGTTAGTGTGATTGTGTGCATGTTAGTTTGTTTGCTTGGACATTCGCGGTGCATGTGTGTTTCTGTCCAGCAGAAGGTGGAGGTTCGCTCTCTGAGCGGTTTTCTAGTTTTTAATGTTGGAAGCCCCAGGAGATATAGTATGTTTGTTGTGTGTGTGCAAGTTGGGCAAACCAGCTGTTTATTTGCCATACTATTCAATGTGGAATTCAGCAACAGCCTTAACACGCTTCTTTTTTCTGTTCTGCATGCGTACATGCTACTCTGACTGTGACACATCAACAACATCCTGCTTGTACAGCACCACAAAAATGATTGCCATCAGCACATTGGGCATAGATCTTGACATCAACAGCCCAAGTAGCCCTGTAACTATTACTTTCACAAGTGGCTCTTTCATTTTCATCCACTGTTATTTGGTATGCATCATATGTACAGACCTCTGGTCATGAACCAGCACATGGTCTGCTCGTCCCTGAAGTGGTTGTGATGCATCATACTGTATGATTTGGTGTTGTTCATGTTTGATAGTATAGAAGGGCATCTGCTTACACCAAAGTCTCCTCTGTTCCTCTTCCCCTTGTTTGTTTTTTTATTCTTTTCGTCTCTCACTGCCTGACCATGACATTCTGCTACATTTACATTATAAATGATATTGATATTCTTATTTATATTTTATGCTCCCTGACTCTTATGTGGTTATCTAAGGGCAAAATGTATACAGAACCATGCAAATGCCCCAATGGTGTCAGCACTACCGGTGCATGCTGCATAAGAAATGTAATAAAAAATAATACATTAATCGAATAAATTCTCCCCTGTACGCGCGAACACACACACACGCACGCACGCACTTTGCAGTGTGTACTGAGAGTGCTTGTGTTAGCTATCTGTAAGTGGAGCAGTTCTGTGTCTCCCATTGTGAGCCACGTGGAAACACTTCAGTCCCATGAGTCAACATCCTGTGGCACCACAAGCATGGGAAGTGGGAAGTGTGAGCTCATGGGGCAAACAGAAGGCCAAAACAATCACACATTATCAGACCTGTGTGATTACATCAAAAAAGACATTTGGATTGGGCGTCCCACACTGTCACCATGTCATGTTTTTCTCTTTGTTCCAATAAATGTTAATTCTTGCACACACCCCACTCCCACAAGCAAGATTTTCCTTTACAATGAGTCATACGATGGATCTGAATGAGGTTACTGAGAAAAAATATAAATACTCTATATCATGTTGGGGAGAGGGGAACCCAACACATGTACTAGGGTAAGTGTGTTTGTGTATGTGTGTGTGACCTTCTGTAGGCTCTGTAGCTGCTGCCACAGTTGTCACGCCAATGAGCCTGGTGTAGCTCTCCAAGCACTTATTTGCAACCCCAGTGTTTTTAAGCTGAGTGGGGAAACTCCACTCCACTTCACTTCACTTCGTTACAAGACTACTAATGAAAAGCAAAAAGGCAGATAGTTATCAGGCTGTTTTTCGCACCTGTGTTTTGAGTTGAACATATGCATGTTGAGGCTCTTGACTTTGTCCAGGTGTGTGTGTGTTTGTTTGTTTGTTTGTTTGTTTGTTTGTTTGTTTGTTTCACTGACCTTCTGCAGGCCCTGTAGTTGCTGCAGTTGAGTGCGCAGCTCTGAGCTGTTGTCCTGCTCGCGCTGCAGATCTCTCTGCAGACCCTGACGCTGCTCCTTCTCGCTGCGCAGGTCGCTCTCCAAGCCCAACCTGGCAACGCAGCACCAATCAATTACACACAACTCATCCCAAACATAATACACTCAGTTACATCCACACCACCTGGCAACAATCAATTACACATACAATTCATCCTCACTGTCTAGACCAGGGGTCCCCAACCTTTCTGGGTCAGAGGGCTACCAAGGCCTACCCGAGATCTACTGAGAGCTACCCGAGGGCTACTTTTGTTCAAAATCCTCTACTGATGTCTTGATATCATTCCGAAATCACACTAGATTGAATGATAATTTGCTTATAAGTTATAAGGAAATACTCTTTATAGGCTATTAAGAAATAATCTAATATTTAAATTAAGAAAAGCATTAACTGTGACTAAAATCTTGTAGTCGTGACTGTTTATTCTGTTAACATCTGTATCCTTGGTGGGCACCTCAGTAGCTCCTGGAGGGCTACTTGGCGCCCGCGGGCACCACGTTGGTGATGCCTGGTCTAGACCAAATCTGAAAACCATCTGGAAGTTTATATACAGCTCAAAAACACTCTCCAGAGCCAACGGAGCAGAGCACCCCCATATGTTGCATCGTGGACACAATTTCTAACCAGAATGCTTCACACCGTGTCACCGAGTCACACTGTGCATGTGTGCTGCACAGATCTGCGCACAATGCTGCATCACAAACGGGCGCAATGTAATATGCTAATCTTATTAACAACTCAGTACTCTCACAAACACTCTAATCTGGCAACAAAAGAAATCCAGCAATTTGTACTAAAACCACAAAACTCATCCTCACTCTGCATCTCCAATCTCAGAGTAAAGGGGACACAGTTCGGTATGGAAACACAGTGGACTGTTCTTAAAGTAAACATTTCATGTTTACCATGTCCCGATGGCACTCTTTACCTTTTTAACTGGTTCAAGCGGGATGTAAAAAAGCGTGAAAACTCTTTTCTGCTTGGCTGACTTTGTCCTGAGTGTACCTGAGTGAATCGAGGTCAGTGAGCTGTTGCTGCAGAGCCTCCACTTTCCCCTCCAGCTCCGATCTCATGTCCTTCTCACACTGGTCCGTCTGCCTGCGGGCCTCCTCGCCCTTCACCAACCTGAGGGGAGGTAGTAACCAAGCACATGAGCAAATATAGAAGCAAGCAAATAAACAAATATATTAAATAAATAAATACACAAATAAAGTAAACAATAGTACAACAGTACACAAACTAATAGTACAGGACAGATCGCAAAGATGTCCCACTGCTGGGTGAGATCCTTCAGATTCCAATCAGCACCTCACTACTGCTCCATTGTACTTGTGCACTGATGACAGAAGCATTCTATTCAATTCCACTCTACCCTATTTCGGCAATCACCACACCTCTGCTCCATGGCCTTCATGGTCTCTTCCATGCGGTTCATCTTCTCCACCAGCTTGGCTGCATCGTCCTCCTTCTTCTTCACCAGCCTGTCTGTTTCCTGCACACAACAAAGCAAAATATCAATCATGGAGCAACCGTCACTAAGGTTGTGGGTGTATTCTGGCTGTCATGCCAATGAGCCTGGTGCAGCTCTCGAAGCACTTGTTTGCTACCTTAGTTTTTTTAACCTGAGGAAACTCCACTTCACTTCACTTCACTTCACTTCACCTTGTTACAAGACTACTAATGAAAAGCAAAAAGGCAGATAATTATCAGGCTGTTTTTCACACCTGTGTTTTGAGTTGAACATATGCATGTTAAGGCTCTTGACTTTGTCCAGGTGTGTGTGTGTGTCTGTGTGTGTGTCCGTGTGTGTGTGTGTGTCCGTGTGTGTGTATCTGTGTATGCACCTGTGCCTTGTTGAACATCTGCAGGTTGAGGCTCTTGACCTGGTCCAGCTGGTGTCTGAGGGCTCCCAGGCTGTCCTGCTTCTCGTGGATGTCCTTCTCCAGCAGCTTCATGGCCACCTCCATCTCCTGCTTCAGGCCCACCTGCAGCTCCAGCTCCTTCTCCAGCTCCTGGACAACACAGCACACACACACAGGATAATATTGGTTTGTAGATTGTAGTCTGGTAGTCGTGCTCTTAGTCCGAATTGTTGACCCTGCCATGGCCTAAAGGTGGGGCACTGGGTTGGATTCCAGGCCGGGTCATTTGCTGATCCCTCCTTGTCTCTCTCTCCCCACTCATTTCATATCTGTCCTTCACTGTCCTGTCAAGAATGAAGGCAAACCCTAGAGTCCTAGATCCATTTCCCTAGCTAGGCTGGCGACACCTAACAATAGTGCCTCCTCTCAATTTCATAGCAACTAGTTTCCAAGCTGGCATCCTTTTACCATCATTTTATTAGCCAGGGTAGCCAAGCCCCATAGCCCTGATGGAAGGTCCTACAGTCCCCACCTGCCGGATGCGTTTCTCCTCCTTGTACTGCTTCCACACCACGTTGTACATTTCATCCAGGCCCTGCCGCGTCTGCCTGTACGTCTCCAGCTCCACCTGGCTGTCCTGCAGGGTGGCCTAAGCACAGACATGAACATAATACATATGTATTAGTAGTAGTAGTAGTAGTAGGTCTCATTAGATCAATCACAAGCAGGTAATTGGAGTGCTTCTGGGTCTTCACCTTTTTTCCTTGGTGCTCATCAGTGTAGGGGCTCTCAAACTTGGTCCAGGAAGACAGATGCTGAGGCACTCAAGGTTGCAATTTTTTTTTAACTTTTTTATTTGGTCAAATAAAATAGTAAAAAAAAATGCAACCTTGAGTGCCTCAGCATCTGTCTTCCTGAACCTCATTAGATCAATGTTGACCATGGATACTATGGTTTGTGGTGTTGCCCCGTCATCTGTGACTTTGTGAGTGTGTGCGCTCGTGTGTGTGTTTTTACCTCCTCTTTCTTCTGGCTGGTTTGGAGGATTCTGTCGTTCTCCTGCTGGAGCATCTCGTGCTCGTCCCGCAATGAGTTAATGCGATCTGTCGCAGCAGTGAGCTATAACATTCGCAGTTAATTCACAATTTTAGAATGCAAAAGAAAATGAGAGAGGGGTGAAGGATTTTTATTTGTTACAAGGTTACAGAATTTGAAGGAAGAATGCAGTCTTGTGTTAAAAGAAATACGAAGGATATCTGCTATCTCAAAATTATGCTTTGAATTCTTTTTAGTATTTTTATGATTAAGATTATGAGGGTGACAACTGAATTTGCTTTACTTGTGATCTCTAGGGCCAGGGATTTTCAATATGGTAATCAAGATAAATCATACCATGTGTCACCAATGCTACATGCGGGTGTCCTCCTAAAGTGGTGTGACTTTCCATTGAACTCCACTTATTCTCCTAGTCTCCTAAAGGGGCATAGCTGCCATTGGATTGCAGCTTAGAGCCTAACGTCATGTGGAGTCCAGAAAAAAACCTCCTTATGAACCATCTCTACCTTATCAATAGTCTCTACTACTACTATGTGTTGCTGTAAACCTTATTTTGAGGCTGCTCACCTCCTCTATGAGTTTACTGTTGGTTTTCTCCAGAGCGTCCATCTTGGCTTGCAGGTCGCTGACGGTGCAGCTGAGGTGCCTATTCAGCTCCTCTATGTAGTGCTTCTGATCCAAGATGGCCGTCATCTTCTCGTCACTGGACCATGCAAGTAAAGAGAAACGTGGTGTGAGGGTGAGGCAGCTTTTTGACAACTCTGTGTGTATGCATGCAGATGTGTGCAAATGAGTGACGTGTTGGATTTGTCTGTGTAATGGGTATGTAGCAAGCTAAACCCCTAAACCCTTCTAGGATAGCAGATGTGTGTAAATTAGAGATATGTTGTATTTGTTGATTAATAGAGTGTATCTACCAGAAGAACTGGGGAAAAGCAGTGAGAGAGACTAAGTTAACAGTGAATTTATAAGAGGGATCATTGCACACTTACTCTTTTGTGGTTTCGCTGTTCTGTGGGTCTTTCAGGTATAAGGAGAAGTCAATGACTCCAACCTATAGAAATAGAGGATACAAGTTATAAGATGCATCACTGCCTTAGTCATCAGCACCAGCGTGCCTATCAGTCATCACCCACAATGGAAGCAGCTGTGGGTCTATGGAAATGTGAATGAATAATTATGCACAGCAGTAAAATTCAGAGGGCAAACTCCCCTTCACAAAAAGGCACGTAAACTCTGTTTTAAAAGCTGTGCAAATGATTAACCCTCCACTGAATTAGCGTTTCGGTTACAAAAAAAATCTAATTTGTACTGCTTCTCAAACAAGGACAGACAACATAATCCTACACGTTCTATCGAAATACCCAAAAATGTTCACTTGCGTCTTTTGTAGCTTTAAGAGAAATGACAGCACATCTTTCATTAGTACATCAGTATGCTTTACCTGCGAGTCGAGATCTTCCCCCTTCACACAGAGGTTGGCATCGATGACATTCAGCCCCACCAGCATGCCCACAATCACCGTCCCCTCCTCCTCCAGCATTAACGCTCCAGGGTCGTAAAAATCGCTGTCAAGATTAAAGACAACACATTCATACGATTCAGATCATTGAGAACAATTTAAGGTTTACAGATTTACGTAATCATAAAACCCTGTTGTCCTGGCAACAATATTTTAACTGGAACTTTATAACCAATGAAAGCTGAACAGAATGTCTAGCCTGGTGTTTTCAAATGAGATTAACATGCGTACAGTACATATACCACCATAACGGCTTCAATTTAACACGTTGGTTACCCCACCTTCTTTCACCGACTTTCATAGACAAGACTTACCAAGAATGTAACTCAAACAACTTAATTACCATGTATTTTCCATTTCATTTTTCTGTAAAATGTACATGTCTCCTAACAGGATGGACCTGAATAATCGGTGGACATATCACACGATCCTACCCGAGAAGGTCTTTCCAGGCAATCAGAAGACATCAATATTCATGTATTACAAACAATATAGCAAGTACACTGTTACGTCCTGACCCAAAGTCCAACGTACCAGAAATGGAAGACCACAGAAACGGAATCAAGTTTTACTTAGATTTATTACTTAAATGTCAAAAGTAGTAAATGTTGAAAATGAAGTAAATGGGGGATAAATAAAAGTGTGTGTGAAGTGTGTGGATGTGTGAATGAAAATCAAAGTGTAAAAAGGTGCAGGAGAGGAGGAGAGGCGACGGGCTCCAACGCTGCTTCTGGCAAACTTTTGAGTCTTGTCAATCACAGTCAATGCGCCGCACCTGGGTTCCGGAAACCCGTGCTGCGCCTACGGAGGTGATTACGGTAAAGAGCGGGGAGGAGCCCCACGGGTCCGTAACAACAGCAATAGATTTGGATGGGCTTTTGGATGGGCTTTTGGATGGGGTTTTGGATGATTTAGTGGGTAGGGAAGTGGTCAGATCAGAGGGTTGCCTGTTCGAATCCCAGCCTTATCTAACACCTCCATGGCTGAAGTGCCCTTGCGCAAGGCACCTAACCCCACATTGCTCCTGGGACTGTAACCAAAACCCTGTAAATAACTGTAAGACGCTCTGGATAAAAGCGTCAACTAAATTCAAGTTCAAGAACTTTATTGCCTTGTTGACATAGGCGACAGGAATTTGTTGTGGCACATCCCCAGCATCAAATACACAAGTGTAGTGAAATATAATGCAAGTGTAACGTAATGATCTTACCCGAGGAGGTCTTTCCTGTCAATTAGGGCCTTCATGTAGTCAGCCAGCTTCTTCTGCATGAGGGCCAGGTGCAGCCAGGCACGCGCCCGCCCCAGCCCTGTCCTGCTCAGCACAAACAGGAAAACAAACAAACAAACAAACAAACAAACAGGTAAACATCACAGCTAACTGGTGTTGTACAGAAATATGGTATGCCACCAGAAAGTGAAATGAAATCATCTGAAGCATCAGGCTACCAAAAATCAACACCATTCACTTCACTACTTTTATTGACATGTGCACCAAACTCATGGAGGTAAACAGATGATTTGCACAATTCACTAATTCAAGATCATCACTTTGTTGGTTGAAATAACTGCTTGGATAACACACTCCAGGCGAGACGTACTTGAGGCCGGGCATATCCCGCACACTGGTGTTGATGTCGTTGGATTCGGGACACAGCTTGTCGATGAGCTCCAGCGGTCCCCATATGGACTTGTTCTGGCTGATGAAGGATTTCCTCACTGTGTATTAGAAAATAGGACATACAAGTGGTTAAGGCTTACAGCAGTGGTCTCCAAACGGTGGCCCGCGGGCCAGATCCGGCCTGGGCGTGGCAAATATTTGGCCCGCCATGAGGTTGGAACAAATGAAAACATGTATGTGTGCCAGGTTCGGACTCAAGTCCACTTTTTTATGGATTTGGACTCGTCTTGGACTCGCTATCAATTGGACTCTGACTTGTCTTGGACTCGGACACTGGTCTTGCCAAATTGAGCTTTTGGACTCGACCGGGTCTGTCTTTATTTTATTTAGAACATTGGCAACCATAAATTCTATAGCGGAGCTTGAAATCCAACAACATAGCCTACAAGTTTGTCTTCACATCCATGGCATATGGGTTACCTTCAAAACATCTGCTTTATTGATATTCATCCTTTTCATTGCTTAACACTGACCGACTTGGACTCGAACCTCTTTGGACTCGAACTTGTCTCGGACTTGACTATTCTGGTCTTGGACTTGTCTTGGACTCTACAAAGGTGGACTTGACTTCAGCCCTGATGTGTGTTATTGGTGGCTCTACAGTCGGGCAATTTGTTTGGACCTTTGCTGAATTAGCACATTATTTGGCCATTGGGGGAAAATATTTGGAGACGACTGGCTTACAGTAAACAGGAAATCACACAACAGAGCAGAACTGATATCACTTCTTCCTTCCTCACACAGTAAAGCGATTTGGGGAAATAAGAGAGAAGTTGCTATCCAGTGTAGTCTGCTACAGTATTAAATTGCTCAATGCACTGCACTGAGGTGCTTTAAAACTGCTTGCAACACACACACACACACACACACACACACACACACACACACACACACACACACACACACACACAAACACAAACACAAACACACACCATTTTTCTAGCATGATACCACTACACGATCCAATTATAAACTCAAATGTAAACTGCACAGATATTATGAAAGTTGCATGCCTCTCTGCCTGGTCTATCGCAACTTTACGCACTCGCATTAAATAGGCTTTCACTGTACCAACCTTTCAATCCGTGTTTCAGGCAGTGTTCCAGGACTACGAAAAACTGCTGCAATGGTGGATAGTCCGAATCCAAAGTCCGGCCCAAACTCAGCGAGGACTGTATTAGAACCTTCACACTCAGCTTCATCATGCTCAGAAGATTGGACCTCTCCACTGTCACTGGGTCCTTCACTGTTGGTGACACAGGCAAGTGGTTACACTACAAGACGCAGGCACAGTCCTCTTTTTAAATTCGGGTCATTAAACAACTAACTTAAGCACTGATAGGATGTATTTCTCACTTGCTATCGTCATTTGATAAGTTCGTTTTATAGTACGGCGACATGCCGCTTGGAAAAAGTGGACATAAGAACACGTAGCCTTATCTGTGCGTCTCGTAAAGCGCACGGGATAGAGAATAAGGGACAAGTGACAATCGTGACAACGAAACAGGCCAGAACAGATGTTTACCTGTATTTTTAACTTCAATGACAGTTGAAACTTCAGAGCTATTAGTTGCTGTCCCAGGTGCCGTGGTCTTTAGGGCAGCTCCGTATGTGTTCACTCCGCTGCTAATCGTCTCCGTAGCTTTTCGTGCCAGCGACAGAATAGGCGCCGACCAAGTACTCTCGGTTGCGGGTTTGCTTGTCTGCTCTTCCTCGTTACTCTGTTCTTTGCCATCTTCGACAAGTCCAGCGGCTTCGGGTTCTTCACCTTCGACGTTGTTATCCTCCCCAACAGAGTTTGGCTCCTTTGCCTCTTCAGCCATTTTTCCAAAACAAACATGTGATACAAGGCCAGAGCAATCTATAATGAGTGAGTCCAGCAGACATCATGAATCGATGCATGATCAACTGGTCCACTGCCATGGACGGACAACCAGACATGTTGGGACAAAACTCCCCGTCATTCCAGAACAAAACAGTGTGTTATAATCAGAGGTGGAAGAAGTACTGAAGTTGTGTACTTAAGTAAAAGTAGAAGTACCCTGCGAAAAAATTACTCAAGTGAAAGTAAAAGTTGTTTCCCAAAAACGTACTTAAGTAAAAGTCCTAAGTACTAACTTTTAAATGTACTTTTCAGTACAAAAGTACAAGTAGGCCTACTCACGCAATGGCTGTCTTTCTCCATGTCTACCTACTTGATCCAATAGGAAAAAGTGTCTGCAACGGTTTTCGGTTCTATTTGAACATGACTATGGAGTCCTGTTAATGTTTTTAAAAGTATATTTTCTGTCTGGGTGTCAATTTGGAAGAGGGGCTTGGTCCCGCCTCCCTGCCCGCAGCTGAGGCTACTGAAATATCCACGAAACACAACAGGAAAACTGAGGATAAATGTAACTAGTAACAAAGTCTTCTCCTAGAAATGTAAGGAGTAGAAAGTACAAGTAATTGTCAAAAAATGTAATTGAGTAAAAGTAAAAGTCTGCATTTTTATTTTTACTCAAGTAAGTACAAATTCCAGAAAAAACTACTTAAGTACAGTAACGAAGTAAAAATACTTAGTTACGTTCCACCTCTGGTTATAATGACATAAATGCTCAATCTTCTATTCTCTTCTTCTTCCTCCTCTTCTTTTTCTTCCTCTTCCTCTTCTTCTTCTTCTTCTTCTTCTTCTTCTTCTTATTATTATCTTCTATCTTCTTATTATTATTTGTTGTTGTTTATTATGTTGTTGGTAGTGGTGGTGGCGATTATGGTGATGATGATGATGATGATGATGTGGTGATTATGGTGGTGGTGATGATGATGATGATGATGATGATGGTGGTGGCGGTGATGATGATATGATGATGATGATGATGATGATGGTGATGATATTGGTGGTGGTGGTGGTGGTGGTGGTGGCGGTGGTAATGATGATGATGATGATGGTGATGGTATTGGCGGTGCCGGCGGTGATGATGATGATGATAATGATAATGATGATGATATGATAATGATGATGATGATATGGTAGGTGGTGGTGGTGGCGGTGATGATGATGATGATATGATGATGATATGATGATGATGATGATGATGATATGGTAGGTGGTGGTGGTGATAATGATGATAATGGTGATGGTGGTGGTGCTGGTGATGGTGGTGATGACGATGATGGTGATTATGGTGGTAGTGACGATGGTGATGATAATGATGATGATGTGGTGGTGCTGCTGCTGATGATGATGATGATGATGATGATGATGATGATGATGATGCGATTATGGTGGTGGTGGTGATGATGATGGTGGTGGCGGTGGTAATGATGATCGTGATGATGATGATGATGACGATGATGATGATGTTGGCGTGGTGGTGGTAGTGATGATGATGATGATGTTTCTCCGCAGTTCAGAATGGAACTCCCTGTTGTTACCTCTGCCAGGAGATGTTTTTGTCCACATACATTTGTTTATTTGTATTTTCCTCATGCCCTGTTACTTCTATTAACAGATTTTTCGTGCTAAATTGGTACTAACACCTACATGTACACACGCACGCACGCACACACGCAAGCACACACACACACACACACACACACACACACACACACACACACACACACACACACACACACACACACTTAATTCAATTTACTTTTCCTTCCTTGATAGTACAAAAGTATGGTAAGGCCAGCCCTGGACCACAAATAGGCTCTTGCACTTATTTTGTCTTACTCATGGTACATCTCAAATGAAGACGTTACGAGCTGCAATAGAATTTTCAATATTTTCAACACAATATCAACTTCTTACTTTTTACTTCTTTTCCCCTTTTGACTGGCCTTATTTAGGCCGTGCTTATGACAGACCACATGATGGCGACATATAAGCATAATTTCAGGATCCCCGTTTATCTGTGCGCGGCGCGCGCACCGTTGCAATACCACCATACCTTGCCAAAACGCGCACTTGATTAATAGTTAATAACTAACTCAACAGAGAGTCCTCATCTACCACATTGTATTTAAAATAAAATAATAGCAATAGTTATATGTTAAGGGAATTCTCAAAGTGGCTGCACATGTTCATGTTTAAATATTCACCAACCATTAGTGAAGTAGCTGAGGTCTGACTTGAATGTTTTTGCTTGGTAAGGTGAGTTATTGACAATAAACTCGCGGTGTAGTTTGAATTTAGGTTTCAATAGCCGTCAGGTTCAGTAGAGTTAATATTTTACAGAGAGGCGTGGCGTGCGGCACACCGTATATAAATGCTTGGTGCCCTACCTCTCAAGCTCTTTCGGCTGTCCCAGCGAGGGTGTTGGCCACACACTCTAGTTGTCCCGTCATCTTTCAAGTTCAATCAAACGAAAAGGAACCAACGGATTGAGATTGGAAAGTCTACTTGGATTGGGCGTCACTGTTTAAAGAAGAAGAAGAATTTGTCGACGTGGTCCGTTTTCTACACTTGAAGATTTTTGTATTATTTTGTGCCGCAGACATGAGGATTCTAAAAGTCATACTTCTGTTGGTCCACACGCTGGGTAAGCTTCAGATTGCCGCCTTGTTGAGATCATTGTTGCCGTCTCAGAAAAAAAAGTCGCTTAGGTCATAGTCTGACATATTTCTGGCTAAGTCATGTCAATCAGGAGCTATGTGACACTATAATATTGAAATCAATGGATGTAATGTGCCACTGCAATGATGTCTTTGAAGTTTGAAGTCTGTGTGTGGTTACACCAACGCTACAGCATGATCAACCCTTCACCATGGGCAGAGCTCAGACAATCCAAAAATGGCATTTAATGTTGTTTGGCAGTATTACCTTTTAGTTTTTGTTCTTGTTATTTTTCACCATAGTTTAGGGTTAAGGTTTGAACTGGGTCATCAATCTATTTAAATCATGTTTTATGTAATTGGATATATATTTATTTTTAACTCTTATATTCGAGCATTACCTAAGTGTCTAAGCATGACATTTTGCGTGTCTATGGGAGCACTCTAAAGATGAAGTCAATACAGCAGTGTGTATGCATGTGGTGTGCTATATGCATGTTTATAGACATATAATGAAGGCTGAGTATGTGTGGTGTGTGTGTGAGAGAGAGAATGTGTGTCTGAGCGAGAGAAGGAGAGAGATCATATTCCTTGTTTATACATCATTCAAAGCATTCTTCCTCACATGGTAGGCTATGCGACATACCGGCCATTCATTCTTGTCACTAAACCCTCCACCTCTCCCATTTTTTCCTCCACTTTGCAGCTCTTTCCACGTTGGTAACTGGGGCCTCCATTGACAAGCCCGAGAGCGCGAGGCCACCTCAGACTGCTGTCTTCAACCTGTTGGAGCCTGCGAACGAGAGGCGAGTGGCGGAGGAGGAGAGCCTGCAGCGGCATCAGGAACTGGAGGTCGAGGAGGAAGATGAGGAGTATGATTACTATGAGGACGAGGACGAAGATGATGACGAGGACGACTATGAGACCTCTGGAGACTATTTGCCCCAAGGTATGTATGTCAATAAACATGCCATTACATTACATTACATTACATTACATTACATTACATGTATGTATGTCAACACATGAGATTACATTAGGCCTACATTGCATTATAACACATTTAGCAGACTTTTTTTATCTGAAGTGACTTATAGAGACACAGACAACAACATGCAAATTACAGGAAGTTACAGTGTCATTTGCCAGTGAAACAGGCCCGAGGCAATACATTGACCCAGAGGTTGTATATATGGGTAGCTTACTTGTAATTACAGGTAACTCATGCCATTATATTGCATTACATTATTTAGCAGACTCTTTCATCAGAAGCGTTCTGAAGGCGACTTTGGCAACAAAATACTGGGATCAGAGTAACATTGACACACAGATTACATGTCTGGTTACTTGTAATTACTTTTACTCCCCGATATGACCCTAGATGTGTGACAGCCCAAAATGATTACATTTCTCAGATTATGTGTCTGAGTTATACCTGGAAATTTGTAATTTTCAATACTATATGTTTTGCTTGAATCAGAGTAATTGCTCTTGTTTTTGCTACTGAATTGCTTAATTAATCTTCTTTTTGTTTGCTTTTGACAGTTGCCTTCTCCAGTAAGCCCAAGGATGCCAGTAAGGTCCTGGCTGAGGAGAGGGTAGAGGGCAAGAGAAGGAGAGGCAAAGGGAAGAGGAAGGGCAAGGGGAAGAAGAGGAACCCCTGCCTGAAGAAATACAAAGACTTCTGCATCCACGGCACCTGCCAGTACCTCGCAAACCTGCGCAAACCCTCTTGCATGTGAGTATTTTTTTCATCCATTTTACTATCAGTTAACCCCTCAGCATAATTGTTGTGTCTTTAAGTTCAGCTGGTGCCAATTGCAGTTCAGTTCAGTTGGTCTAATTGCGTTTAACATATCAACTTGGGACAAATGGTCTGAGTCAGAATCAGCTTCATTGGCCATGCACTAACAATTTCACTCTGATAGATGTTAGTGCTTTACACATATGCAAAAACGTAAAATCTTGCTGTAAACTTGTAGTGCAATATGCAACATAACACACTGTAAATTCCAGGGCGTTTTGTGGAGTGTACAGTAATACTAATGACCCAATCTTGATTTGTGATCTCCAGATGCAATGCGGGTTACTCGGGGGAGAGGTGTCATGACATCCTGTGGATGCTGCCCACCAAGTCCAACCAGGGCTACGACCGGACCACAGCGCTGGCCGTGGTGGCGGTGGTGCTCTCGTCCGTATGTCTCATCATCATCGGCCTACTACTGGCACTAAGGTGAGCTTTGTGACTGATGCATCGCACCCTGAAATGATTACAAACATGCAGACAAACTGACAAAAACTTGAACAAGTAAATATATAGTAATATAGCATCATTGGTCTACTTTTGGCCCTAAGGATGTCGCGTGATATAGTCACAGTTATGAGGAAGTTGACTATTTGGAAAAAAACACAAAAATACATGAATATACGTACAAACAAACATAGGCCTATAAGTAGCAAATAAACAACTCTGTGACTGAATACATTTTTAAATGTATACATTGGCCTACATTTTGTATAATGTGTGTTGATGTAATATTTATAGTCATTGAACTGAGGGTCTGATGTGCTGTCTGTGCTCTGGTGTCTCCTCAGGTTTCATAAGCGGGGTGCGTATGATGTAGAGAACGAGGAGAAGGTGAAGCTCGGGGCAGAGCCACATCACTGACTGTGGAGAACGGTAAGAGCCCTTAAGATACACACGTGCGTGCGCACGCGCACACACACACACTCACACATGTACATGTACATGTGTATGTGAACGTATACATGCATGTGCATAAACACACACACGTTACGTATACCCTGTCACATTCACATACATTCATTCTTTCATTTTCATTTAGCTTTTTTGTAACCTGGTTGGAATTCGTGTGACTTATCTTTTTTCTCTCTTCTTTTTGTGATGGTTTAAATTTAGGACGGAGCTGTGGAAAATCTACCTCAAAATAATGCAAAAAGAGAAGTATAAAACCAGGCCAACCAAATAAGAAGAACGCGACAGGGAGGAGGTAGACTGAGTGACTGTGCCTGTGTGTCTGCCACAAGTGGCTGTTCTCCCTCTCACCACCCGCCGGTGGCCTGACTGACTTGACTGCCCAACTGGCCGACTAGCCCGCTAGCAAGGCCTAGCTGGACCGCCTGCTACGTACCAGCCAGCTACGTACTAGCCAGCCACGGATCTCTTGCGGAAGAACCTGTAGACCTGTCGACGTTCAAAGTTCAGCAAGTTGGGTCGGTTCGGGTTCGGGGCAGGGCACACACACGCGCAAAATAACAAGGCCTTGGAATCCGGGACACTATAGGGCCCAAGAATCGGGGCAATCTGGGCCACTGAATGCCGCCATGTTAGAAGTGGCAAATTGCAGTTGGAGGCCATGTTGGATATGGAAGATGGCGGAGACTGAATGTACTGAGGAGGACTGTCTTCAACAAAAGGAAATGCCCTGGTGTGTAAACACTGCCTGGACGCCCTTCCCAAGAGTTGAGGAAGATGAGGATGATGATGATGTTGATGGAGTTGAATGGATTGTTTACGGCGGTTTATGTTTTTTCCCCTTTCTCTCCGCACATTTTTTGTGATTGTTTGTTTTTTTTCTGTTGTTTTTGTTTGTTGTTTATTTATGTCTTTTAATTTATTTCATTATTTATGGCAAAGCGGTATTTATTCTGATGTCTCCCAACACAAAGGCACTGCCCCTATTATTATTTGTACCGATTTTAATGTAATAATATTTATTGTACAATATTTATATGGGCAAGTATCACCCCTAAAAAACGTCATTATTATTATAATTATTATTATTAAAAAGACTAATAATGAGGATTATTGTACATTTTCCTCTGTGTATCATAATGATACAGTCGTTACAGTTGCCACTTATTAAAAATATGACGTTTCCTGTGGGCTGGTGAATATTCCCATTGTTATTATGCCTCTGTTGTGAGACACAAAAGTGTGTTACTATGAAAAAAATGAATTCCAATACTGTATCTAGTTACTGTTAACACACGGAATGATAGCGCAAAGAAAACAATCTTTTCTTGATCAGCTCAGTGAGATTGATATTGATGTTAAGCTCAAGAAATGTGAATTAAAAGTTGTATAAAAACAACAGTGGTTACAGTGACTGATTTTGACTG
>NC_085879.1:16455040-16460040 GCF_034702125.1 Engraulis encrasicolus
TAATAAATAGCCATAACCTAGCGGCAGCTGTAAGTTCCACATGCCCCCACCCACCCTCTAGCACCTGCCCCCCAAAATGTCTGTGAAGGCCACAAGCCTACTGTTAGGCTTTAATATTAGGGCTGAGAGACCTTAAGTGGCAAGGGTGAAAGTTTCTTTTTTTTGTTTTGTTCAAAAAGTATACAGCCTATGAAAAGTCTGTGTGAGGCCTTTCAGAAATGAAATCATCTCTCCTATGAAGCTGGTGGAAGTATTTTGTACATAGCCCTAGTAGCAGTTTTCACTTCTCCAAGTGCAGTCAATTGCTTTGCAAGAGTACAGTAGTTCACATTACAAAGGCAAGGCAAGGCAAGTTTATTTGTGTAGCACATTTCATACGCAGGTGTGATTCAATGTGCTTCATAAAAAATAAAAGTTAAAAAAGTAACTCACACATATCCACATTCTCACAAAACATTTCCGGCACATGCCATTTTTTTGGAATGGAATGTGGAATGTTATAGAGTGCTCCGTCTGCTCTCAGCCCCTGAGTGAGAAATGACTTCAGTCATCACCTGACTGGTCATATGAAGGACTTACAGTAGGTCATGCTATTCACTGGAAACCATCGCCTTCACTCATCAGGGGTGAGTTTCTCAAAAGGGAAGTAGTTATCCTGTTAGCAACTTCGTTAGTTGCCAATGGGAAAATGCATTGAAAGCAACAAAGTAGCTAATGTAGTAAGCAACTTCGGTTTCGAGAAATTCACCCCTGCTTTGTGAAGAGGGTCTGATATCTGAACTATGTAATGACAGTGCTACACACCCTTGTATTACGTCACATTTCTCCATTATGCAGTATTAATAGCGTTTTGCGATATTGTTGATGTTCTTGTGCTGTATATTAGCAACCATTACTGGTATGGAAAGAATGGGGATGCCCACGCTGATCATGGAACGTTGATCATGGAACACTCGTCAGATATCCATGGTGTTTTGATATCATAAATAATTGATCATATCAAAACACCATGAATATCTGATGAGTGTTCGTTCCATGATCAGCTTTCTCATTACCTGATGAGTTTAGTTCCATGCAAAGCTGTAAACAACATGAATTCTCTGCTGATTTGTTACCGCATATATAAACAAAAAAACATCATGGATATTGAAGAGTCCCAAAGACATCATCAGTTCCATGAAAAAGTCTGAACAATCTGGTGATTTATTTAAGACAGTTGATCACTTGATTATTATACATAAGTGTCCATGTATTTACTCTTCCCTCTAGTTTAAGATTTCTGCAAATTGCAATAAAATGATTACGTTGACATCGATGTTATAGCCGGAACACATTTTGTGTCACTGTGAGGCTAGTTTTCCCATTATTGACTGAAGGGCTAATCACACATTCAATGATCTTTTTGATGAGATGTACAGGATCCAAGATCCGGTTCCGGATCTGGCAGTATAATAGGGTTTTTCAGACTATCCGGATCCGGCAGGATCTTAAGCCGTGGATCCGGTATCCGGCAGTTACCTAAAAATCAGGATCTGGGGCATCTCTACTTTTTACGTAGCCTAGGCTTTTCAGTCAGTCTTTCACAACCCCAATCGCTGCATGGAGTGAAAGCCCTTTGGAAGCGGCCGTTGAAGGCAGTGTGTGGCAGTAAGCCAATGAATCTTAAAAATAGTTTGCGCCGACGTAATATAAAGGGCCCACGTGTGCGAGTTGGCTATGTGTTTCGACCCTTTCGTAGGATCCGGTATCCGATTCCGGATTCAGCAGGATCTTAAGCTGTGGATCCGGTATCCGGCAGGATCCTAAAAATCTGGATCCGGTGCATCTCTACTTTTTGATGAGCTCTAATGGATATTGATTTGACACTTTATGACTGTAATCCTAAAGCAATATATGTTTGAAGAAGATCAAACCTCAACCTCAACCTCAGCCTCTTCCCTTCAATGTTTTCTCTACCTCAACGTACACTTCAAATAAAAAGGACCAGAGCTGAACTGTGTTTTCCTCAGACTGACTTTCCTGTGGAGAGACAGGGAAGTCTTTTGTTCTCTCACAACACCTGCTCTGATCCAGTCAGCTAGTCTGACCGCCAATGACCAATGCCTTACTTTACTCTCCATGACCCTATACTGTACTATGATGAGTCACGCTGACAATAAAACCTATCACGCTATTGTCTTGCATGGGCCGGCAGCCGCATGTAAGACAGTGGATATTAGTCAGGTAAATAGTCATTAGTCAGAAAAAAGTGTAGTACATGTTACATTGTTGACAGCCACTCTCAGGCCCATACATGGTACTAAGCTTACATGAACGCCAAGAAAACCGCCCTGCTTGAGGAACCTCTTTCTTGCCTGTTCCCGTAAGAAAGTCATCCCGAGCTTATTTGCCTTTTCCAAGGTGTTTCCTGTCTCTCCCCCCTCCTGAACAATAGGGCCACTTCCACGCTGATATGGAAGTGAGCAGTGGCACACAGTTGGAAATGCAATCACGTTTGACAACACATGCTGGTGGGTAAACAGCAAACATCCTACAGCAGCATGAATGGGAACAAGACGCCCTTCACACTTGTGTGCGTCTTTACAACTTCTTACACCTGAGAGGCGTGTTGATCTGTCGCAGGGCCACTGAAGGCTTTGGCCAGGCCCGGCCGGGACAGTCATCTGAAAGTCATCGAATAAATACAATGTATTGGAAGACAAAATCCTGGGCCCCTTCTCTTCCTGGACCCGGGACAATGTACCCTTTTGTCCCCCCCTGTCGTCTTCCCCGGATCTGTGTTACGCCATAGCTGTGTCTTGTTGATGTTGTTGCCGTTTGGGTTTTTCCAAGATATTTTTCCGACATTGTGCCTCAGTGAGATAGGAGAGGAGATAGACGGGATACGGACAACATGAGTAGCGAAGGTGGAGAGAATGTTGACCAGCAAGGCTTTCAAACCCTGGCCCCCAGGGTACCTAATGTGTCGTGTCAGTCAGAGCTGCACACCCACTGACGGTCACTCCCATTACAATGGGGATTGGAAAATACCCTCTTAGGCCCAAACACAGACTCCATGATATGGAGACCTAGAGGTGTTATTCCCTTTCTCTGTCAGTGTTTCACTGACAATACCTGAAGGATGTCTTGGGACTTTGTGTTTGTTTGGGTGCCCTGGCTGTCAGGTTATGTGCCTGTTCCAAAACAACTACGACATTCACTAGCGTACGGTATAAAATATGCTCTCCTTCACTACACAGTGCTATGTGAGTTGTGAGTTACACCATTTTGTTCCCAGAATAGTTCACAGACAACTAGGTCCGTCCATCTAGAATCTGACTACTCACAGCTGGATGCAAAAAAAAACCTTGAAATATGATGAAGAGCAAGAGACAAAGGACAAAAGAACATGTACTATGTCACGCACTGTCATGCACTGTGTAATGCTCTATGTCATGCACTATGTCTGTAAGTAGTGGACAAGTGCACTCATTATAAACTACTCCACCTCATAGGGGTTGAGTTACACAGCTGAGTACTATGTAGGAAACAAGTGCACATCACCCTCGCCCAGGGGCCTACTATAGTTTGGGTTATAGACAGCTCTGGTACTGTAGTAGGAGAGCAGCTGTTACTGAGAGAGAGAGAGAGAGAGAGAGAGAGAGAGAGAGAGAGAGAGAGAGAGAGAGAGAGAGAGAGAGAGAGAGAGAGAGAGAGAGAGAGAGAGAGAGAGAGAGAGAATGAGTGACTGACTCTCCACCATTGAGTAGACACATGAGGTCTGATGGATGGGGTGCTGACAAAGCCACTGCAGGGCAGAGGCCATGGGAGTAAGGACTGATAGTATTCACAAGTTAGAGAGAGAGAGAGAGAGAGAGAGAGAGAGAGAGAGAGAGAGAGAGAGAGAGAGAGAGAGAGAGAGAGAGAGAGAGAGAGAGAAAAAGAGAGAAAGGGAGAGGACAGTGTGCATGCGTGCGTGCGTGCGTGCGTGCGTGCGTGCGTGCGTGCTCATGTGTGTTTGTTTGCATCTGTGTGTGTGCATATGTCTGCGCATGTGTGTGGTCTGTGTGTGTGTCTGTTTGTGAGTGAGAGGGAACTAGTGCAAGAGAAAAGAGAGAGAGTGACAGAGTGAGAAATTTCCTGGACATAAACTTGAGGTTGCCATAGAACAGGACATCAAAGGGGCCCATTGTGAGATCAAAAGGCAGTCCTTTCACGCAGATCCTTTTTGAAATTCCCCCACATTCCCGGTGGTGGTTCGCCTCGCACCGGCGCTGCACAGACCCACCCAGTCCATTGTGCTGCTGTGCTGCTCTCCTTCTCTCAGCTACTCTTTTCCATCCTCTCATCCATCTCATCGCCCCTCTCCTCTCCTCTTCTCTTCCCACCTCTCCTACTGTCTTTCCTCTCATTGCTCATCACTTCTCTCCTCTCCTCTCCTCTCCTCTCCTCTCCTCTCCTCTCCTCTCCTCTCCTCTCCTCTACTCTCATCTTCTCTCCTCTCCTTTTCTCTCCTCTCCTCTCCTCTCCTCTCCTCTCCTCTCCTCTCCTCTTCCATGCCTCCCCTTTTGCTGCTCCTCTCACTGCTCATCACTCCTCTCCTCTGCTCTCCTCTCCCCTCCTCTCCACTCCTCTCCTCTCCCCTCCTCTCCTCTCCCCCCCTCCTCTCCTCTCCTCTCCTCTCCTCTCCTCTCCTCTCCTCTCCTCTCCTCTTCTCCTCTCCGCTCCTCTCCTCTCCTCTCCTCTCCACTTGTTGCACCCTGTCTCCTCTCATACTATCTCATCCCTGTTCCTCTTCGTCTAACCCCTTGCTCCCTCCTCTCATCTCCTCTTACTTCTTGCCTCCTCTCCTCCCCTCCTCCCTTCTTCCCCTCTCCTCTGCTTGCCCCTCTTCTAATCTCTCATTTGACCTCTTCTTTTTCTTCTCCTCTGCTCTATTCTATTTTTCTCCTCTGTCCTCTTCTTATCAACCCTGTCCTCTCCTCTCCCCGCCTCATCTCCTTGCCTCTATTCTCTTCTCC
>NC_085879.1:16467540-16502540 GCF_034702125.1 Engraulis encrasicolus
GAGCAAGCAAGCCAGCCCTTCAAGCAGGCAACACCACAGAGGCAGACGAGACGAGACGCTCGCATACATATGTGTAGGCAGAAGACACACACACACACACAGACAGACCACACACAGATGGATAGACAGTCATAGAGATACACACACACAAGCATGCATGTACGCACACACACACAGACAAGCACACACACAGTCAGGCAGACCACACGCACATACAGGCAACCACATACACACACCCTCTCTCCTTCTCCTTCTCCTTCTCCTTCTCCTTCTCCTTCTCCTTCTCCTTCTCGTTCGCTCTCTCTCTCCCCCCCCCACACACACACACTCACACTCACACACACACAATCACTCACACACACACACACACACACACACACACACACACACACACACACACACACACACACACACACACACACACACACACACACACACACACACACACACACACACACACACACGCCAAAGCCTCAGGGATGGTTTCGGCTTCAGGATCTCTCCATCTATCTGTCTCTCCTGATGATAGGCTTGCTCATCTAAACAAACGTCAGCGCCTCTCATTTACTGATGTCAGATAGCAGCTCTCTGTCTATCGGAGCAAGATGAGCACAACGATAACCCACATCTGGAAAGTCCATGGCCTCACTATATTATACAGTACTGAAGTTCACTGTATTGGGTGTGAACTGAGTTGTTTGGCTCTTGCATGTTATAGATAGAGAACAAATGACAGTTTTTTGACTTGGCTATTCTATTTCCCATACTATTTTATGCTATTTTTAGCCTTTCGTTTACTTTCAATACAAATTACTTTTTTAATCATTGGCTGAAGTACTGTAGTTGACTATATTGGGTGTGATTTGAGTTGTTTTAGCTCTTACAGAGCTTTAGATCGCCTAGTTTGGAATGAGCGAGATTTGCAACATCAAGTGCCTTATTTTCAAGCCTAGGCCTATTTGGTAGGGGTCATCAAAAGAGCGAAAAAAACTTTTCCAACCTTACGTAACGTTTCCAAGATCATTTCAGTGGTCCATTTACTTGCAACAGGATGTAAACAATCCCACCACCCTCCACAGGCTAGTTGTCTCTTTGTAGAATGGCATTTTTGCTTGCAATTATATTGTCCGAAAGATAAACAGATCAAAATATTAGTGATGTGGATCGGCACTGCCCTCACGATCTGATTCGATCACGATTCGGGAGGTAGCGATTCGATTCGATTCGATTCTATGCGATCCGATCCGATTCAATTCTACAATGCATTGCAATGCATTACATTTCTACTGAAAGCAAAGCAAATGTTTAATCAGTCATGATGAGGCAATACAAGTAGCAAAGCAATTTAAAGCAATTTATTGGCTGTTTTCTGTATCAGTCTGTATCAGTCTGTATCAGTCTTGCAATGTTTTGAAGTGCTTTTATTTAATTTAACATTCATTTGCTCCCGAAATATCCATGGAAGTAATTGAAACTTAAAAAAAATGCCGGATCGATTCTGGAACTTGCCGGATCGATTCTGGATCGTCCATGCCCCGCATTGGATTGCATCGCCGAATCGATCATTGTTGACACCACTACAAAATATGCTCTATACCATTTTCAGGTCACCGTAGAACCCTGCTGCTCTCTGCACCTACTGTACTTTTGTCATGAGACCACTCATGACAAAAAAATCTAGAACTGTACAATTGGCGATGCAAACCAAGTAAAACTTTTTTTCTTAGCAAACGCTTGAGAACAAGGTAGAAGTCAGCAGGTTCATCTGGGTCACACGCGGTCGCAGGCACTGAAATACAAGTGTGGATTGTGCACATGGACCCAGTTTCCCACTTTCGAGGCTCCTAGTGTACCGTAACTGGTGCAGGCAGAACCTTGCTGCTTTTTGCACCTACTCTTGACCCGAGACAGAGTCATGTGCTCATGAGAAAAATTGACAGCATTCGAGAACTGGACTGGACTATTGGCGAAGCAAACCAAGTAAAGAAAATGTTTTTAATTTGTCTAAGCAAACACTGAGAACAAGGTAAAAGTCAGCAGGTTAATCTGGGTCACACACGGTCACATGCGCTAAAATACACAGTGCGGTATGAATGTGGTGAAATACACAGTGCGGTATGAGTGTGGATTGTGAACATGAGCCCAGTTTCCCACTTTCCATGTTCCCAGTGTAACTGGTGCAGGCAGGGAAGCCAACAGGGTGGGGGCAAAGGGGTGAGTTGTCCTGGGCCATGGGGGCCTGATTTGGGAACTCATTATATTGTACTATGTTAAGGGGGCTCTTTCAAATGACTTTGTCCTGGGCCCAGACAAAGCTGTGAGTGGCTCCGGGTGCAGCAACTGGCCCTGACACAGTTCTGGATGGCCTGTAAAACAGCTTACAATGGGTAGAATAGAAGCCAGAGTGATCTAGAGAGAGAAGAAGAGAGTCAAGGCCAGGATTCTGGCTGAGAGATGTAAAGCGCTTAGTAATAAAATCCTTTTCACCTAGTAGGCAAATCATATGTCTGATTCTCACTCATTTCTCTCTCTTTTGCTGCTTCTGTGAGTGTGACACAGCTCTGTGTCCGTTTATTGCTGCGTTGTACTCAAGGATCCCACTGACTTATAAAGTACTCACGTGTGATTAGTCGAGTAGGCAAATTCAGGTCTGAGTCTTTCTTTTTCTCTGTGTTTCTATGACTGTAATACAGTTATATCTGGAGAGGTGATCTATTTACTTCTGGAGGGTGCTTCAAAGACCCCCAATGACTTATGAGAGACTCACATGTGTGAGCTCATCTCTTGAAGTATTCACATGCAGTCAGTTAGTTTTCCTCTCTCCCTCTGACTCAGTTCCCCCATGTTGAGGGGTGATCTATAGTCAGGTTCATCCCCAGAATTCGGTGGGACCCCAAAAAAAAATAATTTTGGGGCCCCCACCCTGACCCTATTATAGTCTGTGTCTGTAATTTTTTTTATTGCTGTACTGTGTGCTTTAAGTATCCCAACTGTATAAGATACTCACATGTGATTAGTCAGTGTTCTCTCTCTGACTCACTCAGGTCCCACATCTTGAGGAATCATCTACTCAAGGCAGTCTCTTGACATGGGGCCTCTCAAACAGGGTCAAATTAATGCACAGGCAAGATATGGCTGCAGCCCAGGGGCCCCCACCTGCCAGAGGACCTCTGATGGACAAAAAGTGAGAAATTGCAGAATTGTGACAACTGTTGTATTCAGCTCAGTTGGTAGACATGTTATCCTTAATTCGTAATTATGCTATGTAAATTTGTAGCAACATTTGACCTCCTGGGGGACACAGCAACCTTTAGCCTAGGGGCCCCAGGCCATCTTAATCCTGCTTCCCCCTGAAAGAAAATCACTTTAGGGCTCTCAAACCCAACCGACCGTATAGCCCATCCATGTCTATGTCACTATATTGTGCTTCGAGAATGCCAATGACTTCAGATACTCCTATGTGATTAGTCAGTTGGTTTTCCTCTCTCTCTGACTCAGGTCCCCCATCTGGAGGAGTGATCTATTCAAGGCAGCCTCCAGATACTTCGGGGACCCCAAAAGAAAACAATTTTGGAGCCTCCACCTCAACCATACAATTCATGTTTTTATTACCACTATATTGTGCTTCGAGGATGCCAATGACTTAAGATACAGTACTCTTATATGATTAGTCAGTGCATTTCTCTCTCTCTCTCTCTCTCTCTCTCTCTCTCTCTCTCTCTCTCTCTCTCTCTCTCTCTCTCTCTCTCTCTCTCTCTCTCTCTCTCTCTCTCTGACTCAGGCCCCCCATCTTGAGGACTGAGCCGTTTACGGAAGGTTTTCTAGAGGTTGTGGGCCCCCTGGAAATAAATAATTCTGGGAACTACATACACCATATTCGACCATATCATAGACCTCATTGGGTCTCTAAGTTATGGGGCCCCTCAATCATGTTGATCTAAACCTCCCTCCCTTCGCCTTTGTCTCCCCCCTGAAAGATGTCATTTTGGACCCCCACTGTAAGATCCTGGGCCTCTGAATCACCCTAATCTAGTGCCCCCACCCTATAGGCAGTACCCATATATCTGTTTATTGTTGTGCTTAAAGGACCCCCGCAGTGACTTTGTGCAGTACACACACACACCGAGTCGGCACAATTACCCCTGACTAGTCAGTTCATCCCCCACCACTCTCTCTGACCATGAGTGTTTTCGCAGCGCCAGTGAGTCAGATGGTCGACTCGTTGTATGTTGGTGTGAAAAAGGCGCCTGTCCGCCCGCCTACTCAAAACCTTTCACTCTCACTCACACACTCACACACACACACAGAGAAACACACACACACACACACACACACACACACACACACACACACACACACACACACACACACACACACACACACACACACACACACACACACACACACACACACACATATAGCGAGTGAGCGGAGCTGAGCTCAGTGGTCTAGCCCCGTCTGGTGCTGACAATGACACAGAGGTGGCAGTCGTCTCAAAAAGAAAGAGGGAGACCATTCCATCGGGGACAGGCAGCGAGTGACTCACGCTATTATTCCGGAAGAATCCGCTGCTGTCATCACTGACCCGTTGCCCAGTCAGTCGGTCAGGTCGCGTCTGAACTGACCGACGACGACCAACCGGGGACCGGAAAGGCCGTCATCCCGTGTCAGAAATAACTTTTTTTCTCTCTTTTTTTTTTTGAGAAAACCGTCCGATGGTGATGTTTACTGACATTTTCAAGGGAAAGAAAAGTTCAGGCAGAAAGATTGCGTCAGCAGTCGTGCCATTTGATGGCATGTGTTGGCATTAGGGTGCAATGTTATGAGTAGCCACGAAAACATTCACCTGCAAAGGCCATCTAGTCCAGGCCTGGCCTGGTATTCTGGTATAGAGGGCATTTACTGGTGGGCAGATGTTGATGGGATTGATGTGTTTTTTTAGAGACTGGCTCACTATTTAGAGGTCAATGCGCAAAAAATACCCTGGCCTTTTTTTGTCCCATCCAGCCTGGCCTTTTTTGATACCAGTCCAGTTCTGATCTACACATTATTATGATTATTGATAAGGCATTAATGAACAACAGCAAAACATGCTACAAGTATTAACTTCAATAGTAACAGTTTGTTAATCACAATTCCCACAAGATGCCATTCAAAGGGCTCCACTAGTAAGACAAAAGCAAGTCAGACTGTAAAGATCATGTAAAGTTGTCACAGCACACCCATAAAAAATATATTTCATGTAGGCTACATGGTTTGCATCACCACCACAGCATGCCTAGCATGGCATGGAGAAATTCCACAGAATGCAAAGCAGACCTGTGGGTGTGTGGGCCAGCGCTAGCTCGCTTCTGAAAAAGAGGAAATATCTTGGAAAGTACAGACTAAGAATAGCATGCAATGCAAGGGTCAGCATACGATGGCCTTGAAACCAGACACTGGTCTCGCTCTGTCCTCAAGTGTCCTCTAACTAACGTAACGCACCTCTCTGGTTCTCAAGGGGACGTATTATCACCAACACACCTGTTTTGGTTGGAGCCTTCAGTAGTGCCGACTAAACCCAACTTCCTTGCACACAATAAAATATCCAGTGTAAATGCAACACTTAGGGGTCAAATTTAACCCTCTTGTAGTTGGACATACACTTTACAATGGAAAACTTACTGAGTACTTCTGTCAAGAGGATATTTATCACCAAAACACCTGTTTCGGTTGGGCCCTTCAGTAGTGCCAACTAAACCCAACTTCCTTGCACACGCAGTAAAATATCCAGTGTAAATGCAACACTTAGGGGGTCAAATTTAACACTCCCGTAGGTGGACCTACACTCTGTGCGTTGAATTCACAATGGAAAACGTACGGTGTAATTCTGTTGAGAGGATATTTATCACCAACACACCTGTTTTGGTTGAGCTCTTTTGTGACACTGACAAAACCTCCTCCTTGCACACGCAGTACATCAACACTTATGTCACATTTAACACTCCTGTAGTAAGGGTTGAATTAACACTGGGAAATGTTTTCTGGGAAGTGACATTTACTCCTATCATTCTAAAGAGGATACATGTATTATCACCAACACACCTGTTCTGGCTGGACCCCTAAGTAGTGCTAACAAAACCTCAAACTTGCACGTGCAAGAAAAATCCTGTACACACAGTCCATTCTGACACCCTCCATTCCACATGCATTTTTTTTAACCCGTTTCTAACCGGTTGGTATGACCTAAACAATACATTAAAAATAGAAGCATGCTGAATGTATTTTCGCATGGAATTTTTCTTGCACTTTTGAAGGATGACCTTGGTTGTGTGTGACGCACACGCTCAATTTACAGAGCATGTGCAAAAAAACCTCCTCCCTGAACCTCTCTCCTAGACCTAGAACACCTTCTCCCCTTTCACACATGCATGTTGCACCGACAAAAGTTTCCACCGTCGCGTCTCTCTCTCCCAGCTCAGCTCAGCTGCATGGGCTCTCAAAGTCACAGGGGAAGGCCAAGCAAGCCAAGCAAGACAAAGATGGCATTGTTTTCTGAGGAGCAACTGTAATGGCTTTGAGTGCTTTCTTTTCCTCGCACATCGTCACAATTGTGTGCAGTGCGCAACATCTTCATTGTGTTGTTTGAATTCCATCTCCTCCCTCTCTCCCTCCCCTGTTTTTCGCTCCTTTGAATTCTTAAATGTCACCTGGGCCAAACACATGAGTTCAGAGACGCCTCTCTGTTTGACTTCCCATGGCAACCTGGTATACGCACCTCAAGCTAATGGCATGTGATGGTGGGTTTGTGTCATGGTGCATAATGGCTGCCAGTTATACAGTATACAGTCCATTCACATCCAAGTTAAATAGCGTGCAGACAGCAGAGCTCCCATTAAAGTTAATATCTCTATTCTATTCTATTCTATTCTATTCTATTCTATTCTATTCTATTCTATTCTGTGGAATGGAGTAATATCTACACTGTACTCTACTACTAGGTGTGACTTTAGTGCTGTCTTAAACACTCCGCAGACTCAGTAATAATGGCTGCCGTGCTTCAGTCAAGTGGATGCTACGCACGAGCGGCACTTAGGGAAATCCCCCTTTATTGTTTAGTCCTCTGAAAAGTGTTCCATGAACGTGAATTTGTAATTGTTTCTGCTGTAGAGCTTTGGCTACAGTCCAATTTCAAACAACCTGACCGTAACTGGGAGTAACAGTAACTGGGCAAAATTCCAACTTTTTCAAAATAATTACAGAGAAGTAAGCTTTATCAGTGCTGGGGTGGCTGATGATGGTTTTCCAAAGCTTGCACTGGGCATACAGTGAGTTCTTCAGCGTTATGTAATTCAACACTAAGATATTGAGGTAGGGCCAAATAGAAGATTGTTGAGCTGCAGCAACACTGCCAAATTCACTTGGCCGCCATGATTGATTAATGCCAACAGATCCGCAAATACGTGAAAGTTGAGATGGAAAATTATGCATTACATTACAAAGTGGAACAAAGGTCAGTGAGTGTTACACAGTAAAAACTGGAGTGTCAATTTTACTCTTTAAGAGTTAAATTTAACCCCCTGTCAGATAACATTTGGTCCCGCTCAAAAATAGAGTAAAATTTACTCTTTGGCCAGTGTAAGATTTTTAGAGTTAATTTTACTCTATTTTGTGTCAAAATTAACAATGAGGTGTGTAGAAATATTTAACACTATAGACAGTGTAAGATTTTCAGAGTTAATCTGACTCTACATTGTGTCGAAATTGACAATGGAATGTGTAAAAACATTGATCTCTTTACACTGCCAGAGTAAATTTATTTCACTACATAGAGTAGTTTCCATTATTGAAATACACTAAATAGTGTATATTTATTTCATTTTATATTAAATTAGTTCACTACATAGAGTAGTTTCCATTATTAAAATACACTACATAGTGTGTATTTATTTCATTTTATATAAAATTATTTCACTACATAGAGTAGTTTCCATTATTAAAATACACCGCATAGTGTATATTTATTTCATTTCATATAAAATTAGTTCACTACATAGAGTAGTTTCCATTATTAAAATACACTACATAGTGTATATTTATTTCATTTTATATAAAATTAGTTCACCACATTGAGTAGTTTCCATTTTTAAAATACACTATATAGTGTACATTATATTACTGAAATAGTATTGCTTTTAACTGCTATAACATAAGAAAATACATACAATCAAAGTACTGTAGCAGCATTTATTTGCCAATAACTCCTCGGAGAAAACAATGTGGTTCAATGTACATAGCGAGTCATTCTCTCCATTCTTGGATAAGGAAGATCATCAACATGAAAAGCAACAAAATATTTTTTTTCTTTTTGGAAAAGCAACAAAATCTTTGTCCGAGTCACTTCAGAAGCAAATAAATGTTCTTGAACAGCTTCTGTAAATAAAGGTAAGGTGAGCAGCACCTTTTTGTCCTGTATGATCACAACTGAATGACTGACTCTTTTGCATGCTCATGAATTTTCTGGACAATATCTTCCAAAAGTAGTCACAACAGAATTAACAACAGACTGGGCAATACCTGCTGCTTTTAGATCGGAAATGACAGAGGCACAATTATTTACAAGGTGCTGTGAGGATAATGCTGGCTCTGACTCAACTTCTGCCCCATATGGCTGTTCTGCTGGATTACCCCCCCATAAAAAAAAAAAAAAAAACAACTATTGAACAAACATGAGCATCCCACTTGGCCACATTGAAGATAAAGAGTCCTTCCCGTACAGAGCCCATGTAATAATTTGAGATGCCTTCCAAGATTGTTCGTTTACTCCACCAAGATCATTTAGAAAGCACTAAATTGTTTAAGGTGATACTGTCCCATTTTTGGAAATTATTTTACACCTCCCCTTCAGTTCAATAATAGGGTTTTACCGTTCTCCTTTACTTTCAACTGTTCTCTGGGTATGGCAGTGCAAACTTTACCTCCAAGCTAGCAGTTAACATTGAGTCCTATGAAACCAGCTGGTGGCTAACTGGTGTCATAGGACTCAATGTTAACTGCTAGCTTGGAGGTAAAATTTGCACTGCCATAACCCGAGAACGGTTGGAAGTATAGGAGACCGGTAAAACCAAGGGGAGGTGTAAAATAAGCTTTTTCCAAAAATGGGACAGTGTCACTTTAAAGGACCACTTCAGTCAATTTCAATAAGCTGTTGCATTGCTCACGCTACCCTTGACTTGTCAGAACCCGGTGATGCCAATTTTTTTCTTTCAGAGATCTGAGCTATTGTAATGGGGGCAGCTTTTGTTTACTTTTTAAAAATTCTTAACATAGGCCTAGTCCAAATATTTTCCCAAAAGGTATCGCTGTTTGCTAGTTGTCTGCTGATGTTGCTAACCTTTTACATATTTTTGGAAATAAATCAAGATGGTTTTTTTGAAATGTAAACAAACACCTGCCCCCATTACAATGACCAGGATCTCAGAAAAGGCTGGAAAAAAAATCTCAGGTACTGACAAGTCCAGGGTAGTGTGAGCATTACAGCTGCATGTTGATAGTGGCTTAAGTTATCCTTTAATTGAGTCTAACGCACCATTCTAGCTCGTAACTCTGCAATTCTTGGCGTTTCCTTAGTTTTCCCTACATCAATGTTGTAAATGGAAGTTTGGAGAAAAGTGAAAAAGTTGTTCAAGGCAGGACTGTAAGATGTACCAAAGACAAAGTGGGCCTTGAAGAGTTCATCCAGGGCTCCGACTGAGGTGGTGCCTTGGCATGGAAGTGCGTGCTTGTCGATGGCAATGAAGAAGGAGTGAATGCTGCTTTTTGTGGGTCCCTGTGCAAGGAGGTAGGGCTGACGGCTTTCAGTGATGTTGTCTAGATGCTGCTGCAGGCTTGTTCCCGTCTATGACAAAACACATTCAATAACACAATTTATTAGAACAATAACATGACAACACTCTCAACTCTAAAAAATAAAAGATGTAAGAATGTTATGTTACTAGTGGTTGACTCAGGTTTGAGGGAATGATGTGGAGTGCTGTTGGCCCTGGCAGTGGCAGTTGGCAGTGAGGGTGACCATGTTTAAAATTATGTTAGAAAGTGTAAGGGTAGAGGAGTAATGTTTGAAGAGGTGGGCTCAATAGTGGACTCATGTTTGAGGCTGTGCGTGTGCAGGATATTATTCGTATAGTGCACACTTCAAGCTTTCATATGGTATATAACAAGCTACGATTGCCAACTGCAGAATGACTCTAGAGGCCAAACATGTTACTGCTGCTTTTCATGCCTCTTACACTTGAATGACTGCACATCCTACCTGCACTACCTCAACACACACACTTGACTTGATAGTTTAGTACTAACTAGGGCTGAAACATTAGAGCATTCTGTGGCCATGTACAATATGGTGTAAAAAAAAGTATAGTGGGAGTGCGTTATACTACTGTTACCAGTCGTCATGGTAGAATATCCCTCCTGGTGGTGATGATGGTGGTCACGGTGATGATGATGATGATGGTGGTGTTTTGTAGTGATGGTCTTTTTAACTTATTCACTTATTTATTATTGTTCTAGCCCCCTCTCCTCCTTTTTATGAAGCTGCTAATGCACTTTTTACAAATGCACTTTCACTTTTACTAATGTACTTGATGTTTTTAACAGAGATATTTCTATTTTCTTTAACATCTCTATTTCTATCTATCTTATATATACTTTTTAACCTCCTGGTCCTGTGTTGCATGTATGCTGTCTGCTGTTTTTGCACAATCTTTATGTTACTGCTGCAACAAATGAATTTCCCCATGGCGGGATAATAAAGGGCATACTATACTATACTATACTCCCCGACTATAAATGGTGTGTGTGTTTGTGTGTGTGTGTGTGTGTGTGCCGGGGGGACGGTGGTGGTCTAGTCTGGTCTAAGGAAAGGCTTCATGTATGGGGTATGAAGTGTTGTTGGAGTGGAGGGGTGGTGGGAGGACTTGATTCATTGTCAAATATAATTCTAGTGTACCTTTTGGAATTTGATGAGGTGATCCACTGCATTAGATGCTGATATCTTCCCTGGCTTCTTGCGTCCCTGTGCGGATGGCGGTAGCAGATGTAGCAGCAGTATGATGGCAGACGTATCACTGTCCCAGCCTTAAGTCAAACAAGCATCATGTTAACATTCAGCCATACTTTTCCACCGTCCTCAATATATTTAGCAACATGCTTCTCCACATTCAAAGACTTACCATTTTCAACTTCAGTGGATGTCTCAGCATTGTGCATCAAATCAAGAAGGTCTGTGGAGGGGACCAGTCCATGGCTTTCCTTAATGACTCTTGCCCTGAAAGTGGTAGGCCATCTCTCCAGGAATTTATTGGCAGTCTGCTCGCCAAACATCAGTCTGAAATCCTGCTCTACCTGTAATTTGAAAAGGAAAAAAAGGAAAGGAGGACAACTGCAGTCAGTACCTTGTGCAACATTTTACAATAGGCCTCACTCTTCAATCAAGTCAAGTCGTCTTTATTGTCGATTTCTTTACATTAGTGGTCATACAAAGAATTTGAAATAACATTTCTTACTTTCCCATGCAGACATAGACGTAGACTTTAGGTGTGGACATAGACAATTTGACATAGACAATACGCATACATTACACCTAGAGTACCTATAAAATACCATTACAGACATATAATGAATGTAGAACTAGATGTCTTACCAGTCCTGGTGTGTCCAGGAACCGTGGAAAAACTGAGAAGACCTCTGCAGATTTGTCATGGTCATTGACCATTGCTTGGCGGTAACTGAAGGTGGTTTTCATTTTTTCACGGATGGTTTCCTCATCAGCAGAATGTCTCAACACAGCGATAGCGGATTCCACTTCCTCATCAGTCAGGACTTCGGCAGTAAAGGGTGTAGTACGTCCATGGCCTGGCCCACCAACTTTAAAACAAAAAAAAATTTGTTGTTAATGTTTAGAACTGCACAGTTGTATATCTTCCTTTAAACACACTTCACATGTTGACCATTCACCCACATTATAAATGTTACCTTTAGGAGATTTAACTGCTGGAACTCTTTCCTCAGAAGCCTTTCGTTGAATGGTCTTCAACCGCCATGCAATGTATCCTGAACCACTTTCCGGATCGTAGTAGTGTTCCTATGTATAATATACAGTATGCACAGTATAATGTACACTCATACGGTAACACTTTATTTTAGTGTTACATCTATTAGCACTAGCACATACAATGTTAATGCCTGTATACTGTATAAGTAACTTGTAAGGCAAGTACTAAGCAAAATCAAACATTTGTTAGGCATGTGTTTGCAAATGTCTTGTTCATGCACAATTAGGGATTTATTACCAATATAACCTTAGTAAGGACCTAACAAATGTTTGATTTTGCTTAGTACATGCCTTCAAAGTTACTTATACCGGCATTAACATTGTATGTATTCGTGGTTATAGATGTAACACTAAAATAAAGCGTTACCATTCATACAAGCAACAGTTTGTAGGGGTGATATATTGTAAAACCTTCACTTACATAGCCATTCTGTGAGTATGGGTCTTCAAGATATGGAAACAGAGCGATAATCCCCTGTGCATACATCACTTTCACACTCCGCGGCGGCGAGGTCCTGGTGTATTCAATAAACAACATTATTAGAGGACACTGAACACCATAATCGAAAGAATAATTGCAATGATGTTTAACTGTCTCATGATAACACATTTGACCTATACTTACCCATGTGTTTCCGTCATTTCTGCAGCAAGTATGTTGATGAGCCGTCTTCTGGTTGAATCTGTGATTGATTTTGTTTTTGCATACTCCTCGATGATACGGTCACCTCCAGGCTTTGTAGTCAGGATTTTTTCAATCAGCTAAAAGATAACATATGAAGCAATGTATTTTGAAAAACTGTTGGTAATTCTGAAACAAACAGGATACATACACGATGTGCAAATTAAACCCTGTATATCCACCCACACCCACAAACTCACAGTTTTTGATTCATAGTTGATGCGGCAAGGCCTTTTAGGTTGACTGCCTTGGGCTGCAACGGGTTCCTCAGCTGGCTCAAGGGGTTCCTCAGCTGGCTCAAGGGGTTCCTCAGCTGGCTCAAGCAGGGAGAAGTTGAGGATCACTGTGTCGTCAGATGCAGTAGACCCTGGAGATGATGTGAACTGAGGGTTACCTGAGCATTGGAAAATATTAACACAATTACATTACATTACATTACATTACATAGCTGATGCCTTTGAACAGAGCGACCTACAAGGAGGAAATTCAAGCAAGTACAGAGTAAGGGGTTGGCACAGAGTACAGCAGTATACAAGTAATTAGTAGCAAAATTTAGATAATAAACAAAGATATCTAGGTGCAGTGTACAGTTGCAACAGCATTGTCCAACACATGGTCAAATAAAATGTAGCAAAAAAAAAAAAAAAAGATACATACAAAAAGTGTTAAACAATGGCTTCTAAGCAGTGGCTTACATAGTTCAACACTTCCACCTAAATGATGTATGTGTAAATCATATGCAAGTAGGCAACACTTACCAGGTGCTTCATTGGCCAATGAAACTAGGAAAGGTCCATGGAACTCTTTTACGAGCTCCTCAAAAACTTCGGCGTCTACCTCTGTGTTAGACTGGTCATAAACTTTGAGGTCCAACCATCTGTCTTCGGGGATGTTGAACTTCAAACTCACTGGAGTACAAAATAAATAGTGCACAAAATGATCTGATGAGAAATAATTGCAGTATGTCACCACTTTAAGTTACATTAAGCTACATTAAGATAGGCCTACTTTCAATTCAAATTAGGCGACTAACCTTCTCTCAAGAAATCATCAAACGTCAGTTCAAGCATCTTTATGTACTTCTGCACTCCACCAAATGAGACACGCAACAGCATTTTCTGTTAAATTTGAGAAAGTTGAGAAACTGTTAATACCCGTCAACATATTCACACATTAACACACTCACACAGTTGTATCAGGAACACTAATGAGCTGGTTTGTAGGATACCTGTATGGGAGGCACTGATCAGAACATGAAACACAGTCATCCTTTTCCATGTCCTTATGAACTTCTTAAAGCCAACTGAGTTGCCTCAACACTACACATCCACATAACATCTGTTAAATAGATGATTGCATATAATTCTTCAGCAAAACATGGGAAAACAGGTAAATTGCTCCTAATTGCAGTATCCAATCACGTGGCCTCTCTCTCTCCCTCTCTCTCTCTCGCTCGCTCACACACACACACACACACACACACACACACACACACACACACACACACACACACCTTCCCCATCACACTCTCTCCTCGGTTCACCCATTTGCGCTGGCCTTCAGCTGCACCAGTGTTCTAAACAAAACAGTTGTCAGGTCACACACACACACGCACGCACGCACGCACGCGCACACACACACACACACACACACACACACACACACACGACAGAGCGAGCCTGCCAGCGCGCGTGCACACACGACACCCTTTCCACACTCATATCCCCTTCCTCGTCCATTAATTGGATTGCATTTACCAAACTTGCAAAAATAAAGGCTAGTCAGCAGATGACTCTCAACTACTACAACTTTCAAAGCAACTGAAACGCGTCGACAACAATACACCCTTTCCTATTCCACTCACACTTCTTCCTCTGTTGAGCTGCACTGACGAAAGCTGCACCGGCTAAGCGAAACGCTAGAACTCGGTGGTTCTCAACAACAGCATGAGTCAAAAACACCACAGTTGACACCAAACCCATATTTGACGCATGTGTATGATTACCGGCATCGAAGACTTGGCAAGCCATGCAGGGACTAGTTCTAGATGTAGCTATGTTACGTGACGAATCAATAATCACTTTTATATACTACACGTGTGTCCACGCATGCCCAAACAGAACATTCCTGGTATCAAGCATCAACTACGAGCGGGCAGTTTAGCGTGCTAATCTATGAGGTGGACGAGTAGATGAATCTCTCAAATCTACAACTTACCATAAAACTGAGCAACACTTAACTATAAACGGTTTCCAACACTAACATATTCTTAATGTTAACATCGAGCATTTCTGGTTTCAGAGCCACAAATTAAGCACGAGCACATCACCTTGCAAAACATTGGGCACGTTCTCAAGTGAACTTTTGAACCGTTGCAATGCTAATGCCATTGGGGGAAACCCATACAATCTGGGAAACCACGTTGTCAAGCTAGCTAGCTTAGCACTACATTTTGGTACGGGTAACCCAAACTCAGCAAACAAGAGAAAACTTCAATACTCACCACACCACACGGCGTCAGCATGCAAGCAAATGTAGTCGGATTTTGTTTTCATTTAAAACAACTATTCATTGGTCTACTTCTAAAAGCTATGTAGCCTAATATTGCAGTCGAATGCATCAGTGAAAAATACTAATTGGCTAGCCTACATATGCATGCCTAATTTAACCTAATACACATACAGTAGTCTATCATCAGCATCAGTGTATTGAAAAATGATGGTCATAAACAGCAAAAACTCGATAAATATTCAAATCCACTTACCACGCAGGGAGAGAAACTACTTCCAACATGCCATGCCAGCTCCAGCTCCGGTTCTAGAATTTTCGCGGGGAATCATCACCCTGCAGAGTTATTTTGTCTGAGGAGTTACTCTGCCTTTTGTTATAACCTCTCTATCAAGAGAAAAATAGATTTACACTGAAATGTTGACACTCACTTTTTTACTCTCACTTTTGACACTACCATTTGGAGGAGTTTACTCTGCCTATTGTTATAACTACTCTATTCAGAGGAAAATGTGTTTACACTGCAATATTGACACTCCATTTTTTACTGTGTAGGGTTCTATGACGGAAAAAGAAAAAGTCAGAAAATGATTGTGTTGTAGTTATTTACTTGGGCTGATGTGTGTAATGGTTAACAGGAGTTGGTGTTGAGATCAGTGGGTTGCAGGTTCAATTGCTAGAAATAAATGTGCGTTGGGTGGATGAATGACGAGTACCTTCATTCACATCTGAAGTGCCCTTGAACAACCTATCTGTCCATTAGGATTGTTCCAGTATGTAAATACTGTAAATCACTTAAGGGAGAGAGATGGAGAGAGAGAGACAGAGAGAGAGACAGAGAGAGAGGGAGAGAGAGAGACAGAGACTGACTGACTGACTGACTGACTGAATGTCAAGCATTGAATTGTAAAGTTTTCTGGGTCTCACAACAGAGTAAGTGCTATGTCAGAGCAATCAATCATTGAATAACCTATGAGGTACAAGCGCAGGGAGATCCGTCAATGGTGTTTACATAATCTTGTAGCCAGGCCTGGACTGGTGATCTGGCATACAGGGCATTTTCCAAGGGGGCCGGCAGTCCTCAGGGGCCCATGCTGTTGCTTTGCTATTTTCTCTTTGCGGACTGGTTCACAATTTAGAGGGGGCAGCCAATTATTCCACCTTAAAGATAAACATTGGACTAAGCCAATCCGGATAAAGTATGGTAGCAGCCTGTGTAGGGGTATGTGTGAGGGGCTGGTACAGGTTAAAAATGCCAGAGTGATTTTTTGATCCCAGACAAGCTGATTGTAGCATTAAGATGAATGATCCTGGCCGACAAGCATCTCGTCTTGAAAGTGCAACACTGAAAGCCACAGAAGGACTCGAGAACTTCTATTGTTTCCTTCTAATCAAACTAATTCCGTGCTAGAATATGTGCCCATGAACTTTGCCCATGTGGAACCAGGTTCGAATCCAGCCTGGGTCATGTCCCAACCCTACCCAAAATTTCTGTCTCCCACTAGTTTCCTGTCTACATCTTCACTGTCCGGTAGGAATAAAGGCTACTGAGAGACTAAAAAGGTCAAAAAAAGATTTGTAAAAGAATATGTGGTTTCTGAAAAGTGCATTCCACAAGCAGGCTTGGCGCGTTTCACTGGGAGAAAGCCACCTGTTATTTCACTCCCTTCTGATAAATTTCTCCTCCTCTTTTTTCTTCTTTTGTCTCTCCCTTTCCTATTCCATTCAAGTTTCACAAGAACAAATATGTTCATGCAAAGGCCATGTTTTGTGCAAACCAAGTATTTGTTATCGGGTGGGCGCACATCTGCTTTGCAGTTGTTAGACAATTACATACAGTTGCATTTTAGTTAAAAACATGCAACATGTCGATTCCCCCTGAATCTTCATCAGACCTATCGATATACAGTACTGTATATACCAATATCGTGCATGCAAACTACAACACTTGCATGGATTTACATGCAAGCACGCGCGCACTCACGCACACGCATGCACGCACGCACGCACACTCTCGCACGCACACACACACACAGGCACACACACACACATGCACACAGAATGGGAGTTCCATCTCCAGTACATTTCCTGCCTGTCTGTCAGAGGCGCACCATCCAAGCTTTACTTGGAGCGCACTCATCAACACTGAACAGTATATTTCCATGATCAAGACACCCGAGAGATTAGCCAAAAAACAAAATCCCCCACCCTTTGTCACTCACACCTCCTTCGTCAGCCAACGCAACCTATGAAATGAAGAAAAAGGTCTTTTTTCACCAAAACATTTCAGTAATTGTTCCCGTTTTTTTTCTTGTTCGATGTCATCATTCATTCATGTCATCATCACCCATTGCTGCGAATCTGGCCAGTTTTTCTGTGAAAGCATTGCCATGCACTGATCATGTTTTCTTTGAAGGCGGGGTGTTGCCAATGCTTAAGATGCTATAAATAGCCCATGCAGAGGGAAGAAGTGTGGCAGAGACAAGAAAAAAAACACGAAGGAGTGTTCAGTTCCTCTGTCTGTCTCTGGCCTGGAGTGTTCGAGCATTGTGTCTGCTTCAGGCCTGTACTTCACTTCTCTCTCACTTCTCTCTCGCACTTGCTCTATTTCTCGTGCTCTCTCTCTCTCTGACGCTCTGTCTCTCTATCTCATATCTGTATCCGTTTCTCTCTCTCTAGGTGTAAACAATGTTGAAGCCTTTACTTCACTTCTCTCACTTGTCTCACACACTTCTCTCTCTCTCTCTCTCTCTCTCTCTCTCTCTCTCTCTCTCTCTCTCTCTCTCTCTCTCTCTCTCTCTCTTCTCTCTCTCTCTCATACGCTGGCGTGAACAATGTTGTTTCTATATACAGTACAGTCTGCCGACAGGCTATTCTGAGCAACACTATACCCATGCAGCAACTCTGGCCTTTGTGTGCCCTTTTTAAGCTGGCACTGGTCAACCAACAATGGACCTGACCTGACCAAACGACAAGCAAAGAGAGAGAGAGAGAGAGAGAGAGAGAGAGAGAGAGAGAGACAGAGAGAGACAGAGAGAGACAGAGAGAGAGAGAGAGAGAGAGAGAGAGAGAGACAGAGAGAGAGAGAGAGAGAGAGAGAGAGAGAGCAGATATTAGTGGAAAAAAATAAGAGTTAGTTGTTTGGAAATACGTGAAAATGGCTTGTTTAGTGTCACGAGGTGTGACTAGACTTAGGATTTTATTTCTGCTTATGTGCGGACATGCACAGGTGACACACTGAAATGCACACGCCCAAACACATGCACATGCATGCGCACACGCACACACGAATGCAACTGCATGAACAAACACACACACACTGAGAGAGAGAGAGAGGGGGGGGGGGCACGAAACACACTTCAGAAGTCAGTGATGTGGTCATGTACACATTAACTCCAGTGAATACTCCACCCATTAATGGATTTGAATGTGCATCCATTTACTGTGTCAGCTGCATATACTTTTCCTTTGGCGCAGCATCTGGTTTCCATTCCTCTGCAAGCAGTCCGGCCCTCCAGATACACTGTTGTATACAGTATATGTGAAACAGCGTGGTGGCACGCAGCCCCAACCCATGCTATTCTCTACCCTCCTGTTCTGTTCTTTTCTGTTTTCTTTTTTTTTCAATGTGTCTGTGTGTGTGTGTGTGTGTGTGTGTGTGTGTGTGTGTGTGTGTGTGTGTGTGTGTATGTACGTGTGTGTGCAGGCGTGCGTGCATGTGTTTGTGTGTGCATGCATGCGTGTTAACGTGTGTTGAATACGTGCCATTTTCGGAGACGGCACTAAACGTTAAAAGAGGAAATTATTGGTCCAGACACAAAGCAAAGCAAGAAAAAAAGCACAACAACAGCCCTTGTGATGTCATGGAAAGAGTCGTCAGGCGTCCGTGCGTACGTCCCTCCAGGCGTAAAGACCTTCCCGCAGGGCACAATGGAGGCCTTAGTTCTCCTCATTCCTACCTGCTGAACAGAAACCACAGAGCAAGAAGTGGTGACAGAGATAAGGAGAAACATGATTGTTATGCTTGGTTAGGTTACGTTATCGTGGTTGCACACAGAGCTGCTGCAGCTTTGGCCGGGCCCGGGACAATGTCATATGATAGGGCCCCCCCATCCAGTACATACGATGTCATGTGGACTCAGTTCTGGGCCACCTCTCTCTGCGTGGGTCTGGGACAACTGACCCCTTTGTCTCCTCCTGTCGGCATGTCGGCTTCTCTGAGTAACATGATTGTTATGCTCTGTCAGGTCACTTTATAGCTGCACACACTGTTGTTAACCGTTTGTTTGATTGTGAAATCCACTGTGGTGTCTTGCAGAATAGAAGGGGAACTTTGGGAATTGCGAAAAAACAATAGCCGGTGGTCATCAATATTTGTGTCAAATACGCAAAACTGTTATTACAGAGCATTACGGGGAGCTGAGTGACAGGAGGGGATGATGAAAGGACTGGGTGATTCCCTCATCTTGGCTTTTACCCTTACTGTTTGTTTTTGGGTTACTTAGTGCACACACACTGAAGTCTCTAATGCTCTCTCTCTCTCTCTCTCTCTCTCTCTCTCTCTCTCTCTCTCTCTCTCTCTCTCTCTCTCTCTCTCTCTCTCTCTCTCTCTCTCACACACACACACACACACACACACACACACACACACACACACACACACACACACACACACAGCCCCACCTTAATATCTTTGCGGGGCCCTGCCATTGACTTCCATTCATATTAACCCTAACAATAGCATTCCCAAACAAAAACTGTTTAATTTTAACCTGTCAGTAAGGAAATGTTTTTAGACTTTCACTTTTACCAGTAACAACAGAACTACCCCAACAAAAGGGGTCAAAACATGTGGGGTCCAGGATTTGGCCCCCACATGGAGCGAGGGCCGCTCCTTGTTAGCCTGATTGTCATCGACTTTAAAATCTCTTCGAGACTTGGTCTGACCAAGAACATAACAATTATCATTTCCCAAACAGCATTTCCCAAATGGCCTTCCTTGGTTTGCTAATGATTGTTTGCTTCCCAACAAAGTGGGAGGAGTTCCCGTATTTGCGGGAACTCAGAAAGTACTTGCAGTGACTCTTGACCTGACTGGTAGCAACTCTGAAGCTGTTGCGTCACTAGGAGGGCACGGCCTGGCAGTTGCCTCACGAAGGTAGAGCAGTACAGACAGACAGACAGACAGACAGACAGACAGACAGACACACACACACACACACACACACATACTATTGGCTCCGCTCTCTCTCTCTCTCTCTCTCTCTCTCTCTCTCTCTCTCTCTCTCTCTCTCTCTCTCTCTCTCTCTCTCTCTCTCTGCATTTCCTCAGTTTGTTCTGTGTTGCTTTATTTGATCTGAGTCCATGCTGTGCTATGTTTCCTGTTTGATATCACTGCTGACAGTCCATCCGTCATGAAACACACTGTATCACAATACCACAAAAGCAGGGACGAGGGTATTTTGGACTTTATCATGATGTCATTCATGTTAGAAGGAATTAAACACAGGGTCGGAGTGCAATAGATTTTTCATCTGAGATACATTCACAAATAGTGTACTTTTTTAGGGTAACAATTGTCATGGTACTGTATGTTTCACAGGGTCAATGTAACATAACCCTACATAACCCTTATGTGACCTTAACCCTAAGGTAGTGAAATTGCATGTTATTACATATTTTGTTATACTGTACCTTTTTAACGTAATAGTTAGAATATGATAAAGTGTAATTTTTAATCTTAACTTTTGGCATAACAATCTTCCACAGGTCTGGACATATCAACTCACGTAAATGACTCGGACTACACATTGTTTTTTTTACTGCTGCATAATTTACTCACACATCTGTTTTAATACCGCAATGATGTATATGTATTGCTAACGTTGTGTCATTATTGGGTTCATCAGTGACTCACTATGTAAATAAACAGCACATGCTCTCTTGGCTACCTAGCGTAGCCTTCTGCTGATGCTCCCTCAACGCAGGTGGATGCCAGTGGCATATTGCAAAGGAATGCCTTTGAAAAACGGGACATAAAAGAGAAATCTATAAACATGTAAAGAACAAAGGAAGAGAGAGAGAGAGAGAGAGAGAGAGAGAGAGAGAGAGAGAGAGAGAGAGAGAGAGAGAGAGAGAGAGAGAGAGAGAGAGCTCTTTTACAAGCTGAGTGAGCGTGACTAGTTGGTGCACTACACCTTGAAAAATGTGCTGTTCAAACAAACACTACTTCTGAAGTTTGTTTTTTTCTCTTCTCTTCTCTTCTCTTCTCTTCTCTTCTCTTCGCTTCTCTTCTCCCCTCTATTTCCTCTCTTTGTCTGGTTTTTCAGTTGGGAAACACTGAGGCACTGAGTGCTTTATGGAAACCTACTGCTATGAGTGAGTTGGCATGTCTCCCGTCCCATCCCATCCCATCCACCCTCCACTCCCACCCCCACCCCCATCCACCCTGAAGCACAACCCCACCTCAGCCTCACCTCACCTGTCCAGGAGCAAGTCCGGGCACGACGGCTAAGGAATGTAACCTGGAGTGATCATTAGTCACGGAGGAGAGACGACAGATCCACGAACCGTCGCCGCAGGGTGTTTACCTGTTAGCGCTGTTCCCTAAAGTTATGAACAGGAGTGTGGGTATAAAATCTAATAAAAGTGTTAATTTATTATGCTATAAATGAAATTATTGTGAGGTCTCTGTGGTTTATGTACTTGTGGTTGCTGGCAGGGAGATGAATGAAATTATGATGTGTTTTCTGTTAGGCCTTATGCTAATATCAGGAAGTTGAAAAACATCCTTGAACACTCAAATAAATTCAGTGTTGAACCTTGTTACCAATAGTGGCTGAGATGGATAGTGAGTGACCACCATCAGGCAGGCTCTGATAACAAAGAGCCTAACTTGTGGTCAACGTGCATATTTGTATATATCGGAGACTTGGGTTCAAATCCACTGATAGGGGTGACTTCTCTCCTCAGTAACTACAGTGGCCCCCTGTCGAGGCCTCATGTCAATCAACCCTACTACTGGGAATAGCATTTTTGTTTTTCAGCCTGTCTTGCAGAAACACAAGTTGACTCTCGCCAGAAGATGTGTGGCGCTCGGTTGAGTGTGTGTGCTGGAACTACATTCAGAGCGACATTCCCCAGGTGACAGTTAGATTAGGGATGTGGCAACAAAAATTATTCAGTCCCTCAACACTCCCCCGAATTGCCCATGCATTTTGTCACAATTTTATCTCTCTCAATATCAGGTGGAAGCACTTGCAAAAAATGTGCTACTCTATTAAAGACAATGTACATGAACTGATTAAGTTTTGCTGGCCGACATTTTGAAGTTGGGCGACATTCAAGAGGAGGTGCTTTTTTCTCAACCCATCAAACTGAGCTTTATACAGCTTCATTCTTCACAACGCATTACTTAGGTTAAAGGGAAAATTCGGTGTAAAATAACTTAAATAGTGTTAAATCATGATGCTGAGGGCTAACTCTCTGTACACACCTCAACTCCATTCATGCCCTGCATTTAGAATTCTAAGCGCTAGTCAGAATTCCAAGAGCTAGTTGAAATTCGGCTTGTGCTGTGATGGGTCGGCACCGAATTAGTCATTAGCCATGTGTGCTACCAAAGTTCTCTATGCCTCATTTTACTGTACATGTCAACATCCCCGCAATCAGGTAGGCTAGGTAGGCATGGTCCGCGGTTCTTACACCGGCTGCGGCCGTAAAATGAAAAGCTGGAACCCCGACCGTTTTCACTGACTGCTACTGTCTAAACCAGCCATATTACGGGAATGGCTAATAACATTAGAAGTGCACGAAACTGACACAAAAACCCTGAGGGATCACGACTACCGTGTGTGCAGGCAGCATTTCGAGGATGATGACTACAAGAAGAGTAAGGGAGATGGAACACCTAAACGAAACCGTCTAAAGAGGAATGCTGTGTCAAAAAGGTGCATGGCTATGGAGGTATGTTTGAAGAGAGAGAAACATGTATACATTTGTCTGGCTCATGAATCTTGACTGTCTGTGAATCTGTGAAACTGGTCGCAACACCGCGCGTCTTTGCCAGCAAGCACTCTGTTTTGGGAAGGCATATACAGGTGCAGTAAATGTAGCCCACTACAGGAGATAAATAAACTGTCAAAACAAACTAGCGCGGGATGGCAAGTGAAATTGTGAGCGACCTGAGGCATTCCAGGTGGTTGATGTCAAGCATGCTAGAGTAGTTTCAGTGAAGTAGACTGTAATTGACGAGGGCGCGTGAGGTCAGATGGTGAACCATTACACAACGGAGGAGGGCTACGGAGGAATTGTATAAAGTCGTACTAGAAGTGCTCTTACAGATGTAAGTACATCACCAGTGGTGTGATATTACAAAGTTGAATCCATGTTATATCATACCGTGTTGCAATTACTTTGTAAGAGTAGTCTGCCTACCTGTACTCTCCATACAACTCTTCAAATCAGCTGCCTGCACACACGGTAGTCGCGATCCCTCCGGGTTTTTATGTCAGTTTCGTCCACTTCTGATGCTATTAGCCATTCCCGTAATATGGCTGGTTTAGACAGTGGCAGTCGGCAGTCGGTTCCAGCTTTTCATTTTACGGCCGCGGCCGGTATAAGAATCGCAGACCATGTTTAGCCTACCTCGCCACCTGATGGAGTAGCCTGCATCCGTGTCAGACTAGAGAGTTGCAACAGTGAGACACCTCTGAAAACACTGGCCAGTGAAAGACTGTGTGGTCCGATTATCTTCTCTGTGCCTCGGTTTGATTGACGAGACCTTTGTGATGAAGTGCGTAGCGTTTTTGAGGTTGTTTATAGCTGGGAAACATCCGAAAATAATATTTACAAATTGGCCCCGCCGTGATGCATTGGCTGCGTTTTTCGCCAAAAAGCTTAAAATAAGCCAACTCCATAACGGCCTGGCATTTCCCGGAATGGCTCATCATTACATACATTTTGGGGCATGGGAAATAGATGGTGAAACTTTCATTTTACGCCGGAACTATCCTTTAAGGTTAGGGTTTGGATAAGGGCCATACTAACAGGGTAATGGTAGATCATTTTCGAATTCGATAGAACACCACCATGTTACTGTTGGTAATCATCATGTTTAACTTTCCCACCCACCCAATTGGGCCAGTGCAAAGGGACTACCTGGGTCATGTTTATCTGTTTCAAAAAGGCTCGATCATGCCTAGCTAGAATCCACGCTCGTTCTAAACAATAACCCTCATCGTCTACAATAGGAAACATGGTGCATGATGGGGGAAAGTCTCTGGCATCAGTGGAAACCCGAGATGGCAGCACTGATGCGCTCAGCGATGAAGGATCGCATTTCCCTTCCCTCCCTTTCCCTCTCCCCTCCACACCTCTCTGAAAACTCATCTTCCATTTTGCGGTCTGCGGTGCCTTGTCATGGTCGGCAGTTTATATACGTAGGCCTGTTGTGCGAAAATGAGACCATGGTATTGAGTTCAAGCCACCCCACGACCTCTCCCCTCCACTTTCAAAACTCATCTTCTAAGGCGGCTTGTCATTGTTGTCAGTTTGTTGTGTGAAAATGGGAGCATGGTGTTGACTTCAAGCCCTCCCACGACTCTACGCTCCACTCTGAAAACCCATCTTCCATTTTGTGGTCCGAGGCAGCTTGCCTTTGTTGTTTAGTGTATGTATTGTGTCAAAAGGGACCATGCTGTTGACTTTATGGTGAACCACCCTCCCCACATGACAATGCTGTGGAAAGGCCACATAGGACAGGTGCCACTTTGTGTGTGTGTGTGTGTGTGTGTGTGTGTGTGTGTGTGTGTGTGTGTGTGTGTGTGTGTGTGTGTGTGTGTGTGTGTGTGTGTGTGTGTGTGCGTGTGTGTGTGTGTTTGTGTGTGTGTGTGTGTGTGTGCTCAGTACATGTGGGAGTAGTGTTTGGTATGTGTGTGGCAGTGCAACAGGTAAGTATGTATTATGTGGTCAGTATGTGTGTTAACATGTAAGTATGTGTGTTTGTGTGCGTGTGTGCGCCTGGGTAGTGCGAGTGAGTGTGTGTGTGTGTGTGTATGTGTGTGTTTGTGTGTTTGTCTCTGTGTGTGTATGGGCATTGCGAGTGTGTGTGCGTGTGCATGTGCGTGTGTGTGTATGTGCGTGTGTGTATGGGCAGTGCAAGTGTGTGTGTGCATGTGCATGTGCATGTGTGGTGTTTGATGTGTGTGTGTGGGCAGTGGCACAGGTGAGTATGTATTGAGAGAGCGTGCGCGTCCCTGCGGTGTCACAGGTGTGTGGCTCTGTGTTGCTCTGTGTGACTCACGCCACCGCAAGCCTTTTAGAGGCCGGATGAAATGTCAGGCAGTAGCCACATGAAAGGAGAGCGGCCGGCCATCTGGGAGGTGAGAGGGGAACCACATGCTCCGGGATTACATGGGAAGACGCGGAGGATATAGGCCACCAGATAGGCTAACTATAATGGTCACATGTGTACTAAACGCAGATAGCATCTACTGTACATAGAAATAATGACACAAACAAAACAAAAACAAATGGGGAAATAAACCGTTTTTGTGGTAAAGGTAAGCTGGAAGAAAAATTGACAAATAGATTGAGGATAGGCCACCGTGCAACTCTCGTATGGTCATATCTATAGTAGACTACAAGCAGATAGCATCTACTGTACTGTATAAGTAATGAAAACAAAACAATCAAAAAAATGCAACAACAACTAAAACGATCAAAAATCCCCTTTTTGTGGAAAAGTGGTGAAAGAAGAAAAATGTAGAGGTCTGATAGATCGAGGTTATGGACATCATCTAGCCCTACCGTAACTTGTGTAATGGTACTTTACACACAGGTAGCATCTTGTACATGCAATTTATTTTACTGTATGGATACACAAAAAACTTGTGGGCGAAGAAATCGATGAGTCTATTTTGCAATAGCGGTATGATATGATAATCACCATGACCGAAGAGCAAAAACAAACCCCTCAGCAGAAGATCTAACCAGGACCTGTGCCCAATAATATGTCATTTTAGGGTCATAATCACTGAAGTAAATTTGAAGTCTTACACTGCATTTGTTTGAATTTCAAATCATTTTATTGAGGGAACAAGGTTCTGATTAGTTGAAGCACATCCTAATCCTCAATCTGGGAGTAGGACTAAGTGAATTAAGAAATCAATGAAAGGAAAAAACAGTCTGCATGCATCATGTTTTATTGCTCCTTTCTTATTATTTGTTTGAAGACATGGCAATTTGGGCAACTCAACGAACAGACAAACCATTCTTTTTTTTTAGGTAGAGGGTGGACTGAATATGTAACATTATAATTTCCAAGACCTGCAGCCATGGCTCTGAGTTTCCATTTTTAGTGCATGGCTGACTCAGACAACTGTTCACGACTGGCTCATTACCAATAAGAACAATAGCTTATTCCCCCCTAAAAATCCGATATGATTCAGATATGATTCTAAACTCCAAAGAGAACCCATATAGAAGTTTATTCAGTGATGTTTTAAAGTGCCGCTCTGACTCAGGCACGGTTCAAGACTAGTTCCTGACTCCATACGTGTTGAGCAACTTATCAACTCTGCACAGTGCGTACTGACAAGAACGTTTTAAGAGCGCCCCGAGGCTGAAGATTGGTGCTTGTGTAAATCTGTCAACAGTCTCTCAACTGTTTGGAAATGGAAAAAATTGTGGAGCTGTAAGCTGGAGCAGAGTCAGACAACCCCTATGCTGTGAGTGAGAAGGATGGGAGGAAAATCATGCCAAACCAGTTGGAACCATCCCTGCATCATACATTTTCACAATGTTAATTTAACACACAGGACCAACATACCACGTATAGGCCAAGCTAGAAGAGTGTCAAATTCGACTCTTCTCTCTTTGTGTTGAATTAACACTGCTAAATGTGCTGTGTGAGTCCCGGTTAGTCTGCCAAAATATCTAAGAGGACAGCAGGTTGTATTTTTGAATCGAGCTGTATAAGGTAATTCGATTAAAAACGATAGAAAATGAACCCAGATGTTGCAACTTTATAAAGGTAGCTTGGCCTTTCAAGCCACCCATGAATATAAAGTTATCAGACAATCAGCTGGCCTCTTAGAAATGCCTTTGTGTAACTATCCAGGCAAAGCTACAACCAATAAAACAATGATCTCCAGTTAACAAATGTAAGCTACAACTTTTTTTAAGCTCATGTTTTTTAATTGCGGCCAATTTCTCATGCAAAGGGACAGTGGACCATTTTTGCCAGACTGACCATAAAATGAAATTCTATGAAGCATCCAAGATGACGGCATGTGTGGACCCAGTGGTAGAAAATAGACAATGTTTCCCCAAACTGATAGCTCGTCCCTGCCAACAGTTCCTTTGAAATCATCCCAACTTTTCAGGAAATGCCACATTTCTGCAAGAGCAAACATGCAGGAAGTGGTTCATTTCAAGGCTTCCGTTGCCTGACCCAACACCGGCTATTGAGGTTCCTTGTTTTTCAAGCTTTGAGGTCAGTGCCCTTTCGTCACACACCTTAACAGTTTCTGTAATTAAATGTGTCACCAGCACAATGCCGCCACCACCGCTACAGCCACCAACGCAGCAGCGTTGCGTCGAGGCTAAAAGGGAAAAAGGAATTTATGGTGCTAGCTCACCACGTCACAATTGCACAGTAGCCCTGGACTTGAAACATTGCCCTGGTGGCAGTAAAAATTCCTCACCCGCCTCATTAGTCCATGATTGTGCTTTTTTTCTCCCTTTTGTTGTTTTGTTTCTTCCCCAAAACCACAGCCTCGTCATGACTTTGGAGCAGCATGTGGAGTGGTAAAAGTCTCCAACATACTGAACAAGGAAAAAAAGAGATGGAAAGAAGAGAGAAGAAGGGTCAGAGCCAATATACAAGCAGGGTATTTGTCCCTGGGCCCAGTGTTGTTGATGGGGGAGCTATTATGACCTTGGCAGGGTTGTACAGGGGGGCCTATCAGTGTTTTGCACTAGGGCCCTGTGTGCAATTGTTCCACCACTGGAGAGAAGAGACAGCAATGTGGTTGTTGTCTGCACGACCAAGGCAACTGCAGTGCCCAAACACACACACACACACACAGTATTTCTGTCAGGCGAAAAATAATGGGCGAAATTGTGAGCAGTGTTCGGGCTACTGTTGCAACCACAGGCTCCTGGCATCGGGTGCTGAAAAGTCTTCCTCCACAACCTTTGTCTCCCCCCTTTCCTTCCCCCCACCCCTCTCTCCCCAGCCTTTTTGACTGTGTCTAGCAAGTGAATGTCAGAGTCATTCAGTATATATCTCCATTCCACAGAGTTTCCTGACCTCCCTGAACAATGCAGCCTTTGAAATTCAGAAATGCCTCGGTCAGGCTGGCAGCAAAGAAAGGCTGAGGACTTGGGGTGGAGTGGGGTGGGGTGGGGGTTGGCAAAGGAGGTGGGGGGATCCCTGACTGACACAAACGCCATGTTTCAGAGCCTGTCCCTGGCATACAGTACTGTATGAATACTGAACTGGCCGTTGGCGCCTGCGCCAACATAAACTGCATGTCCCTGTGGAATTTGCAGGAGCGTCAGTGGCTGAAGATGGTTTTCATTCTTCTGAATACATCTTGTGATGTCTTCAGCTAACGTGTGTGTGAAACATCAGACTGGAACAATAACTAATAAAACTGTATTATAGGGACTGTATGTGATGCTGGACACACTGACATTTGTGAAACGTTGACAGGATCTTCACTGGTGAGGGGGACATCTTGATCCCCATACGGTATGGCATGACTTCTTCAGCTTTTGTGCTGAGTCAGACAGGAACTTCAATGACAAGAACTGTCTTGTAGACAACATAATGCATATCTTCCCGATCAGAATGTGAAATGTGTCATTTTTACTTTTCAGTGTACTGTATAACACATGATGATCTGGCCAAAACACATTCAAAAGACTTTCCTGCAGTCCCTGGAGCACTAACGGTTAGGTGCCTTGCTCAAGGGCACCTCAGCCATGGAGTGAGACAGGGAGTGGAAGGGTGGAATTCGAACCTGCAACCTAAAAGTCCATCTCCTTAACCACTAGGCCACGGCTGCCCCTACAGCTGCGGGTACTTCAGAAACCCTCGAAGCCAAGGTCTCTGTAGAAGTTTCACTATGAACTTGTTTTATTTGCTCTGGACGTGACGCTGATATGTTTGACTTAGCTAATCAAATAACGGCTCTGGCTTGTCAGCCTGGGACATTCAGAGGTAAGAATATTCCAATTGTTTTTCACCGAACCGTGTCATTGGCTAAAGCTCATTACCACAATAGGCTATCTGCTCGACTTAAATCCCTAAAATTCACTTTGTTCGCTCAGGTCGTGTAGCTCCCGCCGAATTTGCTTTAGTCACTTTATTCGCCGACCCTCCATAGAGAAATGACTTCCATTGTCCTGGTAGCGTAGGTCGCTCTTGGTGGACTCCCTTCCATCTCTCTCCCCATTCGCTTCCTGTCCACCTCTCATACTGTCCAATCATCAATAAAGTCGAAAAAGGCCCCCAAAAATATTTTTTATGAAGCCTGACTGGCTTTTATGGTGAATCTGATAGGATTTACATACTGAATGTATACACAATTTAACACAAACATCTTGGGCTGGTATTTACCACACCATTTAAGTATTACAACATTATTATATTACACAACTCACAATACAAAAATGGCAATGCTATTCTGGCTACAAAACATGTAGAACTGTACAAAAGGGGCCATGTGTGACACAGCTGACATTTTTGACTACTGTGGAGAATCTGCCAGAACTCCGCCTTTAAAAAGAATGTTCATTGGAGGGAAAACAAAACATTTTATAATACAGTAATACAGAATATATCCCTTCCAATTTTTAGATACACTACACACAAAAAGAAAAGCAAAGCCACAACCCCAGCCAACCCCCCATGACAGAATTCCTCAAGAGAGAGAGGAGAGGCACGTTCAAGACAAATACCCACTCACTGACACTCTCACTCTGGCTACTGGGGAGGAAGGTCAGACTGTGATCAGACAAAGCATCATCACCATCGTCATCATGATCAAGATCCGCCATTGTGCGGTGCCCTGCCCTCTGTATGATGAATAATATCCTTCAGCCCTTTCCGGGATACTGGCCACTCTTAATGGGGGCATGGTTTGTTTAACTTTTAACTTTAAGAAATATATCTTCTACCATAATCCAAATGTCACCCCAAATGATCTGGCTTTGTTGTAAGGTGCCTTCTGATGTTGCATAACTTTTGGGATGATGTTTGGAGCATATTAACCCCTTAGCGCACAGCTTCTGTTGTAAAATTATTGCCACCAAAACGGTAATGACCAAGTCTTAATCGGCTACCTCAGACTCCCTGCATTGTCATGGCAACGTTGTTATGATGTAGCTGAGTGTTTTCAGCAAAGGGTGAATTAGGCCCGTCGACTGGCCCATCTGCAGTAAAAGGCTACGACGATTAAAAAAACACATTGCCATTCTAGCTACAACAAATGTGCAGTATAATAGGGGTCAGGGGTGAATTTCTCGAAACCAAAGTTGCTTACTATATTAGCTACTTCGTCGCTTTCAATGCATTTTCCCATTGGCAACTAGCGAAGTTGCTAACAGGCTAACAACTTCCCTTTTGAGAAACACACCCCAGATGTGACACACACACTCCGGCATACACATCTTTATCTACTGTGGAGGATCTGACAGGATCTTCAACAAACAGAGCGAGGAGGATCACAATGTTCAAGACAATTAGACTCTCGCTTGAAATTCTCGGTTCGCGGTTACTGAGGAAGGAGAGTCTGACTGTTTTCAGACAAAGCATCATCACCATCATCATCGTCATCTTTGCGATCACCGTCACCATCATCATCATGATCACCATCATGATCAAGATCAGCCATTGTGCTGCTGTGTTCCCCATTGATGAATAACTTCCTGCGTGGTCACGCTGTTGAGGCTTGTAAGACAGTCGTCTGTGGACTTGTTGGAAAAGACCTTTGGTGTGTCAGGTCCTGTGCAGAGTAGTGTTTCACTCACGGTGACTGTGCTACTGTGTGGTTTGTGTGTGTGTGTGTGTGTGTGTGTGTGTGTGTGTGTGTGTGTGTGTATGAGTGTCTGTGTGTATGGGTGTGTGGGTGCTGGCGCCCGTGTGTGTGTGTGTGTGTGTGTGTGTGTGTGTGTGTGTGTGTGTGTGTGTGTGTGTGTGTGTGTGTGCCTGCGCCTGCGTGCGTGGGTGTGTGTGTCTGTGCTCGTGGATAGCAAAATATGGACTTGGCAAATAAGCAGGAGCACTTCCAGAAGGTGTCCTGGATATTGGCCTAGAGAGAGAGAGAGAGAGAGAGGGAGGGAGGGAGGGAGGGAGAGAGGACAGTGTGCCAGGCTGGTCTTGTCCAGGCATGCCTACGAGGTGTGTGTGTGTGTGTGTGTGTGTGTGTGTGTGTGTGTGTGTGTGTGTGTGTGTGTGTGTGTGTGTGTGTGTGTGTGTGTGTGTGTGTGCGCACAGCGGCCTTTTCCCTGTTGTGTCACCAGGTGATTTATGGAAGCTTTCAGCGCACAGGAATGCAAAAGGTCTCTCTCTCTCTCTCTCTCTCTCTCTCTCTCTCTCTCTCTCTCTCTCTCTCTCTCTCTCTCTCCTTATATCTCTGTCTCACTCCCACAACACCAACAAGGTGAGCATGATGGGCAGTAAAAAGAAGGATAAAAACCTTTGCGTTGGGTCTCTCTCTCTCTCTCTCTCGTTCTCTCTCTCTCTCTCTCTCTCTCTCTCTCTCTCTCTCGTTCTCTCCCTCCAACCAAGTGAGCACGTGGGGTAGTAAAAAAAGGATAAAAAAGATTTTGATGTTCTTTTTGGCTAAGCTTTTATTTTGTCCTAACCACATCAGAATTGGAATTAAAGACGCCATTTATACATACCCAGATATGTTTCTTCCTGACATTTACCAAAATATCTTTGTTCACACCATCAGCAGATGTACATAAATATGCTGCCGAGAGCTGTCATAAAGACGGTAAGCCTGTGCACAGTAAGGACAATGCCATTCAAGCATCGTTTTTTCTCTGTTTATATAAAAACGCTAACCAGTTTTTATAAAATCTCCACTTTTGCCGGAGTTTTTGAGGAAGATTCGTTTTCGTAGGAAAAACCTCAGTTTGAGTGTAAATGAAAGGCACAAATAAAGGGAAAGGTCTTAGTTTATCAAAATACCTGGGTATGTATAAACGGGCCCTAAGTGGATAGACAGAATGTCTTTCAAGCTCCAAAAAAAATGTCTATTTGCTGACATCTAAACTCTTTGGACTCTCCCTGGATAATAGAGCTCCGAAGTCACCCGGAAACATGTAGCAGACTGTAGTATTTCTTGTTAGCATTTAAGGATTTTCCGGTTCCCATTTGCGAACGTGGATGGGAAATGGAATGGATGGAATGGGGACCAGTCTCAAATAAGGTGTTTGTGCAAACACGCGATTAGCGAACCCCCGCAAACTGATGAGGGTACCGGTATTACAAATAGGCTTTAGGGATGACATGATGGATCATTTTTGTGTCAAACGCCGACATAAATGTTGCTATTAAATGCTAAAGCAGGAAAACAAGCAGACTACAGGAAGGAGATTTCACTCGAGAGATATTCATTTCACTGGCCGTGTCCATGGTAACCGACTCACACTTTTCATACGAGACTTGGAAATATTCCTAAACAAGCCCTGATACATGCAGTTTTTCACTCCTGGCAGCACTCTATCGTACTTAAACAACACCACTACTGCATTAAATCCGATTGCCTTGGTTTAGCAATATCATTTCAAAACTTACCATCGAATTGAAGTTTGCTTATGCAACCGTCTTTACAGCGGGAAGCTCACGCGATACGAGAGCACAGATTTTTTTAAAGAAGGGCTGTGATATGAGATCTGTAGTTCTGAAAATTCTCCTGTTAGCTTTGGGATAGCAACATTACTTTATTACCTTTATGTTTCGTTTGGTAAACACATCCATGTGATTGTGCTGTACCTGGCACTTCTAAGGGAAGGATGCGGGTACACGCGAATGGCGGTTGTTGACGGCTGTCTTATAATTTTGCCAAACCTGAATTCCTTTGGCCCGTAACATTGTGGGAATTCGGTTAGGAAACGGATATCATTAAATGCTAATCTGCTGCATACAAGTTGATGTCACAGCTTCGGAGCTCTATGCAACCCCTGCCCCAGTTTTACATCACAGTGTGTGCGGGTGAGGGTGTGGGTGTGGGTGTGGGTGTGGGTGTATGTGTGTGTGGTTTGACTGTGTGTGGGTGTGGGTGTGTGTATGGTTTGACCATGTGTGTGTGTGTGTGTGTGTGTGTGTGTGTGTGTGTGTGTGTGTGTGTGTGTGTGTGTGTGTGTGTGTGTGTGTGTGTGTGTGTGTGTGTGTGTGTGTGTGTGTGTGCACGTGTTTGCCCATTGAGTGGTGAGAAGGTGGCCACTACCCGGACCAGGCCGTAACTACAACTCTGTTATTTGCTGACACGGTGCCTCTGATGTCCCCCGTACCAGATAACAGGGCTCCAAATATGGGCATGCAATAGAAAGTCATAAAGCAGGCCTTTCTCTGTGGTCTTAAGATTGCCCTGCATAGCTACAGCGATAAACATGTAAACAAACACGGGCTGGCAGTTTCACTTGGCCCTCGACTGAGGAGAGAGTGTACAGTCATACTGTGTACAGTGTGTTATGGCCATGCCTCGCTATGCAGTACAGTCATTCTGTGTGTGTACAGTATACGTATACGGTGCCCCATGTACTTATCAAGGTTTATTATGTGTGTGTTATGTCTTAAACTAAAATTCTTGTAGTCTAGACTTAGTTATAGGCTCTGACTCATCTGACTGGGCAGTAATGGTATTACTCCTCCTGGGATGAGGTGTCACTCATTACATCTGAAACTTTCACAGTTAAAGTTGAACTATTTCAGGAATACAAAGTTACAGTTTACATTGATGATCTGTAAATGTTGCCAAACCAAGATGCCAAATCGACTCTCTAAGTGTTGAATTAACACCGATTTTTTTTTATTACTATAGATAAAGACTACATGTCCTGATTCTCTCCCTGAGAGATGTACCAAAGGAATGCAAGTGTATGAGGGGACAAAGTCCACTGAAGCATCTACATTTTCCTACCCTCTTTATTTTTTACCTTTTAAGGACCGTAATCTAGGGCATTGAAATATGGGAGTAAAGTGGGACTGAGTCACCAGTGCACCATGTATCAAGTACGGAATCCAAGATTCGGTTTCGGATTTAGCCAGATTCTGCCTTCTTGACGAGGATCAATTTCGATGATCGGAGAAGGATTTGGCATTCAGTTTCGGATTCTGCCAAAAATTGAGCAGTGGATTCGGTATTCGGCAGTACCAGAAGTTATTCCTCACAATTACCAAATCCAAGATTCTGCTTCGGATTCGGCCAGATTCAGCTGTTTTTGGGGCACTGCTTCGGTCTTAAATCTTAAAGAGTGAATTTGGTATTCGGCAAAACCTTAAAAATCAGGATTCAGTACATCACTAGTATCATGTTCCCCCACAGGGAATGGGGTTTTGTTTTTACACATAAGCAACACATAAATAAGAGGGTCGGTTACGTGGAGCTATTCCGACATGTCGCTATTCCGACGTTAATGTCTATTGTCGGAATACCGACACGTTTTCCACCGTCCGCCGCTATTCCTACATGCCGC
>NC_085879.1:16510040-16512540 GCF_034702125.1 Engraulis encrasicolus
TCCCCTCCCTCCTCCTTCACTTACTCCTCTCCTCCCTTCTTCCCTCTGCTCTCTCCTCTATCACTCCCTCCTCTCCTCCCTCCCGCTCTCCCTCCTCTCCTCACACTCTCTGCCCTTTCTGCCGTTTCACCTACAGACCCATGGCCTAATTGCTCTGCTCAACTCTGTAAGGTCCCAAATGACAATCTGGGGGTTTCCTCCTCATCTCCATCACTCCCTCTTCCCGTCTTCTTCTCCACCTCTTGACCTCCTTCTCTCCTTGCTTTCCTCACAACCCTTGCCCTTTCTGCAGTTTCTGCTACACCTGATTGCTCTGCTCAACTCTGAGAGATCCCTAAGAAATGCTGGGAGTTTCCTCCCTGGGAGTTTCCACCCTCACACCCCTTTTGCACCCACCACCTCCCTGTTCACCTCCCTTCTATCACTGTTCGGTCGATTCTTCAGGCGTGTAGCTTCCTAGTTCACCTTACTCTATTGCTCTCTGACCATCATCCGCCGGGGGTATTGCCCAAACTCTCAGTGGCGCCCCGTACTCCCGAGCTCGAGAATGTCTACTGCGTAGACATTTCTGAGCCGTGGCAGTACTTCAGCACCATGGCCAGTGATCTTGCTCAATACGCTGCGTAATCCAACTATCTCAGCTTCTCGAGTGCTGTGGTCCATGCAGACCCCGTGAAGCACTTTGATGATCGGTCCACAGTGTGGACAACCGCTCTCCTGCAAGAGCTGCACGATCACGAGAAGTCCGTTCTCCAGCGAGATTGAAGATGTATGCAGACATGATTAATCCAGATTTCAGATAGTGAACTAATTAATTAGCTATTACCAGATTGGCAATGACCAAGTCGTAATGTATAACTAAAGTTCCTGTGTACTGTTATAGTGGTGTAGTGCTATGGTAGTTACGTTTTTTCAGTAACTTTTACACTGGTGGAACGGTGCATTAAGGGGCTTGTAAATTACAATACATACTTCTGAAACTCAGTACAGAACTTTCCCACAAGGTTTTACAAGCTGTGTGTGTGCACCCGTGAAAAAAATGTACATGGCCCCTCTTCACAGGACAAACGCATATTTTTACCCGAGGATCGCAGACAGGACGTGACTAAAATGGGTCATGCTTTCAACACCTGGAGACACTGGCTGGCTACTCCGTGGAACTACATAGCGGGACTGGACATAGTAGCAGCAGCCAGCCAGCCAGCGTTCCTCCCATACAGCCTCTGTGTCTGTTAAGAGGTGCCACTCCACGGCTCTGTTGTATTTGCGTCTGTCACTGTCACTGTCACTTACAGTGTCTGTGTCTGTTAGGCATTGTCACTTGACTGGCTGTATTTGTATCTGTCACTTGAAGTGCAGTGGCTCTCGATGTGTTTCTGTCTGTCACTTGTCTCTCTGAGAAGATATACAAGCCACTGATAGATGGGGTCGGCCATAATGTCCATGCCCCTACAGTTGCTCGTGCCTGACGACTACCCCGCCCCCACTACTACCCCCTCTCAGCCCCCCTACACACACACACACACACACACACACACACACACACACACACACACACACACACACACACACACACACACACACACACACACACACACACACACACACACACACACACACACACACACACACACACACACACACACACACACACACACACTCCAGACTGTAACCCACCTACCCACCTACCCACCCCCCACGTTAGTAAATATAGCTTAGCTCCTCCTTATTTTCATGGCTGACATTGTACGCGCTTGCTATCATTGGCTAAAAATACCGCTAAAATAAATGCTTCCAGATTCGACTGCACGGTGGAGGGGCCTGTTGTTTACAGTGGGGCCTGGCTGGCCAGCCGGCAGTCCAATCTATTATAGCTGCTGTAGGAACGTAAAAAATAACAAAACAAACAGCACGAAAAAAAAGCATAAACTGTGTGGTGCGGTGTGCCAACTTGCGTAAGAGAATTTGAGACATGGAGAGGGAGAGTGAGAGAGAGAAAGAGAGAGACAGGCAGAGATAGAGAGAGAGAGAGAGAGCAGAGAGGCTATAAGCGAAAAGAAAACGCCATGGTTTGTGGCTTTTGCTTTTTTCCACACTGGCATCTTTTTTCGTTGCCGTGGCCACTGGCGTGGTGTGGACGAGTCATCGCACTGGTTTCCTGCTCCTGCTGCCTCCGTGTCTGAGCGTGTGTGTGTGTGTGTGTGTGTGTGTGTGTGTGTGTGTGTGTGTGTGTGTGTGTGTGTGTGTGTGTGTGTGTGTGTGTGTGTGTGTGTGTGTGTGTGTGTGTGTGTGTTTGTGTGTGTGTTTGTGCGTGCATGCCTGCATGTGCGTGTGTGTCTGGTTCTGCCGGGGAGACGGACAGGACAAGAGGAGGTGTTCCGTGTGGGATAGTAGGTAGGAGGGGTGTGTGTGTGTGTGTGTTCCGTGTGGGAGAATGGGCAGGAAATGCATCGTGACCACAGGAAGTGAGCAAACACACACACGCAAACATACACACACA
>NC_085879.1:16522540-16547540 GCF_034702125.1 Engraulis encrasicolus
ACTATTTTTTCCATATGAGTAATAGAGTTAACCTGCTTGGCATCCAATACCATGTAAGTGTAATGCTATTCTCTATGCCAGGGGTTAACAACCTATTCCAACTTAGGGCAAGCTTAAAATGTTCACAAATATACAGGGCCCACGTCTGACCCAATAAAAAAATACAAATGAAATAAATAGTGAACAGCAACACACACAAACATTATTTAGATTTTTGTTCAAGGCCCACTTGGAATACATTCAAGGCCCACCAGTGGGTCCCGGCCCACCGCTTGAGAATCACTGCTCTACTATGCTATGCCGTTCTCGCTGATTGGTAACATTGTTGCCTTGAAAATATGTAAAATTCTGTCAGAACTGGTGCTTCAAACCATTACGCTACAATTTCAAATATGAAAGTGTGTTGCTTATGTAAGTTATTATTGTGGACCACCATATTTGACAAGTTTTTGTGCCAAGTCATATGTGAACTATATACACTTCTTGTGGAAACTTTCTGTGCATCTGTGAAATTCCATCCTGTGAAATCCTTCACTCTGGGGAACGAGCAGACACACAGACACACACACACACACACACACACGCACGCACACACACACACACACACACACACACACACACACACACACACACACACACACACACACACACACACACACACACACACACACACACACACACACACACACACACACACATGCTTGTACGCACGCACACGCATCCTCACACACACGCACACGCACACACACACACACACACACACACACACACACGTATGTACACTTTCTGCACAGATAAACGCTTATACTGCTAGCAGAGGTTGTCCCTGCTATAGAATGCCTTCTGGGGACCTTTGAGTCATGAGAGTGGGGGTACATTGTGATGGATGCCAACTCTGAACACAAATGTCCTGTGTGTTCTCTCTTTCATCTCCCATGTCTCCTGTATCAGCCTGCCTGTATATAAACTGTTCCTTTAGGAGAGGGATGTTTTGTGTGTGAACATGTTCAGTCACACTATAGTCACACAGTGTGAAAATAAAAGTATGGAGCCCACGTTTTAATGGTGTATACCTCAACCCATTTGAACTCCTACAAAAGAACTCTTTTTCGTCTTTGAACTCCCAAAACTCCTTAAACTTTTAGGGTTTTTTGTTTAGTTTTTTTGTCCAAGTTGTGGGATCTCTATTATTGACCCCCTACAGCATACACATACTAACCCTTGGCTTCACTTAGTCTCCTGTGAAACGTTGCACCCTTCCAAAAAAAAAAAAAAAAATACAAAGAAAGGACACACAACATCTCCCCTATTTCTGTTGTTCTTCAAGCGTATCATCTGTCGTGTTTAAAGACATGTACCTATACTGAAGCCTCTGCAAAACAGAATCTACCTCTGTGTCCCAACAAAAGGGTCTTCATTACGCACCATAGACATTTTGGGGGGCAGGGGCTGAAGGGGGTTGTAATGGGGGGCACATGGAACTTCCGGCTGCCCCTTAGTGCAGGGGTGGGGAACCTTTTTCATTCGAGGGGCCACTCCGAATTCCGCCAAGGGCCGTAAAAGTCCTCCGAGGGCCATACTCTGAGCACAAACCAGGATTTTATATCGGGTCATTATTACATTATTACATTACAATTAGCTGACGCTTGTATTCGAAGCGACTTACACTTATTTAGGTTCAGGGAGGGTATTGGTAACAGGCCCTGGAGCAATTCTAACCCCACATTGGCAATGTGTGGTTAGGTGCCTTGCGCAAGGGCATTTCGGCCATAGATGAAGGTGCTGGTAAGGGTGGGATTTTAACCTGCAACCCTCTGATCTAGAGCCCAGCGCTCTAACCACTGAGCCATGGCTGCATTATTGGCACAAGCTTTTGATCATGAAGCATTTGTAGATTTTCATGTCAACATGGAACGCAGTAGGCCCTACCATGGCGCTAACGGAAGGGCACTCCTCTACTAAGCGGCCGACCCAGGTTCGATTCCCGGCCCGGGTCCTTTGCCGGCCCTTCCCCGTCGCTCTCTCCCAGCTCACTTTCTGTTTCTTCTCCACTGTCCTGTCTGATAATAACCAATAAAGACTTGACCATCGCCAAACCCCCCCCCCCAAAAAAAAACATGGAACACAGAACATTGTGACAAAAAAAACTTTCAAAATTGTTTTGAACAGGAGGGCAAAGGGGCGGGTGCTGTAGCACCACCTCATCCGTATCAGTGCACACCTATGTTATTATGGTAGGCCTCCTTTGAAAAGTTACCACCACCCTTTACAAAGAAGAACACACAAACAGCTCCACTATCTCTGTTGTTCTTCAAGTGTAGCCTCTGCCATGTTCAAAGTGCTGTGGTTGGAAACAATGATAGGCGAGGTGGTACAACAGGCTCACTAAAAACAAACTGCTATCTGCGCTCAAAGAAAAATAGCGCCCACAGTTATCTATTGACTCAGTTTGTTTCTGTGTTTCTGCGGTCCCACCAGGGGCATGCCGATACATACAAGGTCTGCCCACACAGAGTGTGTGTTTGTGTGTGTGTGTGGGGGGGGTGTCAATTGTGGGCATGTGTGCGTGTGCGTGTGTGTGTGTGTGTGAGCGCGTGCGTGCGTGCGTGCGTGCGTGCGTGCGTGCGTGCGTGCGTGCATGCTTGCGTGGGTGTGTGTGTGTGGGTGCGTGTGTGTGTGTTTTGTGTGTGTCGATTGTGGGCATGTGTGCGTGTGTGTGTATGAGTGTGTTTGTGTTTGTATGTGTGTGTCACCCTTCCCAACGGGGGCTCAGACACATATATGAGGCAGGCACAAGTATACAATCACAGAGAGAGAGAGAGAGAGAGAGAGAGAGAGAGAGAGAGAGAGAGAGAGAGAGAGAGAGAGAGAGAGAGAGAGAGAGAGAGAGAGAGAGAGAGAGAGAGAGAAAGAGAGAGAGAAAGAGTGTGTGTGTGTCACCCTTGCCTACCGGGGCCAATAGACACACTGTGCCCACACACAGCCAGTCACCAGTCATATCCGCAGGGGAAAGCTACTGCCCAGCCACAGCCCCCATACATGTGCCTAGTCCTGCCCCACTGTTTAACTCCACGTGGGTGAATAACACCACACACACAGATACAGACACACACACACACAGATACAGACAGACACACACACACACACACACACACACACACACACACACACACACACACACACACACACACACACACACACACACACACACACACACACACACACACACACACACACACACACACACACACACACAGGAAGTCAATCCCAGCAAGTCAGTTTAGCCTGAGGTGTGGTTATACGTGTGGGTGGGGTGGGGTGTAACAGAGGTGTGTGCATGCCTGTCACTGTGTGTGTGTGTGTGTGTGTGTGTGTGTGTGTGTGTGTGTGTGTGTGTGTGTGTGTGTGTGTGTGTGTGTGTGTGTGTGTGTGTGTGTGTGTGTGTGTGTGTGTGTGTGTGTGTGTGTGCCCATGTCTGTGTCTCCTTGGAGCGTGGGCATAGCAATAAGACAATCATGGAGCAAATGGAAAAGATCTGCCACAACAACAGTGTGTGTGTGTGTGTGTGTGTGTGTGTGTGTGTGTGTGTGTGTGTGTGTGTGTGTGTGTGTGTGTGTGTGTGTGTGTGTGTGTGTGTGTGTGTGTGTGTGTGTGTGTGTGTGTGTGTGTGTGTGTGTGTGTGTGTGTGTGTGTGTGTGTGTGTGTGTGTGTGTGTGTGTCTGACAGTGGCACAGGAGGAGGTGGTGTGTGTCCTGCCTATCCAGAGGCGAGTCCTCATGATGCCTGTGATCTCCACACACACACACACACACACACACACACACACACACACACACACACACACACACACACACACACACACACACACACACACACACACACACACACACACACACACACACACACACACACACACACACACACACACACACACACACACACACACACACACACACACACACTGTGCTACTCTGTAGTCACATGAAGCGCAACGGTGATTTATGATGTCCTATAGTTTTCTTTGCACATCTCGAGACTCGTGAGCCAAGGGTTTCCTCTGTTTCACATGTATTGCAACATGTGTCATGTATCGCCCTGGAATGCAGGATTGCAATGGTACAGAGTATAAGGGAAAATAACAGGGAATTTAACTTCATGTCAGATAACATTTGGTCCCACTCAACATTAGTGTTCATTTAACAGTGCAACATAGTCAGAGTCAGCTCTACCCAGTATTGTGTGAATATCAACACTGCAATGGAAAGAAATCATCTCGCTGTAGTAATTTTTAGAACTTTTTGTACTTTTGAATCCACTGTTGGAGTGATTTGCCTCTCCACACTGTTGTAAATACAAGTACGGCTATAGACGTTTACTCTGCAATTTTGACAGAATTAATGAATATACTGTACGTAAGGGTTAACGTTCGGCAAGAAGGTCGCTACCGTGGAATAGCAGCACGACAGAGAGAATCTTTAGACCCCGACGCGGAGCGGAGGGGTCTTGTTCTCTCTGAAGTGCTCAGGGCCGGTTCTGGCTTATTTGGTGCCCTAGGCGAGTTTGAGTTCTGGCGCCCCCCCCCCCCCCCCCCTCTTATACCTTACAGATCACAAGAGTAATATCCGTAGTAAGCTTAACTAAATAGCATCAAGAACAATAACCGTTTTTCATCAAATGGATTTGTGGTTCTTTTTGACAGGCGACCAACACATCAGATTGAGTCGCATGAAAGTAGCTTCACTGTGTGGTATGTTGGATGTGATGGTGGTGGGGCCCCCAACCCCAGATGAGATGGAGGTTATCAATGTGTTTGAATTGTAACGTGAAATTGAAATGCCAGGAGAGTGATAGGCTACAGTAGGCCTACATTTGCATGTAAAATGCATGTGTAGACAATAAGCCTACCAAGGAGGTCTGCATTGATCTACACTACCTACAGCATCACAAAGCATGGCAGCATAACAATTTTAATAAGCTACACATTTGTGCTGTCTTCCAAACCAATTTCATTTCTGGACTGGAAATAGTGGTGCATTTGTGAGTAGGAGAATGAGAAGGGGGCTATCTATGTGTTTGAACTGGAGGGACAGGGTGAGAGAAAGGGAGAAGACCTGTCACGCTATTGAATTTCATTATATACAAAATATAGTAAATAGCCTCACTTGTCTGCTGTGCATGGTTCTGTTACATGATTAATGTAGGCTATGTCATTCTGGTCTGGAAATTAATGTTTTTTTAAGCTTACAACAAGCAGGTAATTCATGTGGATGGAAGGAGATTATGGCAGCTAAAATTGTTTTAAAACATTGCACCAGTCTTACTTTACATTGCTTGTCAACCTAAGCAAGTAGGCCTATTATGATATCAGGTGGGTGTTAGTGAGTAGTGAGTAGGTTAACTAACAGCTACTTTACTGGATTTCATTGCTTGGCATACTTGGCTAATGTTAGCATGCTAACTAGCGATTTCTCTGATCAAAAACAAAGCTCTTTTTCTCTCTAATTCCCAATAGTAACCTCATAACTATTAGGCTTTCCATAATCACAAACGGTTGCTGATTAAATCACATAGTTCCAAAACACCCTCTGAAACTCCTGCATCATGCAATGAGTGGTTTAATGAGAACATAATAATCTCCATCCAGCAGAGCAGCACTATTGTTTGCGCTTGCCCTCTGTCTCTCGAGTGAGTCTCCAAATTCAAAATAGAGCGCAGGCTGTCACTCGTCCCGCCCCCTTTCTCAGAACTGTCTGTTTATTGGTTCACAGACTTCCCAGAGACAGTTGGAAGCGATATTACTATTGGCTGAGGGGCGCTTTGCCGTGAGGAGCGCTTTCGCCACTCTTTGTTGATTGCGACTTCATAAAAAAAACTTCATATCGCAAAATTACGCATAGGAGAGCGCCATTTCGGCGCCCCTTCTTCACATGGCGCTCTAGGCGACCGTCTAGCCGGCCTATGCTAAAAACCGGCCCTGGAAGTGCTGCTATTCCACAAAGCGACCGACTCGCCGAAAGTTAACCCGCTTATTATATGGATATACTTAAATGATTCACACATGCGGGGACATTGCTTTAGACCTATTTAATGTTAAGATTGTTGCTGCGCAAAACAAAACAGTGCCGTTGTGGAACACCGCTAGGCAACAGCTAGGTAGGCTAGCCAGGACAACAGGTGTTGTCTATCACAGCAGCTGATTAGAGTGACAAAAGACCGACCCCCTGCGGAGTGATATGAAACATTCGCTTTAGCCACTGACTTGTATACAAGCCAGTGGCTTTAGCAGTGAACGTCTTGTTGCCATTGACAGCGGTAGCCAGGACAACGGGTGCTGTCTATCACAGCAGCTGATTAGAGTCTTGTTGAAAAGTAGCTTTAGCAGTGAAAAGTCTTGTTGCCATTGACAGCGGTCTGTTATAGACCAACCCGTCCGTTATCGAAAAATAACAGACGTCCGAACGTTGGGGAGCCCCGTTGAAATGAACGGAGCATTCGACAGATGACGTCACAACCATATAATACATGTAGAATAACACAAATACAGAAATGCACAAATGAAAATAAACTCATGAAGGAAAGGTGTGGCCATAAAGCTCAATTGAAATTAACAAAGAAGGGGTTCCACGCGCTTCTGTTTTTACATCTGGTGCATCAACGGGAGGGAGGCAGGTAATCTTGAATGAAGAGAAGACACCGGAGCAGCTCAGATGGGATGCTTTTTCTTTTTAATTCAAGTGCACAACATGTTAGGGACTAACGTTTCGATGGCAAGCCATGGACTCTGATGAAGATGGCTTGCCATCGAAACGTTAGTCCCTAACATGTTGTGCACTTGAATTAAAAAGAAAAAGCATCCCATCTGAGCTGCTCCGGTGTCTTCTCTTCTCTCAATTGAAATTAGTACGTTTATGTAACGGAGGCCAACTAGCAGAGTGTGGCGTGGAAACATTTGTAAACCTGCCTCGCAAAGCCTCATCGGTGGTATTGTGCTGTTTCTTCCATCCCAAACTGGATGTTGACTAGGAGGTGGCAGGTTCGAGCCCCGAGTGGCGGACCGCACAGGAACACCTCAGTTCCACTGGTGCCGTGACCCAGATGGGAAGCCTCATACAGTATCAGTAGCGCTGAGGTTTACAAGTTTATTTATTTAAGAAAGGGACAGCATATATTGCCAGCATTTAAACAAAAATGCTAAATATACAAGATTGTAGCCAAGAGGCTAATTTCCGTCTTTTGTCCCTTGACAGGTTTGATGTTCCTTAAAACTGGTCCTTTAGCTCAGCGGTATCGTGCAGTGCTTGCCATACCGTGATGTGTTGACTTGGAGGTGGTGGGTTCAAGCCCCAAGTAGCGGACTACGCAGGAACACTATGTTCTTAGGCAGTATTGTCATTGTTGTTATTATTGCATAAAATATATTTTCGTAGGCTAGCTTCAGGTGTTATGTCATTTGCAATGTATTGTGTATTTTTATGTAGCCTTTTCCACCTACTACTGGCTCTGTCTCTCCACGCCTATCTCTACTATCTCAACTTAATTATTTTCTTCCATTGTGAGGCAATTTGGGTAAAGCCATCACCTTGGTGTAATGTCCCGTTAAACAAATAAACCACATGATAACATGTAGTGGGTGTTCCATTACACACTGCCGCCTGTTTCTGAATTACACATGATTACACATGTTGTTGCACATTGTTGGGGGGTGATATCAGGAAAAGATCACTTATTAAGCCTCCCGTACCGTACACACCTTTCAGTCTGCTATGTGCCATGCCTCGCCCTGGAGCTACAAAATAAGTCACCCATACACCCACACTTACACACACACTTACAAACAGATGCACAGACACACGTACGCACATGCACACGCACACACCAAAGCTACAAGTCAGTCACCCACCACAAACACACACCTCTCACACACACTCTGAGATGTGTGAGCACTCTCTCTCTCTCTCACTCTCTCTCTCTCTCTCTCTCTCTCTCTCTCTCTCTCTTACACACACGCACGCGCACACACACACACACACACACACACACACACACACACACACACACACACACACACACACACACACACACCCTCACAAACACACACACACACACACGCACAACACCAGGTCCAGGTGTTGTCCGTGCGTGTGTGTGTGTGTGTGTTGACTTCAGACACAACACCTGTTTGAAGAGTGTCTCCAGTTCTTTGTTTAGTTGGCAGCAAAGTCAGTAAGAGCGTGTGGAGATAAGAGCCGTTTCCTATAAAACAGAGTGAGTCTACATAGTACCCAGCTGGAGACGCTCTGTGAGTCAGTGCCGTGATGCCTTTCATGTGTGCGTAGTAGGGATTGTTTTAGTTACACTTCAACTTACAAGTGTGTTTAGTCTCAGTCTCATAGTGTTGGTCCCTTGGTCTTGGTGTAGTGCGGTGCGGTGCTTTGGTTGCTACCAGGAAGAAGGATGTAACATGGATGTGATGCAGCACAGGTGGCGTATGACCACACCAGGGCTTGACATTAACATTTTTTACTTGCCTGCCATTGTGGCTATGGTTTTCCCGAGTCACTAGCCATCCAGCTACTCTACAAGCCACATATTTGAAATTATTATCTCTTTATCATGACACTGTGCATCTAACCTCAGAAGATGAGGTGCTAAACAAGAATATGAGTGCATAGCTTTCTACATGGATATAAATCAAACAAATAGAAACTGAGTAACTGAACTTTTTCTTGAACTTAAATACACAATAACAATTCATACACCAGGGGCAAAGTGCAGAATATAGGCTTTTCTAATACAGTGTGTCGTGCCACCGAATAAGATACCTGCCAAATTGGCTAGTGACACTGAGATTGTTACCAGCCACAGCCAAGTTTTACCAGCATTTGGCCTGTTGGCAGGTGCCAGTGTCAAGCCCTGGACCACACAGAGGTGGATGCGTGTTTGTTAATTACATGTACCCTGCCGTAGTCCTGCCGTTAGTTGCATTTGTTCACACACAGGGTTGGATTAGTAATCTGTCATGAAGTGAATTTTCTGGTGAACCGTCAGCCCTTCAATGGATGCTGTTCTTTTTTGCTCTGTCTTGGAGATTGGCCCACAATTAAGAGGGGGCCATGCAAAAATGCCTTTTATGGTCCCAGGTCAGCTCTGTGTCCCTATGTGTGACCCTGATCTGGTATGGGTAGGCTACAACAGATGGGGGCAGCCTAGCCTGGGATATCCCATGCTGCTTTGCACAATTATTCCCATCTGAAAGACAGCACAGATGCTCGTCCCAAAGCACTAGCATCAGGCAGGGAACCAATCCGAGCGGGGAGTTGTGGAGAGACAAATAGAAGCTTGCAGTTTGTTTGAATCTGTTGGCTATGGGCTACGTAGGCTATATGTTCAATAAACGGGGCATTGGCAATCATAAACCACACCTCCTCTACGAGAAATTTTGTAGGCGGCTTCCAAACCATCTCATTTGTGATATGGTCTGGTGTGATCCAGGAACGGTTGGCCGATGACTGGTGTGAAAAATAACATTTGGGACTGAGGAGAGATGATGTGAGGCCTCAAAAATTAATATTGAGGGTTAATTACCCATATAATGTTATGTAATGTTGTCACATAAAATGTACATGTCAATGGCTTGCTTTCACTGTGAAACACCTCAAAGTTGAGGAAATAAAAAATCATTGTAGGTAGTATTTGTATCCACTAGAGGGAGCTCTTTGGCAAATGATCTCACTTACCCTTTCATCATTGGGTGCATGCACAGTGGTGTTGCGTTCTGGTGGTTAAGCTCGCGCTAAAGATAGCTGAACAAATACACCGTTTATTCAGGACTCAAAAGCTAATTTAGCCCTATGCTAAACTTGCTTATTTATTTAGGCCTACCAAGTGCAAGGGCCAGTAGCCTATGTGAAGTTCAAAAGTGTATGATCACTTCCCTGCTAAGAAGGTGACCAACTTTATCTCAGTATGTGGGTAGGTGATGTGCCTGTAAAAGTCTTGTTTACTAGATCTTTGAATAATTGTCTTGTCATACCTTCTTATTACAAGTTATGTCTGTTTTCATGATAATAGGCCTACCTAAAGTGTATGAAAAATACAGAAAGTCAATTATATGTTTTCTCTTTATTATTGGTGTTTGAACAAAACATTTACTTGCAGATAAAGATAATAAGCGGTGATAATGGTGAATTGATGAATCAGTTAAATGTTTATCCAAACATTATAGCTCTGCACAGCAACTTAATTTATGAACATACTCAGTTTATAAGGAAACTTACTGCTTAAGTGTACTGTACACACAAATGGCATTCCTTCTGGAAAACAAACAATTTGAAAGTGCTTCTGAAAGTGGCAACTAAGTTACTACTGATGTGATACCATTGTGTTCCCCATATGAAATAGACTGTTTGTAATGTTATGACTTGTCAATAATTTAAAATTATGTTAACCAACTTGCTACAGGAGCAGTAACAGACAAATCACCTCATTTTGAATTGTAGGCCTATTTAAACTTTTAGATATTTACCAACTGCCCTCCTACATCTAGGCCTACATGTGGCTTTTCATTGAGTCAATTACAATTGACAATCGCTGAAATGCTGTGGTGAAAAATGTCTGCAGTGTTTACAACCAAAACCCATCATAAAGAGGAAATAACCACCATGAAATTAAATAAGGTAAATGTATATATTCGGATTATACTTCCATGTATTTTCAGTACTGAAAGTTTGAAAGATACTAAACAGGAAAAGTGGCACTATTATACAGCTTTGATACACAGCACAGGCCCATCTAAAATGGACAAACATTTTTGTCGTAACTCATACAGTTAGCATTTTAAGTCGGGTGGCACAGCCTCCCATATTTGAACATTTTGGATTTCAAAACGTATTGCATTATTGCATATAGGAACGATTTAAGTCCATTTTTTTCAGATCAGATCAAGACCTTCTACTCCCCGACGTAGGCATGTTTGAGGGCTTGTGATAGCAGTCTGAGGGGCCACTGTTTGGGCTGGCGTTCATTCCCGAGGGAATATAATACATGCTGTCCAGGTATCCCGGATCCATAGGAGGTGGCTGGTTCTGCAGCTCCGCCGCAGACTTCGGTACTGGGCCTCCCGGGTTGCCGTAGCCCATGCCGCCCTGGTGTAACGTGGTGGGCACGTGGGGTTCGGGATTTCGGGGAGGAGGAGGACCGTGGGTGGCCTGGGGGTGTGGTGGGCCCATGGGGTAAGGGAGGTACTGAGGGCCGTACATGCTTGGACCGTGCATGGAGGAGTAGGGTGCAGCAGGTGGAGGAGGAGGTGGTGGAGGGGCAGGAGGGGGGTACAGGCCCGAGTGCGATAGAGCCTGTTGTGGGATGAGCACCTCCACGTATGTCCCCGTCTCCGGATCGAACAGCATCTTCCTCAGTGGCTGCATGGGTACTTCGATGTAGAAGTACTTCCCTGTGTCGGGGTCTAGAAGCACGCGTCGAGGACCCTGCCCGTACGCGCCATCAGGCCCGTATGCATCGTCATACTCTGGTCCGTACGACGAGGCAAGATCTTGCGGGCTGCACAGGTATGGGGGTCTGGACTCCATGGGGCCCATGTTGGAGGAATGGAGGTGGTCGCCGTAAGGTCTGCCGCTAGCCCCTGCCATTGGCTGTGGAGGTGGGGGCTGCTGCGACTGCTGATGCTGTTGCTGATGCTGAGGTGGAGGCGGGTGATGGAGCGGTCCACGGCGGTCCCCGTGTTGCCCGGGAGGAGGAGGAGGCTGGCGCTCGTCTCCTAGCGACTGCATCATAGGCCCTGGATGGGTGTTTGGGGGTGGGTGATGATGAGGCTGATACATGGCCGAGGGCGGTGGTGGCTGCTGATGCTGCTGGGCAGGATTCAGCATGGGGCCTTTTGGCGAGGCTGGTTTGTAGATGCTCATGGGCTGACCGTCTCCAGGTAGCCTGCACTGGTGAGGACGCACCTGTGCTTGAGGAGGGACCCCGGGGTAGGGCAGAGAGCCTCCAGGGGAGTGTGGAGCCGTTGGGGGCGTGCGGGCGTGCGGACTGACCCGGGGATGATGCCCGTGTCCAGGCAGGTGAGAGGAGCAGTTCGCGCTGCAAGCGCTGCATGGTGGAGGACGGGAGTTTGGATGGTACCTGTTCGAGCGACGCGGAGGCAAGTCCGGCAGCTGATACGGGCTGAAACTCTCCCGGTCGTCGTAGCTCGGTGGATCGTCCGACGCGTAGAAATGATGAACGTTCTCGCCGTGGGCCGGATTGGCGAATGAGCTCATGGCTAGTTGCTGGGTGTAGCTGGGGGCCTGGACTGTGAGTGGCTCCACGGTTTGCACGGAGCCGCTGGAGCTGGCGGCTTGCATCACCTGTTGCTGGGCAGTGGTGGTACATGGCATGTTGGCAGCGCCTGGGTTACCTAATGGGCCTGAGACCTTTGATGTGGAGACAGTTGGCATCTGAGGTCTGTTGAATGATGAGATGGCAGAGCCAGTAGCAGCTGTAGCGGTAGAGGTAGCAGCCGTGGCATGTAGCTGCTTGTTGCTGTGGGATTCAAAGGCAGCTGTTGTCTGAGTCAGGCTGGACACGGCGGCCATTTTGTTAGCGGGAGGAGGAGGCCTGTAGCTTGATCGAGCAGACACTGCTAGTTTATTCGTGTGGACTGGTGGTGATGGTTTTGACACCGTTTCACCGTGAGCACCTAGTATTTCAAACCTTGTGTGCTCCTCCACACTCTGACTGTGATCCACTGAAGTTTGTGCTTTTGATCGGTCGTGCGAGATCGATTTTATTTCTATCATGGGCTGTTTGCAGCTTGGTTTGGTAGGGAGCACTGGCTTAGGCCTGTCGTACGATATGGACCTAACCTGTATAGGTAACTCTATCTCTTTAGACGTTTTCTGCAGTGTGGACGTATTCCCTTGACCCTCTGACTTCCCCTCTGTGAAAGCTTGGCTTCTCCGGGTTATCAGTGGTGAAGCTGCTGCCTTCTTGACACTATTAACCTGCATAGATGCTACGTCAGACCTTTCTCGCACCTCCTCAGACAGCAGTCCCTGTCTACGATTCTCTTCAAATGTGACCTTGGGTAGTCTCCTATCCAGCCTCGGAGAGTTCCAGGGCTTGAGTTCAGGCCTAGCATGACCTGTGCCGAGTCTGGGAGAGGCGGTGGGAGACTGACGGATGGTTGCCGCTCCCTCTCCTCTGATTGTCTCTGTCGATGTGGTGCCATCCACCGAGGCTGTCTGCACGGGCACCTCGATCCTGTTGATGTGCTTACAAGTGCTGTGGCCAGTGTTCTCGCTGACGCTGACCTCACATACCCCGATGTCAGCCTGCATTCCCTTTTCCTTCATAATCATTGACACGGAGTGGCTGCTGGCTGCAGTCGATAAGCAAGGGGAGGGAGGGGCATCTGGGGGCACAGTGCCTTTCGCCGAGCCCTCTGGCTGGAATACAAGTTTTGACACCTCCCTGTCCTTGCTTGGCACTTTGGGTATACTTCCCAGTTTTGGGTGTCGACCGGACGTTTCAGACAAGACCTCCTCCTTTTGATTGGATGTGACTGAAGCAGTGTCATCATCTGTTCCCCTGGCAATAGCGTTGGCTTCTTTGATTGGCACCTCTGAAGTAGATGGCTTGAGTTCAATTATCCTTGGAGGAATCTTAGGTGATGCTTTGGGTGGCTGATATGATTTTGTAGACTCCTGACGTACAGGGGTCAGTGATGTGCGTGCAGACTTGTCATTTTCTCGCTGCGGCTCTTTGCTTTCCTTATTGCTGATCGCTTTGCACTCAATCTGCATTGGGGCAGGTTTGAGGGGTATCGGTTCCTCTGGAGTTGGTGGCTCACTGTCATGTGGCGAGGGAGCAGAACTCGAGGTAGCAGCAGCAGCAGCTTTGAAAGAAAGACTATATGTATTTTTAACAAGCCTTCTCACGTCTCTCACTACATGCATAGGTCTCTTTGTTTTGCTAATTTCACATTCATCTTCCTCCATCTGCTCTGCGTCTAAACTATATTCAGACCCCTCAAATTGTTTGTCTTCTTGCGCTTTTTCCTCACTGTCACTGAGACTAATAGTTCTTCTCTCCAGACCAGGAGACGAAGGCACTTTCACAGAGGTTTGTTTTCTTGTCACTTTGGGCGTGCAAGGCTTCAGCATTATTTCTTGTGTTTTGGACATGAACACACTCTTGCTGCTGCTGCTGCTGCCGCTGCCACCGCGTTGTTTATGATTTTCCGGTCTCGCGTGGCATTCCTCCTGCTCCAGCTCCCTGTTTGTCATTCCGCCTGGCATGCCCGAGGCTCGGGTGGCAGCTGTGCCCGTGTTCCCGACACCGACATTCGCTGAGTCACGGCTGCCGCTACTGCGTTTGTCTCTGGGATTACCGTTAGCCACCTGCTTTCCACCCCTCTGCCTCTCAATTTTCTTGCCCCCTAAAGGGTCATCCAAAGGACTGGTTCTATCTCTCCTGGCTGCTGAGCTTCTGTGTTCCCGTGGTTCGGGCCTTGATGTGGACACATCCTGAGGAAGGGGAGGCAGAGTGTAGTGCCGTGGCTTTGGAGGAACCTTGGGCGCCACTTTGGGTGAACTCGGAGCCTCCTTGAGAGATAGGTTCACAGATGGCACACTGGTGTCAGAAAATTGGCTGGGGCTGGCACGTTCGACTCTCAAGCCTTCCTTCTCAGGAGGTGGGGTTATGCTGTCCAAAGGTTTGTTTGTGTCTTCATGTGGACTTGTGTCATCTTTGCTACGTACAGCTGTGCCGGAATTTGTATGCATTTTCTTCGACAGCACATTCTTAATGAGGCAAGAAGCGATTTTTGTTTTGCAGGATGATGGCTCCTCCAGGGAAGGTGACCTCTCCATCCTCTCCTTTCGGTCACCTGGTTCAGGCTCTTGTCCCTCTGCCATCATGTCATCCTCCTCAATGCTCACAGGTGTGCTGCGCTGTCGCACTAGACCACCCTTGTTGCGTCTAACAGCAGATGGAGAATCCAAAGCAAAGTCTGTGTCTTCCATTGTTCCACTGTTGTCTCGTCTCTTGAGCTGAATCTGTCTTTTGGGAACAGTCCTTTTCCCTTTCCTGACCTCCTCACGGCTCTCCAAAGCCACATCCACACACTCAAAACTACCCATCTCGAACCGCCTGGATGGATCTAAATCCCCAAATGGTGGCACGTAGGAGTGCTGACGTGGAACAGCATCATCAAATTCCCCTTGCGCCGAGCCACGGAGGTCGGCGTAGGACATCCATGCCGCCGCACCTGGGCTGTCCTGCGTCGAGGGCATTGAGACATTGGTAGACGACCTGTGGCTTGAGTTGTACATGTCCAGATAATCCACCTGGGGACCCGACAGGCTGCTGAAAGCTTGGTCTGTCAGCCACTTCACCTCGTTGTCAACATCGTCAAATTCACTGCCCATGCTGCCGGAGTTCTCGCCTTTGTAGCCTGCGGGGAGGCGGCCCTGTGCCGACCCTGTGGGGTTGTTGTTGTTGTTGTGGACCCTGTTGTGGACCGATTTTAGCCTTCTGACTGCACCGCCCTTGCTCTCCTGTTGCTGCTGCTGCTGCTGTTGCTGTTGTAGAGCGTGAGCTCTGATCTGTGTCTGACTGTGACTCTGACTGTGACTCTGCTGCTCTTGGTAGTGTTGCTGTTGCTGTCGAGTTTCGACAAGCCACTCTGAATAACTGCTTGAAGGAATTCCCGGCTTCGGAGCTCTGCTCCTAGTGCTGGTGGTGGTGGGAGCTGTGCTGTGGCTCTGGCTGTGGCTGCTACTGCTGGCAGGCCCTCGTCTATTCCTGGCACTGAATGACAGCTCAACCTGTTCCCCTCTGTAACCGGCTTCTCGGCTCCTCCTCCCTTCCCCCGTCTCTGACGCTTTACTCTGCTCTGGACCCTCGTGCTTGTGCTCATGCCCAATCTCCCCCTCTTCGTCCCCCTCTCCCTCTCCCTCTCTGTCGCCCTCTATCTCTGCCTCTTCTCTGTCCCTATACTCCTCCCTGTCCTGGCATGGCCAGTGGTCATGCTCTCCACTCTCGTCAACATCGTGGGTGACAGTGGGGTTTTCCCCACTGCGTGTCAATCCCGTTTGGCCTGCTGCCCTCCCACTGCTACCTACCGATTGTCTCTCTGATATATCTGGTTCCCATCTCTCACTTTCTTCCCAACCACCACCACCACGCTCCTGCTTGTGCTCCTGTTTTAGTTCAGGGGCAGTTTCGAAATGTGCCAATGTTGTTGAGCTGGAAAGATTTTCATGGGTGGTTGATTCTGAGCTTGTTTCTGTAACTTTTCTATGTTTGGTGTCTGCTTGCCATGGGGATGAGTATTGTCTGGAGGAATTAGGAGAGGGACCTTTTGCTGGTTGGTTGTTGTGACTGTATTGCTTCGTTTCGGGTGCACCTGTGCATTGTTGTGCCTCATCCTCTAAGTCAGGTTCAACACGAGGACTTACACTTTCGCTTTTCGAAGGCAGAGGAGACCTTTGTTGTCCTTCATCTCTAACGACGTCTGGGGATCGACTGGTTCCACTTTTGGCTCTAGCTGGGGAAAGGTGACATATTTCAGAATGTGGTGAGGTGTTTAGGCCATGCGGTGATACGCCAGCGTACATTTGTCCAGGTGAGGTGGAATTCCTTCGTTGCTCCGTTGAATGTGATTGCAAAGATGAACAATGAGCCGCAGCAGCGATTTCAGGTGACAGATTTCTGCTCTGCACCTCTGGAGATGCAAAACACGCAATGTCGTTTACTGCACAGGGGGAGCCTGGAGACCACAATTCCAGGGAACATTCTGAAACACAGGGCTCTGGCTCGGGAGTGGCAGGGTTTAGCTCAGGCGACGAACAAATGTCCTTCAGCTCAGAAAACGGGGTTGTGTTCCTGGTGTCTGCCACAAGACTAGAGTTTTCAGGGCTTCTGATAGAGAGGCGGTCAGGTGATTGGGCCGTGTTCTTCGCCTCATGTTGTACTAAACTGCAACCTAACCGCTTAAGTTCCTCTGGCTCTACAAGCCTGCCATCAAATGCTACAATGCTGTATGGCATATTCATCACCTGAGGGGCAGTTATGCTTTGGAAGGGTGAAGGGGTTCTATTGGGGCTTCTATTCGGGGTTCTGTGAGAAGTTCTATTGGTGCGCTCTGGTGATGGGATTCCACTGTTGCCAGTGTGCATCTCAGGTGTCAGGGCACCTCTTCCCGAAGTTGGCCGTGAGGCGATGTGAACAGAATGTGGCGAAACAGACACACCTCGGGCTTCAGGAGAGTAGCTCATTCTCACGTTTTCAGCAGGAGAGGATGTTGTTCTGGGCTCTTCTGAGTATGTTATCCGAATTTCCGGTGAAGGGCAGTCAGGATTGAACATCGATGCCGCGGCCTGAAATGCAGATTCTGGTGAGACAGATATTATTCTAGGCTCAGGAGACTGAAGGATTTTGAACGCGTCAGAGGGAGAAGAGACTGGGGATGCACCCGCACTTGCACCAGTTAGCATTGGTTCTGGTGTAATAGTTACCAGTATGGGGTCAGAGTTTCTGATGACTAAATTATCAGGTAATTTTGCGTATACCTCAGGCACAGGTGGACTGATGACCACACTAGGTTCAGGAGAAACAGTGATTGACTGACTTGAAGAAGCTCCTCCTGTGGACTTAAATGGAGGATGGATTCCTTTGGGCTCAGGTGAATTGGCAACAAATGGGAGCTCAGCTGAATTTGCCACTGCAGTAGAGTGAGGTGAGATGCTGAGGCATGAGGACTGTTGTGAGGAATACTCAGCTGTGGGCGTGCGTGAGGCAAAATTTGAAGCCAATTCAGTTTCAGGTGTGGAACAAATTTCAGCACGTTCAGGTGAAATAAATTGATTTGCCAGTTCAGGCTCTGGGGAATTAAAAGAGTCTAAGTCTTCAGAGAAATTTGAGAAATCTTCTAGTTCTTGTAGAACGACTGTGAGTTCAGGCTCAGTTCCTGAACAAGTGTCGCCTGAGTATGCAGTGGAAGATGTCGGGGGTTGAGGTGAATTAGTGAACCCTACTATAGGCTCAGGTGTGTGGCGGTAAGGTAACTCCTCTTCCTTAGGTGAACTAACAACTACTGTGGGATCAACAGAACCTGTGATTAACTCGGGTGATTTGGTGATGAACACAGTATTAGAAGATGAAGAAATGTTGGATTCTGTGTGAAGTTCAGGTGAATGTAACACTACTCTTGCTTCTGGTGAGAACCTTTCCGTTAACACTGAAGACTCTTCTTCAATTATTTCAGTATAAGATGAGGAAATGTTACATGATGTGTCAAGTTCATATGCATTTAAACCTTCTCTGCTTTCAGAAGAGAATCTTTCTGTTAAGACTGAAGATTCATCAACTATCTCAGCATTAGATGAATAAATACTAGATTCTGTGTTTAATTGAGATGAATATGAAACTTCTCTGGTTTCCGATGAAAAACTCTCCGCTCGCACTGAAGTCTCATCAACTATCTCTATATTAGAGGAAGAATTGTTAAATTCTTTGTTAGATTCAGATGAATGTGAAACTTCTCTAATCCCAGGGGAGAACCTCTCAGGTAAGGCTGATGGCTCAGTAGTATTACAAGCTACAGCAACTTCCTCAGGCTCATTAGAAGATAACTCTGATTTAGATGGATCAGTAACTGCCTGAGGATCAGGTGAGCACACAGTCTCAGGCACAGGAGAATGTGAGGCTACCGGACCCTTTAGTTGCTCTGAGGGGGTTGTGTGGCCCGTTTCAATATTAGTTATGGGAGATGATGGGATACTTTGTTTATCTGAAGGGGATGTGTGGCCTGTTTCATTATCATTTTCCTCAGGCTCCTCAGGTATAGGAGAACATGGGCTTACAGGAGATGAGGGGAGGCTACTCCTTACTTTATCCAAAGGGGAGGTGTGCCCTGTTTCAATATGGTTTTCCTCTGGTTCCTCTGGGATAGGAGAACACGGGGTTGTAGGCGATGAGGGGAGGCTACTCCTTAGCTGATCTGAAGGAGTGGCGGGGCCTGTTTCAATATGGTTTACTTCTGGCTCCTCAGGTATAGGAGAATATGGGGCTATTGGACATAAAGGCACGCTACACCTCAGTTGGTCAGAGGTTGTGGTGTGGCCTGTTTCAATATGGTCTACCTCAGGCTCCTCCCTAGCGGATGCTGCTGTTGTGGTTTCTTCACTCACAGATGCTGTCAAAGCGTCTGAAGAACCAGATATCTCCTGAGGTGCTGACAATAATGTCGCCTCACTCTGACCGTCAATGTCTCTCACAGTGGGTGATTTGTTTTGAGTAATAAAATCCTCACCCTCTTCCTTAAGTAAGGGTGCTATCAGATTACCAGGCAGGTGTGGTATGATAGGGTACAAAGGCACTTGATTGACTCTGTTCAATTTCGGTGTATTCCCTTGTCCAGCAAAAAATAAAGGACTGTCTCTAAATTGGGGTATGATTGAAAAAATAGGAATTGGACAAACGTTTTTCCGGCCGATCACCGCCTCTACATTTCGAACGTCATCTTGTGCTGAGAGATCCTCCTCTTTCTCAGAGATGCGTGCTAAGGTTGGCTGCACTGAGCTTTTTCCAGACCTCTCACTCTGAGATGACTGTGTTTTACCCCTCGATGCGGCGCTATCTTTGTGAGTAGGAGAGGAAGCTGTGTTCCTGAGTTCAGGGGAGTTCACCTCTCTGCCACCGGAATAAATTAAGGAATCAGAGGATGCGTTGTTCTGTAAAGCCTCTGCTGGGGAACTTGAATTTATGTCCCGAGATTTAGAGCAAAGCCCAGTGACTGTCCCCGGAACAGACACCGAGTCGGATTGAAGACTCTCAGCTGCTTGTGAGGACTTAATTGAGCCCTGACCATCTGTTGGAGCTGTTGATCCAGACGATTTCAGATCACTTTTGAGTGTGCACGGAACAGCCTCCTTTGAATCCTCACATTTATCACCTGCGTCACTGGAACGCTGCTCCGAGGTGTTCGCTGTGTGATAAGATCCTGATGAATCGTTCGTGCCACCTGCACCGCCTTCCAAACGTCTCACCCCCTCACCCACACCAGCACCCGCAACCGGCGCCCTTCTCAAAGCGGTGGCGGGGCTGCTCGGGAGGGAGCTCGCGTCACTGTCCTCACCACCGAAGATGTCGCAGAGGCAGGTGGTCTCCGAAATCACGTTGGGTACGCTCGGGCACACTCGGGTGATGTCGAAGATCTCCACTCGATTGGGCACTTGGTTCGCTCTGCTCTGCAGGTTGAAGGGCTGAGGGGGGGCGCCGCTTATTAAGGAGTAGCTGTCCCCCTCCAGGACCCAGCTTTCCATAGCTTTCTCAGCAGCCACCCACAAGGAAGGAGTCACTGAAGACTGGAGACTGCAGTGCTTTGTACAGTGGTAGCAGTGGTGGTACCAGTGTGCTGGTGTGTTTATGTCACAGAACTACACACTTCTTGGCAGACACCACAGAAAGGAGTCACGGAAGGCGAGGTTGCAGTGCTGTGCTGTGTGTGGTGGTGGTGCCAGGGTGCTGGTGTGCTTCTCACACTGCTGCTGCTGCTCAGCCTAGCGAGGGATGTGGGGAAAATCCCTGAGCATGGGTGGACCTGCAAAAGGAATTGATTGAGTTAGGGCCTTGTTGTCAGGCAACAAACACGCAAACAAACAAAGTATATGACTTGATTTTAATACAGTCTTATGGAATATACCAACATTTTTCTTGATTCAGAAAAGCAAGAATCAAATCTCCAAAGATTTGTATACAGTTTTTTGGATATACGGTACCAATGGTTTTCTTGCTTGTGAAAAGCAAGATTCAAAACTCAAAATATTCAAAACTCAAATAGCATTCATAAAAGAACCACCCCAAAATTGTAAATATATATACACAGTGTTTATATATATTGCAAAACAACACACATGGTAATTGTTAAGCCACCTAACCTCACAACACATCTGATATAGTACAGTAAAAAAAAGACTGGTAGTAAAACATGAATCTGCCCAACTATGCAATATGAACAGGTCCCATTCATGGCATACATTCCACAAAACATACATCCTTCTCAGACTCCAGTTTGGAAGAACGATGTGCAAGTATGCGTCTCACAAATACACATGCTCGTATCAGTTCTCATTCATTTTGATTAAATACAAACCACATAGCAATGTGTGGTTCAACTCATAAAAATGCAGCTTCTTAATTATCCTTGGAAAATAACTTTAAAAAAGGGATTTAATCTTCAATGAATGACTTCTACCCTACTTTAAAAATCAATGACACAATTCCAGCAGATCACAAATATACAGTAAACCTCAAGCTGCATCTAAGCTAAGCTCATGCATTCCGAGCAGTGCATCGCTTATTTTAAACAACACACCACAAAAACTCCAGCTTATCTGTGAAGAACAAATACCTCTCCTTTGCCGTCGCCATTCTCTCTCTGGGCTGAACGAGGGAGCCAGTGACTGACCCACCCCTCATGAGGGCATTTTAAGAAAGCAGCTGCATGTGGTCTACGTAAAGGCGCTAAAAGGTTTACCTCAGTTCAGCTAGTCCTGTGAGCGCCGGTAAGGAGAGCCGTGTCTCTAAAGAAGCCTACTGTACACCTCACTGACCTCTCATAGTGGCCAACACTGTGGTCTCCACTGTCAGGAGGCAGAGTCCCAGCCAGAAGTCCACACTATCCACCAACCACAAAGTCCGCCTGGCCCGGCCACACTGCTAGGGGGGTCGATCTCTCGCTCGGCCGCCCCTGTGAAAGACATATTGACACTGCATTATGAAAAAAAAAGATACAACATCATTAAAAGATGAAAGAGATTAGAAAAGGAGGGTAGGAAGACACTTGAGAGTGGGGGATGGGGGTGGGTGGGGTAGGGGGGGTTATCTCCACCCCCCACCATCCCCCATAACCCAACCCTTGAGAGTCTGCAAGAAAAGGGGCTTCATAAATCTGACCTGTATTTTTTTTTTTTCTGACTGAAGTTTGGCATAGGCTGCCCAGTTCCCCCAGCCTGTGCTCCAGTATGTATATGTGCGTCCTCTGGTTATAGCTTGGAGCAGGTGGTGGGTCCGGGCCGGCCAGTAGGGAAGCATACCACAGGAATCCGACACGCCGTGCCAACAGTCACAGGGCCCTACTAAATATAGGCCGACCCACCGACCGGCCGACTCTATCAAGGGAACCAGCCACTCAGTGGTGTGCGACTGGACTGGCGTGGGGTGGACAGAAAATGTCAATGTAGCGTAGTAGGGTGAAGTCTAAACTAAATGATTATGAACATCAATTATCTATCATCGGATTGTTTAGTCAGAAGGTCAGGTGTGCACAGGTGTATTGGGATAAAAAGCTGTTTCTTGCAGAATGTCTCTTAAGTGCCCTAAGTTGCCCACATTTGTAATTACTTTGTAATTGCAACCATACTTTATGAATAAAGTTGATGTTGAGAGAGACTGGGCATTGTTGTCTTTCTTAATGAATTCTCAAAACAGCAATTAAAGGGAAATTCTGGACATTTGGCTTTCAGTGACTCAAAAACGCCTTTGCTTTTTATTTGGGGTTCATTACACAGAGTTTTGTCTATCATTTTTTTCATATATTCACACTCTAATTTTAGCCAAAGTGTTATACTGCGTGACCGTGCAGACTCCACCACGGCAGGCGTCACTCAGTCAGTCATGGGAGGGAAAGAATCCCAGGCACCATTGCAATGAGGAGGCCGTCAGCATGCCAGTCTACAGCAGCAGATAAAAGCTTACTGTCTCAGCCAGCCGGCTGCAAAACCTAAACTCCCGTGCATAGCAATATAGCATACACCCAGGGTTGCCAGATGTGAGTGATGATCTCCAGCCTTATAAATGTTCAGAAATTGCCCGGAGGTAAGCTTACTGAATGCCATGCAGTTTTTTTTTTTATTGTCATAGCTACAGAAATACCCACCCAATGTCTATTTTTATCCAAACATTATCATTCGAAACAGTCCAAGTGGGCAGGAAACCGCACAATCTGGCAACCCTGATAGCAATACAGCATACACTTCAGTTCCACCAGCCAGAGCACACAAAGCCAGCCGGCTCCTCCCCACTTGCTCAAATTAAGCTCAGTTCCTAGGTAACTGATAGGACAGCTAAGCACCCCTCCAGGCTACACGCAGGCTATCTTTGGCTAGCATAAACCAGGGCCTCTGCTGGACTGTGTGGTGGGAGTATTTAAAATCCGGCGGTATTTATGACAAACATGAAACATGGAACTCCCCACCACCACCACTTCATCTCTCTGCAGGTTATCATGTTTCAGGCCTTTTTAAACATCCTTTCTGGGGTTTTGATATGTCTTTTAAGAAGGGTATCAGTTTTAAGCATGCATCTATTTCAGAGTAAGATGTAGACAAGGTTAATAAGGTTGGGACTCAAACATAAACAAGAGACAGGAATGAAAGGAAACAGGGCCCTGGGGAGCTGTGCCTCCTCTTCGACTGGCCTGGCTGGAGCCACGGTGGGGCTATGGTTAGCAAAGTATGGGGTGAAAGTCATCCACACTCTGCTGCAGGTGTTATTACTCAAATTGATAAGTCAAATTATAGGGAAAATGGCAATGACAGAAAATTCAATTCAAATAGTAGTAGGAATATTTTTGTAAGAAATCAAAATGACAACACAAGAAATGTGGCAAAAAAAAACAAAAAAATCAGGTGAAGGCCTACACTGTTGGATCACCTAACCTTCCAGTATAACTAACTATGGCTAGTAAAACATTTAAAAAAAAATAATAATAATAATTTAAAAAAATGTAACAAACCATAGGCCTCATGCCTCTTCGACATTCCTGATCAAGTAACAGTAGAGTTATGCTTGTCAAATATGAAATGCTGTCAGTCTGCCCGCTACAGTAAGGCTTACACAATGAGTCAAAACAAGTTAAATAAACCGTACTATTAATTTATAAATGTCATTTGCTCCTTTTTGAATATCAGCCTTCAAACAAATGTACAGCCTACTTGATATTTTCTATATTTTTTTAGATTATATAAGCTTTGAAATTGTACCTGCAGGTTCACTCCAACCTGCCTGTACCGTAGTACCATGAATCATGTCATCGCGATCGTTGGAACTCGCCTCACCTCCAGCCCTCCCAACCCGTGTCCCATCTGAACAGCATCATCCATGTGATCAGACTGGCCTGATGCCAACGAGATGTTGGCAGGAGATCGAAGAATACCGTAAGCATCACTATGCCTTTATGCTGAAACTGTATCCAGCTATTCCTTCATTGGCAGAGTAGGCCTAGGCCTATTGCATGCATACAGTACTCTGTGAAAGCTATGTATGACCCTAATGATGAGTGGAACACATGCAACCATACAGTGTTAAAATGCCATATTGGCTTGCTTGGCCTGCAGTTGTGTAATAGTTTTGAGATAGTTTGAAAGCTGTCTTTATGACCTCAGCATAACTGAAATGCATAATTATTGTGCACCCAGAATAAATCTCTATACTGACATTTGTTGATTAAATTATATACAACACATTGTTTGATTGGCAGGCAAGCAAAATATGAGGTGTGCAAGTGTCAACCATTTCTTTCTCTGGGGGAAAAAAACACCAACACTTTTTTCAAGTACTTTTATTTTGATGCTGCTGATACACCACTTGACCACTTCCTCCTTCATACAGTACTTCCGGGTTGCAGAAACTAAACGTTGTAAACACAGTTCTCGGGGACGTCCAGTAGGTAATTATATCATGTTTTATTCCTTCTTTTTCAGTTACTTGGGAGACATTCACATAAAAATATGCTTTATATCACAAACAACTAGGATGCAGATGAAAACATGTGTGAATGGCCTTTGTTAATCCATAAAAGCGAGTGATAATCAGCCACATAGTGCGTTAGCCGCATAGCTAGCACATTGGCTTTAGACAAATGTGACAACAACCTGCGTAGTAAAGCAGAACTAATCGTTTATGGTATCAAATCTCCTACTTGGGTTATTCCAAAACT
>NC_085879.1:16552540-16615040 GCF_034702125.1 Engraulis encrasicolus
ACTGTACTCATCATATGTACTCTTCTTCCTCTTGTAGTACCTCAGAAACCTGGATCCAAACTCAGCTTACTACGACCCCAAGACCAGAGCCATGAGGGAGAACCCTTATGGCAACACCGGGAAGAACCCAGAGGAGTAGGTTTACACACTACATCCTGGCGCAAATAATCTGAACACTCGTCCTGGACAATAAGCTACATTTTAACATTTGTTGATTGATAAAGGCATCATCTAGTAGATAATTACAATACTTTCCATAGCAGTTTCCACATAGTTTTTTCTTATGTTTCCTTCAAGGTTAATGGTCTCTACTGGTAGCTTCAAGTACAGAGCTATTTCTTGGCCTGATTATGTCTGAAAACTTGGTCGCCTACAGTACAGTTGTTCAGATGTTTTGACAGTGTGTCTTGTGTTGCAGGGTGGGATATGCCGGGGACAACTTTGCCCGCTATTCAGGAGACACCATCGGCATGGCTTCAACACAATGTACGTGCTCCCAATTTCATTTTCATTATGATTGAATTGATGTTGATGTTTTCTTTTTTTCACTTCAGAATAATAAACATTCAAATTATTTGTACAAGTAGCAACACAATGTTAATTTCATTAGAGAGAGTATAGTCCACATTGGTCAGTCCCATCTCATATCATCAATCCCATTCCATTCACCCAAATTGTAAATGTCTTCTGCTACCATCAGTGTTTGCGTGGGAGGCGTATGATAAGGGCTCGGAGGTGCACCTGCAGGCCGACCCCACCAAGCTGGAGCTGCTCCACAAGTCCTTCAAGGTCAAGAAGGAGGACTTCAAGCAGATGCAGAAGGAGGGCATCCTAGAGAAGGTACACAACAGCAAGACTGCAGAGATATAAGATATACTGTATTCCCTTTTTTTCCCTTTTTAGAAAAAGTAGACCACAAGACTATCTATCCAGAGCGATCCTAGAAAAGATAAACTTCAAGACTATCCATTCAGAATGATCCTAGAAAAGTTAAACCACAACGCTATCCATCCAGAGCGATCCTAGAAAAGGTAAACCACAAGACTAGCGACCCAGGGTGAGGCAGTTAAGCCGTCAGACTTGTAGCCCAAAGGTTGCCGGTTGGACTCCCGACCCACCAGGTTGGTGGGGGGAGTAATTTACCAGTGCTCTCCCCCATCCTCCTCCATGACTGAGGTACCCTGACCATGGTACCGACCCACCGCACTGCTCTCTTGAGGCACCATTGGGAGCTGCCCCCTTGCACGGGTGAGGCATTAATGCAATTTCCTTGTGTGCTGTGGAGTGCTGTGGCAGTTGGAGTGTCCCATGTGGGCTTTCACTTCCACTCCACTTCACAATTGTACTTTTGTGTAGAAATGTATGGTGTAAATGGTGAAAAGGTGAAATGCACTGTGTGAAGTGAAGTTTAACCCTAAAGTAGATAGCCCAGTCTGCGTATGGCCTAAATGGTAAAAACAGATGGATATAACTTGTTTGACCCTCTGTTGGCCCTCTCTTCTAGTAATAGTATTGTTGTGTGTTGTGTTGTTGTGCAGTATGGTGGCTCGGAGCACCTGGACGCTCCTCCCCGGGAGCTGCTGCTGGCCCAGACGGAGGAGTATGTGGAGTACTCACGTCACGGCGCTGTCATCAAGGGACAGGAGAAGGCCATCGCACGCTCCAAATACGAAGAGGATGTCCTCGTCCAAAACCACACGGTACGTCTATCTGTCTGTCTATCTATCTATCTATCTATATCTGTCTATCTGTCTGTCTATCTATCTATCTATCTATTAGCGGTGTAACGATATTGTATCGAACAGAGAAATCGTGATGCGCAGAGTAGGCCTGTCACGATAACAATTTTTGCCAGACGATAACGATAACAAGAAATTATCACGATAATCGATAATATTGTCTCTCTCGCCATTTTCAAACAATATAATGTGCAATAAAAAACACTGCTATGCAAGGTGCGGCCTCCTTCTTGAAACATTGAATGTAACATTTGGGCCAGCAGACTCAGAGGTTTAAATAATTAAGATTGACGCCTGCTCCAAGAAGAAATGTGTCAAACAATATAATGACGTAAAAATGCAATACAAATGTGACTACACCCCTTCACATTTTTAAAGCATCACGGCGGGAGATATATGTTTTTAAATACATCCTCATGGAGCACAATAGGCTCTAAATAGACTTTTTTGTATTTATTATGAAGGTAAGTTATATAGTCTTTCTTTAACATTTTCTGTTATTTATCTTTCTCAAGCACACTGAATGGCTTATAGGCCTATCCATGGTGTGATGTAAAATAACCTACTGGTGGGGTATTGTTAATTCACAAATTATTACTTAGACAGCTTATTTCAAACAAATGCACGTTGTTATTGTCAGTCAAAACCCAAATCAGCCCTGTTAAAGGCATTTCAACATCAGCAAAAAGCAAAAGAGCATGAACAGATGCACAAGTTTCAGCTCTCTCTCTCTCTCTCTCTCTCTCTCTCTCTCTCTCCCCGATACCCTCGACCGGAACAAGTTGCAATTCTGCGCACTTTAAAGTCCTTTATGAACGCCCATACATTGATTCTTATGAGTTATGAGTCGCCATGCCTCTGTTTCCCCTGTAGCGCGCTCAACCGTTCACATTCTCCTGGTGTGACAGATTTAAATCCACAAATCTTATCTTCATGATTTGCTTGCGGACTGCCTACTCATATTGTTAGGTCTAAATAAACAAGAAATATAGCGAAAATCACAAAAAGAACAGACAACGAACGTCGGGGTAGGAGGCGCATTGAAATAACAGTGGAAACTCGGCGAGGTTTAAAATAACAGCCTCAGAGCAAGTTTGTCGCGACGGCACCACTATTTCATGTTTGCACAAACACGTCTTCGTCGTGGATATTGGGTTGCTGCGCATGTTTCAAAATGAACATTTGCCTCCGTGTTGGAGCTGTTCATTCCCCTCTCTGAGGAACGCTGCAGATGCGCTGACTGAGACTGGAAGAATATTGCGCTCCTAGCGCTGATTCTTTGTCGAGGCTTATAAGCGACGCGCGGGAACACCAGCGTTCTATTTCAAAGACGCAAGTAGCCAGATCAATGCACTTTTTTCCAACCAGAACTGCACTGAAACTTAAAATTACACCAACATTTAAGCGTCATTGCGCTGCGTTGGCCTATAACGCGTCATCAGTAGTCTTACGGCTACGGTAGAGAAAGGGAGAGAGGGAAAACAAAACATCACGCAAATAACTTATCGTTACTTATCGGGGCCAGAAAAGTGATCGTTCTTGTAAAAAGTTATCGTCCGATTTATTGACTTATCGTATATCGTGACAGGCGTAGCGCAGAGTCATGATACTGTATCGTGATGCGCAGAGTCATGACACGCCCTTTCAAAGTTCTATTACTCTTCAGTCCAGAGATTAGTATTAGTAGTCGCTTGTATCCTACTCTACCTATAAAGGATCATCAAGAATATACATTTAAAAAATTGTGGGGTGTATTGAGCCATAGCTCAAAAATCGTGATACGAACCAAACCGTGAGTTGAGTGTATCGTTACAGCGCTACTATCTATCTATCTATCTATCACCACATGTCTGTACACAATATTACAATGAAATAAAATAAAATACACAACTACAGCATAATACTTTTATTACATATAACATCATAACATCGTCCAGATGGGTGTTGACGAGGACCTGAAACGACAGATTTAAAACACAATTACAACATGTATTACAACAGCATTACGGGTGTTGAAATGTTCCATTTTGCCTAAACAATTCCCTCTTTTGGCAGTCTTGATTTTTTTTTTACTGTGATTAACTTCCCCTAGCATGACCTCACAGGCTTTGTTTTGATTGGCTGATATTTAGCGTCTACTCCTCTAAGTTTTAAGAGTTGCATGACGAACGAGGGCAGTGCCTTGTTTTACATTCAATAGCTGCTCTGTGGCCTCACACACCCTCTCTCTCTCTCTCCCATTGAATTCAAGCCAAATAAAATAGCTAGATTAAAAATAGCTGTCCGCGCTGTGATGTGGAGTGGTGTGGTGTGGTGTGAGTCCACTTGAAGATGACATTGTTTTCCTGTTTGCGTTTGCAGTGCATCTGGGGTTCCTACTGGAAGGAAGGCAACTGGGGCTATAAGTGCTGCCACTCCCTGGTCAAGCAGAGTTACTGCACCGGGGAGGCGGGCCGGAAGACATCGGTAAGCGTCCTCAGATGGTCTACTACTAGCATAACATCTGTTGTTAATAGTATAGTATATAGTTTATTTATAGCCCATTTAAACATTACAGTTGATCCAAAGTTTGTTACAATATCATCATAATGATTATGTTCTATTAAATTAGTCTTGGCGTTAGCGTTGACATTTTCTTTGACAAATATTACAAATAAGTAATGATTTACTGGCAGTAAGTATGATTTTAATACCTTGTTGCTGGTTTTGTAATAGCACCTGTCTCATCATTGACTATACAATTGCCTATTCATACAGAACACCACATGCGTTCCATTTGAGGAGGGCGTAGAAGAGATTCAGGAAGAGGAGGTCCCAAAGACTCTTCTGGAGGTAAGAACTCTTTACTTTTCCAGCTTGATATTAATTAAACTCTCTCTCTCTCTCTCTCTCAAATTCTACCTGTTACTGACATGTGTTATCACTAAAAATAACCACTAACTCAAATTGTGAAATTTCCGCAGCTTCACCGAGAGAAGTTGAAGGACAAGAAAAAGAAGAAGAAGGACAAGAAGAACAAGAAAAAGGACTCCGACGACAGCGACGAGGAGGATGAAGCCAAGAAGAAAGAGAAACTCAAGAAGGTGTGCCCTGCTTTTATCATATTCGTCAATGTCTGCTCTCCTTTTCTCTTTGTGTTGATATTTACAGAAATTGATTACCACCTGGCCATCCACACAACACACAGCAGCGATACCACGACACACACGAGTCAAAGACATAATAAATAAAAGCTAAAAAAAGAGATAGAAACAGTCCATCATAAAAATCCAGTCCATCACCTCCTTGTCTCCTTGTTTCCTCACCCCCATGTTTCCTCACCCCGATATCTCCTGTTCTCCTCACCCCCATGTCTCATTGTCTCTTCACACCCCTTGTCTTGTCTCCTCGTGCAGGCTCTGCTGGCGGAGGAGCAGCGTCAGAAGGAGGTGATGGCGATGATGCAGGTGGACGAGAGGAAGCGTCCGTACAACAGCCTGACGGAGGTGCGGGAGCCCACAGAGGAGGAGATGGAGGCCTTCAGGATGAAGCGGCCGCGGGCCGACGACCCCATGGCCAACTTCCTCTCGCAGTGAGGAGGTCCAACGACCTCAATCTCCTCCTCACAATCAGCTCCTGGTGACTGTCCTTCTCTTGTAGTGAGCTCCCAGACCACCCCATTGGCCTCCTTCCTGTAACAGTGAGGAGTTGCAATGAACATCCTCCTCAGTGAGCTCGTGACAACTGCAATGTCCTGAAGACCCCCAGCCTCTTCCATCCTCCATGTTCCTGACAACTCCATTGGCCTCCACCCTTTCCCCAAACAACACATAGCCATTCTCCTTCCCCATGCAATCACCTCTTCCCCTCACCGCCACATAGCCTCATCCTTCCTTCCTTCTCCCCCAAGGGAGCTCCTATAGATGCCCAATGACCACGGCAGCTGACAGCTTTGACCAGACCAAGGAGAAAGTAATCTGAAAGGCATCCCCACCCAATACATACAGTGTAATGAGGACATCATTCTGGGGGCTCACCTTCTCCCATGGCCCGAAACAACTGACTGTCCCTGTCGGCTTCCCTGCCAATGACCTCCTCCCTTTAGCAGAGAGGTCCTGGTGAACCCTAATGACCCTCTGCTGGCATTAAGGTCTTGCCACCTCGAATGCCAACTTAACCTCCCACAGCGACCTTCTCTTGTGTCAGTCAGCAACGGACTGCTCTTTTACCTGTATCCCACCACAGAGTGTCCCCAGCAGAATTTGGAGGACCACCACCACCACAGCTCAACAGAACTCTGGGCCCTCAGGCAGATGGCTTTTTATTATGTCAGAGGCAGAGATGTATCAAGTAGACATACGTAGAAGTACTGTCACTGATATAATTGCGACACTAGTAGTATGAAAATAAAGTTGCAGCTATGTATCCTCCTACTACTACTGTATTCTCATACAACTAGTGTAATTTACATCTGTGCGTCTATGATCAGAGGTGTACACTCTGCAGTGTCAGCTGACTGTATGTCTGCTTAGGAGGACCAATGTATGTGTTTTTTTATCATACTGTTTTCAGGCCAATCACGCTTGCCTAGTGGTGACCAAGGGATGACCGTCTGTCATGTAACAAGTCTACTTGTTACTTATGAACCAAGACGAAGCATTCTGTCTAAGATGGAAGACTTTCTCTGTGTACATTTGGAAATGTGCAAGAGGATCACTTCATACAGCACGAACACAGAGTGTGGGGGAAAACAATAAAATGTTTTATGTAATTTGATTTTGTAGTGAATATTTTAAGGTGGATCTATTTTGTCCACTGTCTGTTTTGGTATCCCATGAATATCCAGCAAGTATTGTGTTTTAGTTTAAAACTCTCTGCGTTAAAGTGTACAAATATTGTTTTCCCCCTGGAAACTTGCCTGGTGTAATAAAAAAAAAACACTTTTTTGCAGAATTATCTCTTCATGGCTTGCTTGTTTTGGTGTCATATGTCATTTTAAAACATGGTGGCTAATGTTGCCTTAGGCTACGTCTTACCAGCTGTTGTATGTTAATCGTTTTTTTTCCATGTTCCAAAAGGGAAAAAAACACATCTGGCGCTCACACGACCGTGCGCAGCCAAGAATGATGTCCCAATGCAATTTTGCTACGCCCAGATACACGAGAACTTGTTGCACTAAAACATGTCAAGACAGGACATTAGAAGGACATGCCCGAGTAGGCTACAGTGTTGGGCAAAGTAATCTTTCTACAATGTAATTATTTTAAAGTTTAATATGTTACAGATGTTGGCGCGGTTGTGTTTTGTTTTCCAATGTTTGTGGCCGCTGATGCGCGTCAGGTTGGAACTAACTTGCCAGAGATGACATCATGGTGAAAGTATTGCCTGAGAGAGTTATCGCCGAGATAGAATGCACTGAGTGGGATTGTGGTGAGTGTGATTTGGGTGGGATGAAAAGAAACATGATTCCCTCACCGACATAATCTCAAACAACACGCGGAGAAAACAATCGCTGCAGCCTCGTTATTCCCCTTCATAGCGTCCTTGTTTGGTGTTAGGTCAGTGCCACATTATAATGGAAGCACTGGCGCGGTTACACTGGGATGTTCCATACAGATCTCGAACAGGGTGTGAGTACATTTTGTTTGCAGTTAATGCATATCGTCCATTTTGTTCTGACGATCAATGTTTTGGATACAATTATATGACTGCTCTGAGGTCCAACTTTACATTTTGCCAATACAGTCAAACCATTATGGGGAAACTGTAGGTCTACCCACTGCAGTTGTATTACAGCTATTGTAGGCAATTAATGCAGTTATTTGGACAGGAAAATACTGCAATCCAACTAAAAAATGCAGTTTTTCCCCATAAGGGAATATGGCCCAATCAGACTGTAGTATTAATACTCTGAAAGTCCCAATGACAAGAACTGATTGCACATCTGCAGGTCTTTGAAACGGTTGGGTGCACTTTGCCTTTGTCTGACTAATGATATTGAAATTGTGGTGCTTTCCCCCTTTTGCTGCAGTTGGCACCATACTCCAGCTTCACATGCTAATAGTGTTTATACTGTCGTCCGTCTCGACCAACACCCCAATCAACAACAGCAAGAAGCCGGGCCGCAACGTAACCATTCAAGCCTCCCAGCTGGTTTGCAGCTACCCAGGCCCCGAGGGGCCCCCAGGTCAACCAGGGGCCCTTGGCCCTCCTGGGATAATGGGCAGGATGGGGGCCCCGGGAAAGGACGGACTGGACGGCAAAGATGGAGAGATGGGAGAGAAGGGGGAAAGAGGTATGCTGATGACACAGCACAGCTGCCTTGTGTGTTTACACAAAACAATAGAGTAGAGTTCCTTTTCATCCCGAAGGAAATTAAGGTGCCAGCAGTTTACACATTAGACAAGATGCACATAGAGCCTACACATTTGCAAGACAGATTAAATGGGCATTCGACCCAGACTGAGCAGAAGCCATCTGCAAGCTTCTATTCAATTATCCTTTCTCTGAGTATGAGGGTAAGACCAGGCTAGAGTCAGCACGGCTCTGATTCAATCTGTGTAAAAATATCACAATGCATTGTGCCACTGTACTGTCCTTATAATGTATTGCCAACTGCTATCATGTTGCCAGTTGACACTGCAAGCATGTTGTTACTGCTATGCCATTAGCCAAACTCAAAGTTGTTTTAATTCAACAGATCATGTGTTTCTATTGTCTCAGTTGTATGGCTGTACTGTACTGCACTTCCAGCACTTAAGTTCGTATATGAGTCAAGGCAGGTGATCCGAATACTTTTGGTAATATAGTGTGCATACAGTGTATGTATCAGAGCTGGAAATTCACTTTTACCAGCTGCGCCACAAAATATCTGCAGTCACACAATTTCTAAATCATTATTTGTGCCCCTTCCACTCCCATATTTTACCAGCATGTGATTGGTGTGAATTTCCATCCCCTGCTATGCATGTGATATTAAAACACAATTTCATTATATGGCCTCTTGTTCAGGAGATGCCGGCCGGCCTGGAAACCCCGGTAAGCCTGGCCATCAAGGCCGTATGGGGTTGATCGGCAAAGCAGGACCCCGGGGCCTCAAAGGGGTGCGTGGGGCCCCCGGCTCTGCAGGCACGGGGGGTTCCAAAGGCGAGTCAGGCGACGTGGGGGAACCTGGTAATGGAGGGGGCTGCAACTGCGGTTCCAGGGCCCGCTCTGCCTTCTCTGTGGCGGTGACCAAGAGCTACCCGAAGGAGCGCACGCCCATCCGCTTCAACCGCGTGCTGCTGAACGAGGGCGGCCACTACAATGCCAGCAGCGGGAAGTTCTTCTGCACTTTCCCAGGAATATACTACTTCACCTATGACATCACCTTGGCTAACAAGCACCTGGCCATCGGACTGGTATGTAACTTTACCTTACATTACATTACACTTAGCTGACACTTTTATCCAAAGCAACTTACAGTTATTTACAGTAGGAACAGCAGGTAGGCCTATAGGTTATACTGCCACACCTTCTTCCTATTGGTACGTATACAGTAGGATGGTATTTGAATCTGCAATCCGCTGATCCAAAGCTCAACAACCATTAGGCCACGGCTGCCCATAACAACTGTAGTTAAATGTGATTGAAATACTGATTCTGCAGCTTTAGGAAAGCAGTAGTTATGGCACTGATGTGTTCAGCCATTCACAGTTTGTTTTATTTAATCTCTTCAGTGCGGTGTGATTGCCAATTCCTAGGCCGGCACATCATGTTTTGTCTGTGTTGCCTTCAGTCTTATGGATAAGATCTTGAAACTTCAAATACGTATGTGGGTCAATGGCAATGTTTGTAGTAGCAGATATCAGCGTGGTGCAACCACAACTAATGCCACTATTGTATGGATTAAATGGTTTTATCAAGGAAGCTTATTAAGAAAGCATATGCATTGCTTCTACATTCATTACTAATAATTAATGGGTATTAACTGTGGTTGTACCACCTGAGGTTGGTACTAAAAAAAAGTACTTGACCCATGTGGCAATTACTACAACATAACGTCTGTTAACAAACACAACATCTGTTACAGGTGCACAACGGACAGTATAAGATCAAGACGTTTGACGGCAACACGGGAAACAACGACGTGGCCTCCGGGTCGACCATTTTGCGGCTGAAGAGGGACGACCAGGTTTGGCTACAGATCTTCTACTCGGAGCAGAATGGTCTGTTCTTCGATCCTTACTGGACAGACAGCCTCTTCTCCGGGTTCCTCATCTACGCTGACCAGGACTTTGATATGGAGGAACAAAAAGCAGGCGAAGGATCAAGATGATGATATACTGTACACACTATACTATACAGGTGAAGAAGTGAAGAATGGATTAATGAATGGGCAAACCAGACCCCGGCCCAGGGGGTGTCAGGTCACAAGGAGCCAGAATAAACTGGACCGTCCCAGCCTCCCAGCCTTCCCTAAGGAGCCTCATACAACAAGTAGCATACTGTACATACTATATATAGCAAGTACAATGTGATGATGGGAGAGGGGTCCAAAACAATTTTCTGCCTAGAGCCAGTCTTGTCCTGAATTCATCCCTGTGTAGAATACATTATTTTGTCATGTGGAGTGAGGTGTGGTCTACAGCTCAAATGCGCCTTTGGTTTACAAAGATATAAGGTCTAGTACCTTAACTGTGCAAACACATCGAATGCATCAAGAGCAACAACGACAACAGAAGTAATTGACTTTGTATAGAAGAGGAGGCGCCAAAGACAAAGAAGGGATTTGGGCGACACAAACAACAGTTTGCAGTTAAACTTCAGTGAATATTACTGTGCAAACACACCAGAAGAGACAAACGCTACAAAGAGTCGCTGGACTGTCCTCATAGTAAGAGCGACACGAGCGATAAAAGTGTAAGAGTATGACCATTAAAAGCAGAATGCAAGCATTCCGACAAGTTGACTGCAGCAGCTGTTGTCAAACCGCATCATAGGTCGTTAGCATAATATTCGCTGAAGGTCAACTACAAACTGTTGCTTGAATAGGGCTGCTCGATTATGAGAAAAATCAATATCGCGATTATTTCAGTCAATATTGATATCACGATTTTTTAGAAGATATATTTTTTAAAAGGATGGAGCAGGCTTCACCCAACAAGTTCTTCCTCCCTCTAAGCTAGATTTATGCTTCGGACGCATAGAATCTGCGTCCGTCCGTTTTCTGTCTATGCGAGTCCACGCCCCCCTCTCAGAGGCTCTGCGCCCGTCGTCGAGCGCCTCGAAAAAATTCTAACTACCCGTCGGACGGACGCGGAGTACGCAGACAAGAAGGCGTTGTGATTGGTCGTCTCGCTACTTCCTTGTTCTGTTCTTGTGGCAGCGCAATGCCAGTAGTTTGCGAGAGCAGAGCTGTATTCTGTTAAAAACTTTATTAATGCCTTGTGTGTAAATGTGTGTAAATACACGAAGCTACAAGCTAAGTAACAAACAATGCATCAGTTGAACACTCGTGGCACAATGCCTGCGGTTTTACTACCGTTCCTCCACCGAATGTAAACACACATTGGCAGAATCAACTGTCTTTACATGCTTGCTGAAAACAGACTGGGTATGTCAAATAATGATACCAGTGCATTGCCTTTGCAATTTGTGTGAAAATACCTAGCTAACCGGGATAGAAAGCAGCATTGCTTAATAATGACCGCAGTGCTTACAATGTAGTGAAAGTAGCCTAATCGCGCAATTTCAAATGTGGCTCGCGACGAGACCTCGGACCTCGCAGAACTCGCAGATGCATGAATACAATATTGGTTCGTGGCCACTCCCACGCGAGTTTTGACGAGCGCAGTTGCAGAAGTCTAATCTGACCTAAGAGTGCCCACTGAGGAAGGCAGAACGCCGAAACGCGTCTGTGTAATAATAAAGAGACCTATGCATGGTGCAACCTTTTCTCATTTTTCAGTTTTAAAAATGCTAAACAATTCACAATCTTCCCTCCCTTCAACAGTGTGAGTGGAGGGCCATAGAGAAACACACAGTGGTGTTCTGCATGAGTGTTGGTTAGCAAGTCTGCTCTGTGCTTGCAATGGCTCAAGTGGAGGGGAATGCATTGCACTTAATGTAACCTACCATTTGGCACTATAGACAAATGCCACAAATATTGTTTCAAATCAGTATTATGAAATTTGATATTGTTTGACAGCAATATTGATATCACAATATAAATTTGATGTATTGCACAGCCCTACGCTTGAGTCACTCAAATTGCCTCTTGTCGCCGAAATCCATCCTCCATTCAAAGTCAATTACTTCCATCACCATTTTCACTCTAGTTGCTTTTGGTGTTTGTGCCATGATAATAATAAGCTATAGGCCTACAGTAATTCTTATAATCCTTATAATTGCTTACCATACGTTACCTCCATAACTAGAGATGCACCGGATCCTGATTTTTAGGATCCTGCCGGATACCGGATCCACTGCTTAAGATCCTGCCGGATCCGGAACCGGATGCCGGATCCTACAAAAGGGTTGAAACACATAGCCTACTCACACACGTGGGCCCTTTTTATCACGTTGGCTCAAACTATTTTGACTTAAAAGCCTCGGCTACCGGATCCTGGATCCTGGAACCGGATCCGGATAGTCTGAAAAACCCCTATTATCCTGCCGGATCCGGAACCGGATCTTGGATCCTGTACATCTCTATTCATAACTTCCATCACAGTCACTTAATCTGACTTTATTAGGCGTCTCCAATGTTTATACACAGAGAGTTGTTCTGCTGATGACTCTCTTGTAGGCTCTTTATTGTACTGCATATGGAAGACAGGATTTTATTGAAGGCAAATTTTCTTCACTGTCTTGCACCATTTTGCACCCTACCTGTCATGTCTGTATTTGCCCACTAGTGGGTCCCTGAGCTAGTGGTCTCTACTTTGACCTCTGCAAAAGCCTACCTGGGAGCCCACCATTGTCATTTTGACACAGCACATGGTGCTCACTGCACACAACGAAATTATATGTATGCTTCATTCGCTGCAAGGGAGCAGTGTGGCGGGACAATATGCTCCGGGTACCTCAGTCATGGAGGAGGATGGGGGAGAGCACTGGTTAATTGACAACCCCACCAACGTGGCAGATCGGGAGTCGAACCTTTGGGCTACAAGTCTGACGCCCTAACTGGTCACCCATGACTGCCCCCTTCTCCCCAAAGAGACGAAATCATTAGCTAAGTAAGTTACCAAAAAAAAATCAACGGCATCTCACAGGTCAGAAACTATAATTGATGGCGGGCCAGAAACTATAATTGATGGCGGGGCAATTTTGGACAGTGGGCCATTATTTGCTGCCCAACACAACACATGGTCTAACTACAGGAGGACACTGATGTTTCAAAGTGATGTATCACGTGTGTGGATGAGATGACGATACTTGGCCCATAAAGCTGTCTAGGCCTACATTTCCATATAATTTTTATAACAATGTTATTGTTTGTGTAATATTGATGATGGATGGTGGTCTAAAATGTAGGTTGATGGTCTGTACTGTAATGGTGAGAATAAAATAAGTACAAGAATGTCACATTATAATTACATGTAAGGAAATTGTGACATCTGACATTTTTGCTTTTTTTTGCTTGGCTTTTTTCAGCACTACCGCGTTAAGATTTTTTAATAATTTAATGTAGCCTATTTACTATTGGGCCCCTACAGTACCACAGCGTGTGCATTGGCCCACTACAACTCCCAGAAGCCTTTGCTGTCGGTCGTAGACAAATTCACGAGAAGCCTCCTCGATAGCAGCTCCGACCTCCAGTATCCAACATACTGGCAGAGCACATTGGGGGAAAAGCGCAAGAAAAGCCGTGAAAAGTGGGTAACAGCTGAAAAGGGAACTATCACATTTATCCAGTTGACGATATTTGCCTCCATCACCAGTGGACCTGTACATGTTTATTGTTCCGCACAGAAGAAGGATTAAACGAAAACTTCCAACGAGGAATTTCAGGATGTTGGTCTGAGACAAAGGGGTCCGGGGCATTGCATTCGGAGTGGTAAGGGGCACGAGCGTAACAAACGCTTCACCAGTTTTCCCATTAAGATATAACAAATTGTTTTAGTGTTATGATAGTTTCACTTTGGCTCTTGATACAGGTGTGTCGTTTACTCTGAAATGTCCATTGAAATATCCAGTGTAAAATAAAGCTTTGAGTTCAGCTGCCGTGGTGTTGATAACATGCGGGACTGGGCTATCACGTCTCCTTTGCAGTCGGCAGACCATGGCATCTAGTTTTGTTACTTTTTCTAAGCAAGTTACTTTATCCACCGAACATTAACTTACCGTGAGATGGATTTCCTGGGTCCCTGATCTGACCATTTAAATACCTACCAAGACCAGGCAGCTCACTGGCTGTTTTCTCTTTCATTTTCAGTTTTATGTTGGTAAACTCCAGACGAGGCTATTTGGATATCAACCTTTCAAATGGTGTTATGGTGGGCGGCATGTGATAAAAGTTTATTTGATTTTGTTGCGCAGTTATTCGGTCCATGCAAGCTGTATTTTATCATGGCAAATTAGATGTTATGAATGGACAGAACATTTACTTGGTTGCTTCTCCATTCCGAACTGGCTGCTAGGGGTTGCTTTCATTCTCCTGGTGCGCTCTGGATGGGAAGAAATGGAAACAGAGTCGCAATGGTGGAAGGGACAGCTGGCCGCGGACATTCACCAAACTCTCCGCATCAAAGTAAGTGTGCTCAGTGTTTGTTTGGACTGGAGTCCTCTCCAACCTACTCTTATCTGCTATGTTGCCAACCTTGTCTTTTAATCGTAAGGTTTTAATTGTATTGCATTTGGAGTGAATCATTATTTTTTATAAACAAACTTTTCTACAAGTTAATGATTGTCAAATACCCGAAATCCACACATAATTTTTACATTGTGAATGAAATGTATTGTAGTGCATTTGGAATGAAATACTTATTGTTTGTAAACAAACTTTCCATAAGTTAATGATTGTTGCACTGTATCCCCAGAAAGCAATACATCACTCTTTGTTGAATAGAGTGACACTGTGTGCTCTGTGTCCAGTCACTTGAACAGTGCAGCTGATGGTATATGACCATTTATTTCATTCAATGGCATAATTAGCCAGTATTGTCTGAGTTGTTTGAAGATACTGGGGCGTTTTTTTTATTGCACTCCAGTTTTAATGATTGAATGAAGTTTGAATCCACAAGTACCAGAGGCGTCTCAGACGAACAGCCCCAATAAAGCCAACACACTCCCAGTAGGTGTAATGTATGACGCATCCTGAAAGGTCTATTTTCGCTGACTGACTGCGGTTTGGGTTGTTATTTTGTGAGCAGTGTGTGCAGTAAACAAGTAAGCCTTGTGTCTTTTTAAAGGCTAGACAACCCATTCACATTGCTGAGAAGGCTTTAAATGAAGTTGTACCATGAAGTGGGAATTGTTGACAAATGTGTGCTATTTCGCATCCATTTTGACAGTTGTCAACTTTATCGTCATCACAATTAAGTATTTGCTGTAGATAATAATGGTTCTTTAACTCCTAATTGGTTTTATAGAGATAATAACATTTATGTCCACATAGAAAGATGTGAATGGCTTTAGATGGTTTAACAACATTGAAATAAGAGATTTTCGTTAAAAAAAGATTTCATTCTTTGGATAGTAAATCTTTGAGTTTCAGTGTTCAGTTTCTCTTTTTCTCTTTTCATCTTCAAGTGAAGAAATGGTTTGTTTGAAAACAAAAAAGGCTCACACATGGCAACAAAGTCTGTTCATTTCCCAGTTTGCAATGTTGCTACCATAATTGTGAAATTTTGTTTCCTTAAGACTGTAGCAGTGTGAGAATACACTAGACTTTTCCATCACAATTAAGGTCAGCTTTGGTTCTCTGTTTAATTGAGAATTTTCACAGACATTTCTTAATATAATCTAACCACTTTGCAAAAAAAGTTCTTTTCTGCCTAAACCCCACTACCTTTGGCCCTAAAGGCTATCTGCGGTACACTCGACTTCACCCTCAGTTGAGCTTTCTATCATTTCTATCATTTTTCTTTTCCTACACAGCAGTTTTTTTCAAAACATGTAGACATTCAGTATGTTGCACCTGTAAAAACTTTGAATCAAGATGTACTGAAGTACTCTGTATACAGTAAATGTGCTGAGTTATTGCAACGGTTAATATCATACTTTTTTATTTAAAAGGCGTATATTTTCCATGCTGTTCATTTAAGTACAACAATTTAGCTGTCCGAGTTTGGGTAATTTTTTTATGACATGTATCTGGGCAAACATATGTTGCACATATGCTCCCAAATGTATGTAGCTTTTCTGAAGACGACCAGAAACGCACACGCGAGACATTCTTTCCAGGTTTTACAAGCCACTTACTAAGAGAGATTTTTTTTTTCCAGTGTGCAACCATGTGAAAAAAACCAGTCAGTCACTAATGAATCTCGGTTACTGGCCCAACTAATCTCTCTCTCCTGGGTCAAGGAAAATTTAATTAGCTTTTATGTAATTAACAGAACCGTCATGGCGGTCTACGTCTTTTTGAGCAAATGGATGTGTCTTGTGATTGACATGCCATGAAGATGCACATGGATTAATTATGGGAAATAATTTAAATTGGCACATTTTAAGTCACAGGAAGAGGGGTTTATCATGGGTTTAAGCTGCATTTTCCCTATTAAGGTGTCATGGCTATATTGACGAGCAGTGAAAATTGACATGGATCATTAATTATAGAAAATCATTCGTAATGGCTTACATTGTACATGCAAATGTTCAATGACTGAAGGTTGTGAAGTCTTGATTTTTATCTCTAAAAACACACAATAAGGAGCACAAGACTTGATTTGAACATGGCAAAATAGGTTCCAAAGGTGCCCATCTAAGCTTAGCGTGCCTGCTAAGCTTTAGTTGTTTTGAACATGGCACAAGCTGGTTCTGAAGGTGCCCATGTAAGCTTAACATGGCTTCACAGATCGACATGCCACTGCTTCGTTTACGGCAGGCTTAGTAAACCTAATTATCACTTTCACTTTGTCATTAACGCAGTGACTTTTTTATTTTCTTACCATTTTTCCTATAATTTGTGTATACCATTGCACATTGTGTGCAGAATGGCATGTGTAGCTTCTTTGCCTAGACGCCACACTTAGTTATTACCACAGTGAGTAGCTCTGTGACTTTGTCATTAACATGCTCGTGACATTTTATTTTCTCTTCCTATTTCTACCCTCAATGACCTCCGCAACTCGCGACCTTCCCTTTCCTTAATTAATAACGTTCCTTAATTTCACTGTTGGGATCGTCTACCATTGCCCTTTCTCAGCAGATTGCTCTGCATTGCCACTTTGGCCTTTGGCAGACTTGGTAATTATTAGCACCGTGACATTCACAGTCTTTTCATCCGCCTCAACCGCCCCTTTCCTCTGCACAGAAACTGCAGTTACTCGTCTACCGTGCCCAGTGCCCACACTTTGCAGTTTGGGATATTCATTAGCACTAAGACTAGCACTGTGATGCTGTCATCAACATTGTGACATTCGTTTACTTTTCCCCTTTTCTCTGCTCACCTCACCTACCCGCAACCATTCCTTTTTGGGCAACACTGGCAGATTTGGTGCCGTGCCAAGTGATCCGGTCAAACCTCTGTTCCTGTCAAACTGTTAAAGCACTTTGAGATCCATGATCGTATGACCTGTGCTGTACAAATACAATGATTATTCTCTCTTGTCCTCAAGAACTGAACCTGCGCCTCTAACATATCCACTCTCCCCAGATTGGCATGCGGCGCCACTTTAAACTTTGCAACCATCACTGTGACTTAATCATCAACACAGTGACATTTGTCTCCTTTTTAAACGGTTGTTGTTATTCCTCTTTCACCCCACTACGGGAACTGAAGCTGCCTATTTATCATGCCCACCCTCCACAGACTGGCATGCGGCATTTCTTTGTCTTTGCCAGACTTTTGTTATCATGACCAGGACTACTGTGGCTAGCACGGCGACTTTCTCATAAACACAGTGCTGTTTAATTTGTCTTCCCCTATTCTTCCCTCACCTATCCCTTTTCACCCTTCACAGGAATTGGAAGTTACCCCTCTACCATGCCCATATGCCACAGACTGCCGTAGTTATTAGCACTGTGACTTTGCCATTAACATGAAAATGTTTTCTTTCTCCATGTCTTCCCCCGATATTGGAACTAAAGCTGCCCGACTCTACCATGGCTACTCTCTGCAGATTGCCTTGCATGGCTACTTTGCCTTTGACACACTTAGGCTGGGTTGCACCAACGTGGTTTAAACCTTAATCTACATTTAATCAGCCTTAGGTATCACCACTGTTACTAGCGCTGTGATATTCCTTCCCTCACTGTCATATTTCTTCCCTCCCCCCCCCATACAGATACTGTGATGCCTTATGCCTGTATGCCTTAATTGATAACGTTCATTAATCCTCCCGCTACAGGAACTGAAGCTGCCCGCCTACCATGCCCACTCTCCGCAGATTGGCATGCGTCGCTACTTTGCCGACCTGCTGGCCATCCTGAGCAACCGCTACCAGCTGTGTGCCACCGCGCGCCACCTGGCCGTCTACCTCCTGGATCTCTTCATGGACCACTACGACGTGGCCATCAAGCAGCTCTATGTCATCGCCCTGTCCTGCCTACTGCTAGCCAGTAAGTGGCCTTTTTGCTTCTTTTTTGCATCTTTCTTTGCTACGTCATCTTTACTTTGTGTTGGACAATGCTGTCAGTGTCGCAACTGTACACTGCGCCTCACCCTCTTCTTTATTAAATGTTCTTCTTAGAAGTCGCTTTGGTCAAAGCTAAATGCTATGCTATAGCTAAATGCTATGTAATGTAATGTAAAAGTAACCGCACACTGATGCTTGCAGACACAAGCAACAAAGAGGCACACAAACACACACATGCGTAGAGGCACATTCACGCACAGAGGCATACATGCAAGGACACAGAGGCATACATGCAAGGACACAGGGGCATACATGCAAGGACACAGGGGCATACATGCAAGGACACAGAGGCATACACATACACACACACACACAGAGGCATACGCACTCATTGACCCCTTCATGGTCCATGATGACGTGGCCATCAAGCATGTCTTCATGTACCACTTTGACTATCGTATGGCCATCAAGCAGCTACGTGTCATTGTCCGCTCATGCCTACTGCTAGCTAATAAGTGACACTAGACGAGACGCACACACGCACATACACACAGTCCTCAACCTCTGCATGGACCACACATACGCAGGCGCACACACACACACACACACACACACACATACTTAAATAAACATACATGCAGGCACATAAATGACATGGTCATCAATGAGACACCCATACCATACATGCATAGATTGCTGCAATGTGGCCATAAAATAGCTGGGTGGATGAAAAGGACATGGGAAATGTAGATACACACCGTATTATGTACACGTAGAGATGCGTGTGTACACACACACACACACACACACACACACACACACACACACACACACACAGCCATACATACATGCATGTTTTATTAACAATGGAGGATCTGTATTTATATCCTGTATCTAAGAGACACAAACAAATATTATGTAAATGTTATGCATACACTGAGCTGTAAATGTCAGCACTTTACATCATCCACAATAAGCAGTCTGACATGGACATGGAAAATAGCATTTTGGATAGGCCACGCTTTTCTCTCGCTGTTCACTGTTAAAGGTGGCATTGTTCCTTTGGTGTTTTTATTTTTGAATTATTGAAGCCATGGAGGTCGTGTACACTTGGCTTGCTTTCGTCTTTTGTTCTTTGATATCTTTTAATCAAAAGGTTTTTTGTATTCGCTTTTATATTTGTCGGAATAAACATTCCGTCATGACCGCGTCATTCTCATTTCACCGTATGTGACCACTTTGAGGAGGTTATCTCTTTCCTGGTTTGTTGATTCTCATGAGAAGGAAGGTTCGGAAGATTAACATGGAGAAATCCAATCGATGAGTCTGGGAAAAGTGGGGGAATTGATCTCTTTAGCCAAGGTTTAGTGTCTCGTAATGATTTTCTTCCAACACAGTTGCAACATGGAATAACGGGCTACACTAAAAACTGAAGCAGACTTACAATGGGACACTTTGTCCCATGACTCTATTTTTTTCATTTAACTTTTTGTCAAGTGCCATAAATGGTGACATGATGGATATTAAAATCATTCGCAGTATAGTGTTGAATTGATTCAATATTTGTCACGGTGGTTTTGTGTAGTCTTTTAGATAACAACACAAAAACAAACTTAATCTGCCACAAATCCTATAATATGGCAGCATGACCGCCGTGACTGGAAGCTGTGTGTTTTCTTGGCTGGGCTGCTCCTTGGCTTTTTATACGGCTGTTGCACATTATGCCCCGTGGTTTATGTTCACACAGCCCTTAAAGTCGCCGTTAAACAATTGACTGAGCTTTTATTACACACAACGTTGCAGTGCCAGCAGGCAAATGGAGCTGGATTTGCCAACGACACTATTATTTGATAGCGAGTCTGGTTGTGTGTGGTTTATTTTGTTATCCTCATTGTTTTACAATGCAGAATGAATAGAAGTAGGCTAATATGAACTCATCGACCAGCTGGGTTAGGGTTAGTGCGCGTGTGTGTGCGGGGGGTGGCGGGGGGGGTGATTTGGGTTTCGCAGGGACCACATTGGATGGGCACACTAAAACAATCCCTTGTTGGACGGGTAGACTAAAATAGCCACACCTTTTGTGGGATGCATTTTCACATTATTTGGTTGCCACGTTGGATCTGTACTTTTTATGTTGGGGTGGGATGGGGTGCGGTATTTATACAGCTTTTAGCTTTGGCATGGGAGGTGATTGGATGGGCAGGCTATATAATAATAATCACACGTTGCAGCCCTGGCTAGATTAGGCAGTGATAATGATGTATTATTTTGCCATGCTTGGGCTGATTTCGGGCGGCGCTCAAGCAAGGGCAATTAATCTAATGAAACTGTCACCGGGTGAGAGGCAAGGAGATGGAATGGGAATGGGAGTGGGAGTGGGAGTGTGAGGGAAACGGGAGGGGGAGGGACACACACACACACACACACACACAGATATATAGTGTCCCACGCAGGAAGTATTTAATGTGGAAGTACAATATTGGTCATTTGGAGGGACTCTGTGGTTCCACCCCTTTATACCTTTGTACCATTATCGACGTGGTGAATAGTACAGCAGGTAAACTGGGATCATAGGATTTTTAAAAAATGTACCAGAATGTGATTACATCTTGCAAAACCACTATGTGAACTGTTATACAGTAATGATGCGAATCCGTATTCCTTAGACAAACGTATTGGGGAAAAATAAACTTTCAATAAAATGTATAATGCATACTAACCCTTTTGATGACTTTAAAGTAATTTTGTACTTTTGAGTTGTGTGAAGTGAGTGTGGGACGCCGTGATTTTGGCTGTTTTGTTTATTGTGTGTTGATGGGGGTTTTGAAGCCACCTCAGCTGTAGCTGGAGGGCTTGTGTAGAGCAAAGGGGCTTTAAAGAGTCCCCGTGCCCCACCCCCTTCTACCTCCTCCTCTACCCCTCCCCTACTTCCATCCCCTGCCCGCTCCTCCCATCCCCTCCACCTCTCCACCCCTCTTCCTTCAGCAGCAGTCCCCTAGCCCCCACCTCCCAACCCCCTGCCATATGCTGCTCGAGTTGGGCCCAAACAAAAGGCTCACCACCACTCTGAGACACACACACACACGCGCACACACACACACACACACACACACACACACACACACACACACACACACACACACACACACACGCTTTAAGCAGGTCGAATCGCCCAGTGTGGTGGGGGGATGGGACTGGATCCACTCAAAAAAAAGAAACCTGCCAGTAGTAGAGAAGTTTTTAATTTATTTGCAAATTTTAGCTTCTCTCTCTCACACGGTACCCAGCTGCAGATGTTGCATTCAAGACTTGTCACGAGTGCTTTTTTGTTTTGAATTGTCTGATTTGCACTCTCTCTCTTTTTGTTTGGTCAGCATGTCTCTGAAAGAGTTTTATAATAGGGTTATATTGTAGACTTCCGGCTTATCCCCATTCGTCCCTGTTTGTTTTGAAGGAGGTACACACACCCATTTTGTTGTAAAACATGAACATTAGATTCAACCTCAAGACATTCCAACTTCACCCTGAGCTTTCAAAGTGTACACACAGTACCTGATATGACTTGTTTTTTGACTCAATGATGAACACACCTTTGGTAGACCCATTAAAACTGAATTTGTCTCCCAGCAAGGAGAAGCACAGGGATTAGCTCACTATTCATTAAGTATAATATAAAGAGCTAGTATGACAAAGTGAATTTGAGCTCCTCTCAAAGAAGAATTCAAGCTCCTCTCAATAATTCCCATGTTTATTAGGCATCAGAGAGAGAGGTGTGCTTGTGTGTGGGTGTGGGTGTGGAAGAGAGAGAATGGGAGAAGAGTGATATCGATAGTCCACCGGTGGCACGCTCCTCTGGAGTTAACCCTTTCAGTTTCAACCATGATACTCCATAGTAATCAAAGTTGTTACAACTTCAGGATGTGCACGGCTTTCTCATGTCCTCAACTTCTAAACTTTTTACATACACACCATGAACCAGTATGACGATTAAGAATTACCGGTATCCAATTAGTTAAGTTCTGTTTTTATGACGGCACATGAGTAACTGTCTGCGTGTGTGTGTGTGTGTGTGTGTGTGTGTGTGTGTGTGTGTGTGTGTGTGTGTGTGTGTGTGTGTGTGTGTGTGTGTGTGTGTGTGTGTGTGTGTGTGTGTGTGTGTGTGTGTGTGTGTGTGTGTGTGTGTGTGTGTGTGTGTGTGTGTGTGTGTGTGTGAGATGTGGAATTTCATGGGATGAACATTGTGGTATGTGCCTCTGGAGTCACATCTCTGACGTGCACACACACACACACACACGCACACCCATACCTTGTCAGGAAGTCAGGCATGAATGGCCCTGAGTGGAATGGCCCCCGTTTAAAAAAGGGGGGGGAGGGGGGTATGGGGGTGAAAAAGAAAAAGGGACAGCCTTGAGTTTCCTCAGGGGTAGTATTTTGGGGGGAGAGGAGTGGAGAGGAAGGGAAGAGAGGAGCAGAGGAGAGGAAGGGAAGAGAGGAGCAGAGTGAAACTTCAAAGGCAGGTGGAGGGTGGAGGTGGGCTAGCTCTCGGCTGAGGGAGGGAGACGGGGAAGGGGGAGCAGAGACCGTAGAGGAGTGAGTGAGACGTGGAGAGGACCGGAGAGAAGAGAAGAGAAGAGGAGAAGAGAAGGGGGTGCAGGGACTGTAAATGAGTGGGTGAGTGAGTGAGACAGGGAAGAGAAGAGGAAATAAGAGAAGAGAATGGGAGGGGAGGAGAGAGAAGAGTGTGGGGGATACCGAGACCAGAGAGGAGTGAGTGAGATGCATAGAAGAGACGAGGAGAGAAGAGAGGTGGAGGTCCGAGACCAGAGAGGAATGAGTGAGATAACGAAAAGAGAGAAGAGATGAGTGGAGTAGAGGAATAGATGGGGGAGAGAAAAGGGGAGATGCAGAAACCATGGAGGAGGAGGAGGAGGAGAGGAAAGGTTGGTGTGTATGTGTGGGTGGGTGGGGGGTGTCTTACATGTTTGAACTGAAAGACCCAGCGGGGAAGGCTGATATGCAGATTAAACACCCCCTCCACCCCTCCACCCCGAACCCAGAACCCTGCTCCCCGCTCCACACCAAAAGCACAGACACCAGAGGGGTTTGATGCTAATGCAAAGGAATTAAGCCCCCCTGCTTAGAGATGGATACTTAAGACAATTATTTTTGCATTTTAGATTTTCACCCTGATTGCAAAATCTACATGCCTACTTGGCGTATTCTATGTTTGGTATCTTGAATCACCAGTGGTAAACGAAACCTGATTGCGGCTGTAGGTTATTTTGAGCGATGGCTGTTTTAAAAATCCTTAAATAACTGTTCCGATCTCCTTTTTAATCATATCCCCATTGTTTGAGGCGTTTCCTAGAAATCTCTTGACGTTTTCCTTATTTCATATTTTGGACGTAATGGGTAATGCAGGGCTTAAGTTTTTCAGTTTGTAGTTAGAAGTGGGCCTTTTTAGGAATGGTGTTCTTTTTAAAGGAAAGCTATGGTTGTGTATCCAGTGGCAGTGATAATGGTGGTTAGGATGTATGTAACACAGTTCTCTCTCTCTAGGCATGTGTTCAGTGGTTATAAGACTGACAGCATCTGTGAGTGTGTGTGTGAATGTGAGTGTGAGGGCACATTTTAACTTCATTGTTCCCACATAGCCACACACACACACACACACACACAGACTGGTCTGCATAAGTAGCTCCACCACCACCACCACCACCACCAATAGGTCTACAGATGCCTCCAGGAGCATTCTTGTCCCCTCTGCCGCTGCTGCTGTGGCGGTGGTGCGTTTGCACCCTGGGTCAAAGATCTCTCCGCAGACCTGCATTGTCTCAGGAGCCCGAAGCGCAGGGGTGGGGACGGTCCATGGGGTGCGTGGGGGTGGGCTGCGTGGAACAGGCCCGGTGGCTGGGCTCGCTGTTGTGTGTGTGTGTGTGTGTGTGTGTGTGTGTGTGTGTGTGTGTGTGTGTGTGTGTGTGTGTGTGTGTGTGTGTGTGTGTGTGTGTGTGTGTGTGTGTGTGAGAGATTGGACACACACACACACACACACACACACACACACACACACACACACACACACACACACACACACACACACACACACACACACACACACACAGCCCCTCGAACGAAAGAAGAGCTGGCAAATTAAAGACCACGGAGGAATTTCCTTTAAGGCTGTCAACTCTACCCCCTCCTCGGTCTTTAGGAGGGATTAGGGGAAGGTTTTAGCTGTAACAATCGATGGTGTTTTTGTGTAGTTTGTTGTTGACGCACTCTGTGGCAATTACGACGTTACCTTTTTGCCAAGAGGATGGAGGGAGTTTGGCAGCCATTTCGAGGCTTTACTACATAATGGGCTGGATCCACGTGCATTATTTTTGGTGTGAATGATGGTGATTAGCTAGAGATATAAGCGAATATGCATTGTCTGCACAATGTATGTGTAGGCCTAATTATAGTTTGAGTTGCATTGAAAATAGCCATAGTTGCTCAGAGTGGCAACAAACTAAACACGGAAACAAATTGTACTTTGACTTTGGTATTTCATGCACACATTATGCCTGCTGTCCTGTGTCTTCTTAAATTAAACCTGTGTGTGTATAGTCTCATACTTCACACACAGTAAATGTTTGTCTTCTTATTTGAGAATTTTCTAGAATTTCCGGTAATCACTTGTGCCTAAATGTATTAAGTGTTGTTTCGGTAGTGTAGAATTTGCACTGTTTAGGCAAAGCGGGCCATTGGAGAAAAATGTTAAAACAAATATTTTAAATGTGTGTGTACATTGGGCATTTGGGCCATTAGGGACTGTTTTGTTTGTAACACAATGCCAGTTAGCAACAATGACCATTGGAGCCTATTGAAACACGAGCAGTTGGAAGATGACCACAGTATTGATTGAGAGGGAAACAGATCAGCTGTGAATGGAGCCTGTAGCCTAGTAGCACGGCGGTGTCACAATCTATATTTGACATCGTATTGTTTCGCTTTTAAAACTGCCCCAAACACGCCAATGGTCTGACTCATGATTAAATATTGCTCTGTTCTTTCAACTGATCTTGTGCTCAGTGGCTTTACTGATTATTTTTGATTTACATACAACATTTAAGTGACAAAGTGCTTTTAAGTTGTGGTAAGGAGTCTTTAGAAGTAGGATTGCATTATAAGTGGGGGAAGTTGGTTTAATAATCACCGTTAGTTTGATCTCCTACCATAATAATCTTGACGTAGACGTAGAGAAATGGCTTTCGTGCTTGGCTTGGTTTGATGATTTTTGTGGAAAAAAGCCATTTGAGATGAGGGTGGAGTGGATGATATGGCTGGATATAAAAACATGTTCCCTCATTACGTATGCAGTGTAATTGGCCCCCATACTGCTGACTTGCAAGTCGCCATACCTGCTCTTCATCTGCATATCGCCCTTTTCGTCTCTCGCTCTCGCTCTCTCTCTCTCTCTCTCTCTCGCCTTTTCTGTCTGAGTATTGCTGAGTCTGAGATCATGTCATCTCTCTCTGTCTTTCGGTCCCCTCTCTACACCCCCCAGTCTCTCTCTCTCTCTCTCTCTCTCTCTCTCTCTCTCTCTCCCTCTCTCTCCCTCTCCCTCTCTCTCCCTCTCCCTCTCCCTCTCTCTCTCTCTCTCTCTCTCTCTCTCTCTCTCTCTCTCTCTCTCTGCTGACGGCAGGGGAGAGGAATGTGTACACTTCAAACAGTTCCATGGAGGTGATAAGGCCCCAAACAGTGTGCACGTCAATGTTGCGGTACGGTGAGACAACCGCTTAGCAGGGAGGCAAGGACCTGTATATACGGTCGTGGGAGTGGAAGTGTATTATAAGTGGGTCAGATGAACAAAAAAATAGAAAATGCACTTCATTTCTGTGGGATTTAGAGGTGTTTGTGTAACTTTATAGTGTTTTGTCCACCCCTTTCCATAGTTAGGCTTATTTTACTGCCCCAATTATATGAAATGGACACAGTTTAACAAAGTGTGTATGTAATAGTAATTTAACTGTACCATATTGTTAGGGCGAGTGTTCGATATGTACAGTACAACTTCATAATGGTGCATGTGGTCATATGCTAGTAACCTAGAAAAGGAGCCTTGATATGTTTTGATATTTTTTTCCTTGAGAAATCTAATGGAATCTGCAGTTCTTGTCACTATTTTTGGTTTACATAAAGTTATCATTACCAACATTTAAAGGAGGTCCTCAGGTGGTAGGAGGAGTTTTTTCTGTTTTTATTTATTTATTTATTTTCTGAATCCTTTCTTCATGTCTTCATTTGGTCATACTCCAGACCATAAACCTGAAAGTACTTGGATGTCTCTCCACAGCCATTTGCGATAACTTAGACCTCAAAGCCGTCGCCTGGAATGTTTTAACATATTGCACCACTATCTGCCCTCATATAAGTTAACTTATTTATTTTTTTATCTCCCCCTGTGGCATCCAAAGTCATTACACACGCCAGCCCACTGGAAGGTTGTTACGGTTCTCTAATTGCTAAGAAGTCGGCTTGTAAAACGCCTGTTTTTAGTGACGTGTTCTCCGAAAGCCACCCAGGTTAGACCCTGACTGGAACTGGCACTATTTTAGATATAATGCGCGTGAGATGACGCAGACAAAAGCACAGCTAAGGTATGTGTGCTATAACTTTAAGGATCACCTTGTTTATAACAGGGTTGCTCAATGGTTGCTTAGGTTTAAAATAGATGTTGGCTTGGAAGAAATGTTGGTGGCTCATCCCTGAAAACCCTGTGGTCACACACTAAGGGCCCCTTGTGTTTCAGTGTTTTTTTTCTTTTTTTAACCTTTTCAATGTTTGGTTGCTGTTTTTATCTCTGTCTTTAGTTTCAAGGTCATTTGCACAAGTGTGAAAGCAAAGTAAAGCCAAGCACGGCAAGGCATATTATGGCAGACAGTGGGAAAAAGCTACAAAACCAGCCTTGTTTTGTCTCAACCAGCGAAGCCGGTCTTCAAACCAAACAGGACGTGCAAAAGAGGGACTCTCTCTCTCTCTTTCTCTTTCTCTCTCTCTTTCTTTCTCTCTCTCTCTCTTTCTCTTTCTCTCTCGCTCTCGCTCTCGCTCTCGCTCGCGCGCGCACACACACACACGTGGACTGTGTGCAGGAGAGTAAAGCGGTCCAGAGTGCCGACTGGCTAGCGAGTGAGCGGAGGGCCATTTCCTGTGCCTGGCTATTAGATGCTATTACAGTCTGCTGGCTAATTGCTCCCCGGCTGGCCAAGGCAATGTGGCTGCGAAGGCAATGCGGACCTCAAGGGTTTATGGCGCGGCTGGCACAAGCTGTAAAAATCACACTCGGCAGGCAAGGAGGAAAGGAGGACCGGCCTCCCGTAGTCTACGGCGCTGGCCTGGAGAGAAAGCCAGGGCCAGGTTAGGGCTGTCAGAATGAGCAGAGGCAGCAGCTGATGGAGAGAGAAAGAAAAAGGGGGAGAGAGCCGTAGAGAAAGACGGGGAAGCTGTAGTGGGAGAGAGAGCGAGCTAGGGAGAGAGAAAGCTGGAAAGAAAGGAGAGCGAGAGAGAACTGGAAAGAGAGGCGAGAAAGAGAGAGGGCTAGATAGAGCGCAAACAGACTGATTTTGAAAAAGAGAGAGAGGGCTAAAGAGAGAGGGAGGGAGGAAGAGTGAAAGACATACTGAGAGGGAGGGAGGGAGAGGAGGGGAGGAGGAGGCGGAGAAGAGGAGCTGGAGGGGTAAAAAAAGGACAAGGAAGTTGAAAGGAAGCTTGAGAAAATAAAACGGCAAGATGTTATCAGTCTCCAGTCTGACAGTGTATTCTTATGCAAAACGTCGGGGCTGGAAGGGGGAGAGGGGGGAACGGGGGTCGCTGTAATCACCCTCTGGTGTATTGTGTTGATTGTGTGTACCTCTCTGCCTCTTTATTTTACATTTCACTATTTTAAATTCAAATTTAATCTCCGCTTGGACATCTGTCTTGCAACGAGAATTATAAGTTTAGTGTCCGTAAGTAAGCTTGATACTAAACAAGCTTAGCCCACGCTTCTACCACTAGGTACCTATAATTAACTGGTGTTAGGCCTTTGTATAATAACAGCCTTGGAACATCTCGAGTTTATTAGTTATTTTTTTGTCTCTATGCAAGTGTAGTGCAGTTTTGTTAAGAACAAAAAGAAACATTGCATAATATCCTAGCGGTGATGCTGTGTGTCAAACACACTGTTTGTCCTGGCGTTGTTACTTGTTATCTTCTCTTTTTGACCCATATTACCACACCACACTGCATGGCTCAACTTCTTGGTCATCTGGACTGGTGGTGAATCTAATCTTTGTTGCCTCGTCCAATACACATTTTCTTGGCACATGTTGTAATTTGGCATGTTTATCGGGGCTAAATGTGAACGTAAGAGTGACTGTGTGCTGTCCATAGAGTAGTTTAAGCTTGGACCTTTCTTTCTTTCTTTCTCCCTTTCTTTCTTTCTTTCTTCGTCATCTTGATATATCAGCATAAACAAAAATAGGCTTTTAAGAAAGCTAGGAAACTTAATGCAGCCTCTGTACGTTTTTTTCTGTTGTCTTAAGTCCCTATTCTGGGATTTCAGCAGCTAAATCTGTAATCACCACATGCACGCAGTTCCCAATTTTAGCTGAAAAATAAAGAAGTATTCAACATCCTGTCTCTCCTCTACACTGCTGGTGAACTTGTGTACGTACACTGTGGGTAGCTACCTTGTTAGTTATGCTACCCAGGGAGCGATGAAAATTTGTTAACAAGACTACCAGGCTTTGGAGGCAGCTCTAGTAATTTTTTTGTAATGTGTGTCATATATTTTCATGTACTACTTTTGGATTCCCATGACGGCTCAAGCGAATATGACAAAAAACAAGTTGCTGAAGTGTGTATCTAAAGTGTGTATTTCTGTCTCTGTTTGTTAACCTAGAAAAGGAGAAGAAATATTCGCACACAGCAAAAGCTCCCTTGTCGTGATTTACCTGTGCCATTTTTTTCACATTAAATCACAACAAGGCAGCTTTTGCGGCCGATGTGTGAATATTTTTTCTCCTTTTCTCCTTAGGGTTTTTTTGATATTCTGCACCCGCAGCAATTTGTTACTTTGGGATGTGCGTGCACCTTACACACTTTGATCTCTTTGTTTACGGCCCTCCAGGCATAGGTTCCCCTAGCCTGGTCCTGACCATCCCATAATACTACCATTTCATTTCGTATTTATGGTCTGGAATTTACTACAGTAGTGGAGCCAATCCTTTGGCAGAAGTACGTAGGATGGCTCGCGAGGCTAAGGTTCCCCACCCCTGATCTAAGTGTGTATCTGTCTCCTGTTTGTTTCCCCTCCCAGGTAAGTTTGAGGAGAAGGAGGACCGTGTCCCGAAGCTGGAGCAGCTGAACTCGCTGGGCATCATGTGCAGCCTGAACCTGGTGCTCAACAAGAAGGACCTCATCAAGATGGAGATCCTGCTGCTGGAGACCTTCAACTGGAACCTCTGCATCCCCACGCCCGCACACTTCATAGACTACTACCTCCAGGTAAGGAACGCACACACACACTTCATAGACTACTACCTCCAGGTAAGGAACGCACACACACACACTTTATAGTCTACTACCTCCAGGTAGGGAATGCATACACGCCTCATTGCATAGAGTAATACCTCCAAGTAGAGCCCTGCATAATTCAGTAGATCTCCATAGACCTGTGTACTCTGGAAACAGACCCCACACACTACTTAGACTACTACCTCCAGGTACGGAACGCACACGCACGCTTCGTAGACTAATGCCCCCAGGTAGTCAGTGTACGTGCACACTTCATAGACTAGGACCTTGAGGTAGGGAACGCACCGCACACTTCTTACCCTGCAAACACACCAGAAGAGATAAAGCTACAAAGAGTCTCTGGAAGTTTGTTCACTTCATAGACTGCTACCTCCTGGTGCGGAACACACCCACACGCTGCATTCACACCAACAGCGCGGACATCCACAGTACGTCCACAGAACGTGTCCGTTATCAGTCCGAAACGGTTAGAATGCATGAAAACAAATCATGCCTTGCACACAGGAACGCGGTGTAAGCGCGGCGCATGTCCGTCCTGACCAGACATGTCCGCGTTGCTCCTTGAAAATAGAACTCGAGTCTATTTTCCTGCGCGGACGTCCGCGTTCAATGTGCGGCTCCCATTGAAAATGAATGGCTGCTGCCCACGGATAGAACGTGGACGTTGACTGTGCAGTGTGAAAGGCAGCCCGCGAACCTCTTGGACTCACACTGCTCACGGAGACGTTAAGGAAAAGTGCCGTCCCTGTGTGCATGTACCGACACACTTCATAGACTACCTCAAGGCATGCATGTGAATAATGTTTCAGCTCATGTTAGGCCAGTACTGAAAATATGTCTAGTTCTATTTAACTAGCCCCAAAAGTCCATAAGTAAGTTGCTTTCTAGTTCATTCTTTTCACTGTATCATCAAAAGTTATTTGACTGGATCATTCAAAAGATTTCTAGTCGCTTGATTGTATCTCCAAAGGAAGTCCAGTTATGAAACTAAGTGCAGTGTTTCACAACTCCCCTCTCCTGTCTGTGTATCCTTCAGGCATCTGTTCAGGAGGGGGACCTCTACAGCAGCTGGCCTCTCACCTCCCTCACCAAGACCAAAGCCTTCATGGACAAGTACACACACTACTTCCTGGAAGTCTCCTTACAAGGTAAGAGGGAGACATGGAGGGACTTTTGTTTAATTAGGAAGAGTGAGGATGACCAGGATGGTTTGCATATTGTTTAAGTGATTGATTGTCCAAATTGAATTTACAAAGAACCAATAAACGTTTGGTTCTAAGAGAAGATTGAATTGGGGGATGATTTGGGAATAGGAAACTGTGCAAATTAATCTAAACCATTTAGTCCAAAGAAACAACTTGGAGTTGCCTTTTATGACGGCCACTTTCAACATGCTTAATGGATCGTACAAAGAAAATCATTTTTTATCTTGGCTTTGTTGTAATGGCAGAGGTTGTGTATGGTCACGGAGCTGTCACCGATATGAAATATGGTTTAGCCCTCCTACTACATAATTATGCAAATCCTGAACTTAAAGCTAGACACAAAATAATGGGCACGTTGGGACACGTTGGAACAAAGACTGGATGTGATGTCATATGTAGAGAATAACCGCAGGTCCAGGCAGTTGCCAAAAGAGGGCGCCAGATAGTTGAAACTTGACAAATTCAGCTCCGCTGGAAAAGTGTTATTTCAATCCCCAGCCAAAATATGTGGAGGTTCTCTTGGGAAGAGTCTTCACAAGCTTCGGAAAGGTCAAGGCAGATGTAGCAGCTCGTCCATTCAGGCGCAGCAACAGTTCAGGCAGATGACGTTAGAGTTTAGACTGATTATACACTATCAGGCTCACTTGCTACAGTCTTTTACCATGTTGTTATCTGCTTTCAGAGTAATCATGTGTTACTGTACATTATTGTGGAAGGTGCAGATAGACCAGCTGGAAATAATGTATCTAGGCATAGTGTGATGCAGCCAATATGCGCTTCTTATCCACTCGCAGTCTCTCTCTGTTCACTCGTATGATTGTGAGTGAGAGTATGATGGGTTCAATAGAGGTTTAATTGTTTGTGTGCAATGTGCGTGTTGTGTGTATGTGTCATCACAATTACCTGTGGCATGGCTTGTTCCTGCATTGAGGAACAACAACTGCAGAGAAAGGTTTAGAGACTGATTATGTGGCCTCATTTATTCACTTACTATTCTTCCCCTCTCTCTCTCTCTCTCTCTCTCTCTCGCTCTCTCTCTCTCTTTCTTTCTTTCTTTCTTTCTTTCTTTCTTTCTTTCTTTCTTTCTTTCTTTCTTTCTTTCTGTCTCTCTCTCTCTTTCTTTCTGTCTCTCTCTTTCTTTCTTTCTGTCTCTCTCTCTCTCTCTCTCTCTCTCTCTCTCTTTTTCTTTCTTTCTGTCTCTCTCTCTTTCTTTCTTTCTTTCTGTCTCTCTCTCTCTTTTTCTTTCTTTCTTTCTTTCTTTCTTTCTTTCTGTCTCTCTTTCTGTCTCTCTTTCTTTCTGTCTCTCTTTCTTTCTGTCTCTCTTTCTTTCTGTCTCTCTGTCTCCCTCCTCTTCTCCTCCAGATCACGCCTTCCTGAGTTTCCGTCCGTCCCAGGTGGCGGCGGCGTGCGTGGCGGCGTCTCGTATCTGTCTCCAGATCAGCCCCAGCTGGACCACGGCGCTGCACCTCCTCACCGGCTACACGTGGGACCACCTCACCAAGTGCATCGAGCTCATGCTGCTGTGAGTCAGGAAGCACTACATTACATAACATGTCAATGCACATCACATTCCAATGCCCATTACTTTACATTATGCAGATCCTTTCATCCACAGCGATATGGAATGCTTTTGGGCATTGTGATTATTGTGCCACCAATACTACCACAACCAAGCAATCAAATGGGTGAATTATTTTCAATAGATGTCTTCCTAGATCCAAACAATACTAAACTACAGTGAAACTGTTTCCTCTAGGGGACGCTGACAGGATAACTCGACATACTCAACCCTGTCAAACTGCCGAGACTTGATTGTGCTTTGTAAATGGTTGTTAAACTGTAAATAGCATGTATTTGGTATTGTGATTACACACCATCACAACAGATAGCTTACACAGCTTCTCGTTTGCCACACAGTGTTCTGCATGCACCTGTCTTTCACCACTTGCATTGTGTGTCCTTCTTTGTGAGCCATGCCAAAATGCCCTCTAATTCTATGTCTTAAATTCTGTACATTCCCTTTCCTCCCCTTTCCTCTCCCTCTTTTTTTTCCCCCCTCTCTTCAGGGCTCACGACAACGATGTGAAGGAGGCCAACAAGACCAAATCCCCGCACCACCCCTCCAGCCAGCTCTCCCTGCAGTCGGTGGCTCAGCACATGCACCACCTCTCCCCCATCTCCGCTGCCGTGCAGCGCCCCGCCCTCACCTCCTCCGCCAGCCTCTCCTCTTGCTCCTCCTCCTCTTCCTCCTCCTCATCCTCTTCATCATCATCCTCCTCGTCTTCAATTTCCAACACCCAGTCGCTGCTCTTCCACGCGGCCCACCGAGAGTTCCAGACCCACCTGGCCCAGCACTCGCCCTCCCTGGCCCAGCTGCATGCCTTGGCCTCGGCCGCTGAGTCTCAGTCTCTGGCCGCCTCCACCAACACCACCACCACCGCCTCCATGGTGCCTCACCAGGACTTCCTCCAGGCCCACCACCGCATGGCCATCGGGCTGCCTGGAGGGGCTGCCGAGATAGCCGCGGCCACAGCTGGAGTACCCACCCTGCCCTCGTTGTCTTCTCTATCCCCTTACCAGAGCCTGCCAGCGGCCTTGCAGACTGCAGGAGGCTCCCGGGCGCTGGCCCTCCAGGGTCCCCTATCCATGCAGGTGGCCATCACAGCTGAGCCCAGGCACTGCATGAGCATGGCGGCCTACTCGGGGATTGGGAACGGGGTCGGGGGTATCGGCAGCGTGGGCGTCGGAGCGCTGGGAGGGTATCTGGGCGGCACGCACCTCCACCACCATCACCACCACCCGACCTTCAGCGCGGCCGGCTGCTTCAACAGGTGACGCCAGGAGCGCGGCAGGAAGTGCAAGCGGGGCGAGCAGCGGCCCAGCAGCACGGCGGAGACCTCCACGTCCTCCTCTTCCTCCTCCTCCTCCTCCTCCTCCTCGTATGACATCACTTCCTGTCTCTCGCTCCTCCGTACGCCGCCCCGCTCCCTTTCCTCCTCTCGCACGCTGCTGGCCGCCCTGCGGGACAAGCGGCAGAAGCACAGAACAAAGACGGGTGCCGCCAGCAGCACCAGCAGAGACCCTGTTGAAGTTATCACTTTGACATGACCTCTGAAGGTCGCTGGCTTTACACGGGACCTCTGAGGGTCTCTAACTTTACACAGAATCTGTGAAGGTTGATGACTTTGTATGTGACCTCTGAAGGTTGCTGACTTTATGTTGTATGTGACCTCTGAAGGTCTCTGACTCTACATGCGACCTTTGAAGGTCTCTGACTCTACACGTGACCTCTGAAGGTCACTGCCTTCAGACCTAGTTTTTACCTCTTTGGAGATGTTCCTTAAAAAACAGACAGACACAAACAAACAAACAAACAAAAGGAGGGACCTGCGATTCCTGTCACTGTGATTTTTATATTGTTTGTTGTTTTGTTTTGTTTGTAGGAAGCCGTGTCATGCATTTTTACCATGTGGCTTCTCTTCCCTCCCTTCCCATTCTTGTGGAAGCGTGACTGGACATGAACTACCAGGGATGCATTGCATTGTATTGCAGTGCAATACTGGAGCTGCTTGACATGCTTTGACTTTGGTGAATTTACAAAACTGTGTGTGTTTGGGGCCAGTGAGTTGGCCTTAGGGCCCACTGACTTCAGAAGAACCACTGACTGCCTGACCTCCCTAGAACCTCCACTGGAAGTGTTTCTGTGGTGATGTAAGTCAGTGAGGTGTCTGTGTCAAGGTGGTCTTCAGGGTTTGGGAAGATGAGATGAAAAGTGTCCAAACACTGTTTCTGTTCACAATCCTCCTCCTCTTTTTCTTTCTTTCCATCACACTGGATTCACACTGTCTTTGTTTTGACACCTTTTTGACTGAAGAATAGCTTTTGGAAATCCCGATTTGTTTTTAAAATTTCTTTTTTAAATCTCCTCAGAAAAGACACTTTTCAACTGCCGCGGGATTTTGTCTTTTTTTTTTCTTTCTTTCTTTCGTTGCTGTTTATACAAACATCCTTTTGGTAACCAATGCTGCTGCTCTCTAAGGACTTGGTGAGACTGAGAGTTTGGAGAGAAAAGAAGAAGCCGTGTCCTCAGAGATGTTTACACTAATCTGCTTCATCAACCACGTGCTATCAGGGACTTCGATGGATTGATTACTTGAATTATGAAACCATTTTTTTTACCTAAGGTTTTATTTATACTTTTTTAAATACTAAGTTTTTTTGTTTATTATTTGTACTCGTTTAGTTTTTAGGTTTTTTTATATATTATATACAGAAAAAAAACTGTTCATGAACGTTATCCCCGCAATAAAGCCTTACCCCTTTAGAGAGCGAGAATACATAATGATATATAGTTTTCAGGGTCCACGTTTTTTTTAAAGTATGCCTTATGCAAATGTGAGATGACCTTGTGGAATAATAAGCATCTAGCTGCTGTCACCCGTGTTGTCAAGTAGGGCGTGGGAGAATGGCTGGATAGGGAAATAGACCTTGTTTTTTTTTTCTCTCTTCAAGTTTCTATTTTGTCAGTATTGGTAACACTTTCGAATAATGGTCCCCTAAAAGTGTTGTTAACGCATTATTACCAATTATTAATGATCTAATTACAAAACATTTACAAATGTTTGTGAATGAGTAAGAACCAACCTGTGACTGCACAGTGGAGTGGGAATTTGCCCCTACTGGATGGGTTTTTATGTGTGTTTGCGTGCCAGACACTTACTGTATATCCAGTGGATTCGTCTGTTCTGCTCTTTGGAAGGACAAACTTCCGGGACTGCTGCAGCTGTGTGCTGTCTGCTGAGTTAACTTGGTATTTTGTACTCCTTTGCAAACATTTGTAAATGTTAAGTTGTACAGCTTTTTAAGGGACAGTTATTCAAAAGTGCTACCTCAGTATTCACCAAAAATTAAAGATATGGAGACCTTTTTTCTGTTACTGTTACACTGTGATGTTCTGTTGTTCAAAGCTTTGATTTTTTTTGTTGTAAAGAGTATAGTGTGTTCATTTGTCAGGCCGAAGTCCAGCTTTTTTTGTTTGTTAAATTTTATTCAGCCGCTGTTTTGTCAGACTGGTCAACTAATTGGAAAAAATAATGAAATGTTCACAGCCTATGCCATATATTTTTTGTTCATTTACAGTTATATCAGATTCTACAGATACACTCGCAATATGTCTGTGAAATGTTTATTAGTTGATTACAATTTCCCCACAAACTGCCAGGTATCACTGATGTGACTGAATTACATTAGTCCAAATAACTGACAAGATCAGTGAAAAGATTAATGGAAACATTGTCCACAATTCATCTGGGTTTTTTGTACCAGCACATGTTCTAAGCAATGCACACCTATCTCACAAAGAACCACTGTGACAAATGTTCTGTCTTCAAAGAAATACTCATGTATAACAAAAAAAATACCCGTGACCAAAATTGACAATGAAATAAAGTACTAGAGTTGTGTTTTGGGAAATTCATTTCTTTTTTGTAATGGGTAACACACATGTATTTCAGATGTTCCATCGCTGGCACATTTTGGTAAACTCGTTTGAAGGTAGACTATGTAATTTTTTAGAAGTTGTAGAACTTGAGCTGCCTGTTCACAAATGGTATCTTTTCAATGGGATTTTTCCCCCATCAATTTCTAAGTATTAATCATTACGACTGGGAGGATTTTTTTATTTTTCATGCAGAAGGTGGATCTTCTCTGCGTCCACCATTTTGAATTTCAAGTAATCAACATCTTTAGCTGCAAAATGTACTGTTCTGTGGTCAGACCAGTAAATATTAGGGAAATTTGGGAATGGTCAGCATAGTTGCAATACCCAATCCTGGCCACAATCCTACATACCTGTACTCTACCTTTAAAGTACGAAGGTGGTGTCAAACTTCTTCTTTTTTTTTGTATAGCTTTATTGTTCACACGATGTTAAGGCCACATGTATAACATCAGTTATTGCTTTTTAGTGTGAAAATGTGAACTCTCATTTCCTTGCACCCCTCTGCCACATGTTAAATTATTTAAACATGTATGAATGTGAATTCGTAAAACACCAGGACCTTCATAAAATGCCACTGAATTCAAGGTTAACTCTATTCTACAGAGTTGAAATGTGCCTCTGGGGGCTCCTGTACTGGGGACCAGCAGGATGTCGAGAGTGAGGTGGAGGCCAGCTTATCGGTGAACAACCAAGACTTTGTGCCCAAAAGTAAATGGTTCACTATTTGCGTGAAAGACAGCAGCCTCAGTGTTTTACCTGTTTTCTTTTTAGCATATTATTATACTCAAAATATATAAATGTATACAGATAAATCTTCACCCTGCAGTGTTGGACCTGTACGTAGATTTATGTGCTGAAAGAGAACAAGAGCGTAAAATGGCAAATGTTGGATGTTTTGCACTCCCATGGAGCTACGCAACACAACAGTTAGGGATAAAAACAGGGGCCTCATGTACTAATACTTGCATGGATTTCCAACTGAATCTGCATATGTGAAAATCTGAAAAGATACAGATGCACCAAAAAAAACCCAGATGTATCAATCCAGATTACACAGACATTCTCATGGTACATCCCATTTAATTTGAAATTCAATGTAAATGTACTTTTTCAAATCAATCTTAGTACATGTGAACATTTCCATGAGAGGTTACATGGGCCTACGTAGCTTTTTTGTGCTTAAGGAAACATTGTACGTGAGACCCCAGGACTGTAACAAGTGTCAAGACGTGTCCAGCACTGATGGTACAAAACAATCCAGAACCTGAACTTTCACTACAATCGGTTTAGCTAACTACTTTTAATGGAGATAAAATTAGGTAAACCTAACAACTAAATATTCTCTTTGTTAGACATATTTTTTTCTAAAATATTATTTTTTTCTAAACTGTATAAAAATTCAAATAAAACTCACCAGGATCTCCCACCAGTCTGTACTCTATATAAATAGTCAGATTTTGAAGGTACGGAATGAGTAGGCTACTAGAAGAGAAACAATGTGTGCGTGCACTGCGGAGAACACAGCTTGAAATTAATTAGCCCTTTTTTTTAAAGAAAGAAAGAAAGGAAACGAAAAAAAAAACCTGACTGTTAGTGAGGTAAACACAATTACTGAGAGTTGACGATGGTAGGTGTACCAAACACAAGAAAAACACTATTGGTAAATTGATACACATGAAATTCAAGCCCAAACAGTAGCAGGTGGAAGTCGTTTAACCCTGGAGGGTACAACTGAACACAGAGTTTATATCCAATGACCAAGGAAGTTGACAGAAGAGGATAAATGGGGCAGTTGTTCCAGGCAAGAAAAAGGGGGGCCAGATTTGAGTCCTCAATACATTGCATGTCAGTGCCTTTGTCCTACGTCCGGCCAAAACTGTCAGTGACTCAGTCTATGACTCCCTTTTTTTTAGATTAATAATGGTTGGATTTACAACCCCACAGACACACACACACACACACAATTCCCAAAACTGTTTTGTCGCGGTGCTCCACAACCGCCCAAAACAAGACAACCTGTAACTGAGACAGTCCACTGAAATGGAACACACACACAAAAAGAAATTCTAGATTTGACTTCTTTAGCACATCGGATGTTGTGTGGTCATCTGAATCTTCAATTGCCAAGGCCAATGCACTACACCTTTCATGTTTTGTCTATCTGATGGTATATTCTATACTGTATATTCCTGGTAGTCCTGGTATATATTTATTGTATACAAGAAATTGTATTAATGACAATAAAACGTTTTGAGCCTTGAGTCTTGAACCAAAACACAACACACTGAAAGGTTTTGGCCAGCGTCAAGGCAGAAAGATGGAGGGTCCCCACTGCAGCAAAGGTCCTTGAGAGAGCAAATACTTGCATTATTAATGAATAGTACAGCATTGACGCCATTTTAGTGATCTGACCATAGTGAGTGCCATAGTCACCGCCCCTTCTGGACCTCTCCGCCCATTCAACATTTTTGACTGCAATCTAATGGACAGATCAAACTTATCTTCCGATCCACTTCCCCGTCACCTTCACACATGCTGTACCTCCAAATCAATGATAACCAAGGGTGTGATTGTCAGCTTCACCTGTCCAACCAAAACTAATGCCTCTTTTCCACTGCCGGTTTTCTGGTAGGCCTACAGCTACACACAGCGTGACTCGGCCGCCACTTTTTGCTCTTCGATTGAGCTGTGTCGTGCCCAATCAAAAAGGAAAAACTGGCAGCCGAGTCGTGCTGTGCCGAGCTATAGGCCTACCAGAAAACCAGCACTGGAAAAGAGGCATAAGTTGTTTACATGTAAAAAATTGTAATTATTTGAACTATACAAGAGAAGTGCTCAGCCACTTAAGCCAGGGTTCCCTCAGATCCATCTGTACTGCCTGACTTCAGCATTGGTTCACGTAAAATATGTGAGGCACACATGATCTATTACCTAGTCTTTCACAAAGCCTAGAGCAAATTATTCTGCTTGCCAAAAATGAGTGGCCTTCCAAATCAAATCTATACTGCTTTCATATCTGAAATCTAGAGCACAAGTCCAGGATTAACCTGGAGTCTCAGTCTCCAACCACTCTCATTCAACATTTTGGCAAAATCTGACCCCCGGTCCAGAAGTAGAAGGGACTGACTTAGGCACTCTATTGCCAATGCATACAGTGAGGCCCCTTACTCTCAATCAGGTGGGAGCAAAGGGGTCCCAGGCCCAGGGAGAGACGAGTGCTCAGAATTAGGTCCTCATGACGTAGTATGTACTGAAGCGGTGGGGGACGAGGCCCTTTCAGATGACTTTATCCCGGGCCCAGCCAAAGCTGTCAACGGTCCTGCTCTTAAGGCTCTTTGACCTCCAGGGTGTGGAAGGGTCCGTCCTCTGGGCACGGCGCCAGTCCTGTCCCCGCTCCCCCCACGCTCGGCCCTGTGTTGCTCTGAGTACGATGCAGATGAGGAAGATGTCCTAGCGACGGGAGCCTTTTGCTGTTACCACCACCGGCGCCTTGCCCCATGCTACCTGTCGACCCTCGGTGGTGCGACACAGATGAGGAAGTGTGGCTGAGGTGGGGATGGGAGCGGGAGGAGGCGGTGCTGGTGTGGGACTGGATGCGGCCTCGCCAGCCGGGTCGGCGGGCAGCGCCCTCGTGGCATTGGCACCGCAGGATGCTGAGGATACAGGGAGTTTTATTTGTCATGTGCATACAATTACAGTACGAATAAAACATGCAGGGAAAGGAGATATAGTAATAAAAAAACCTTCTCTGTCATTGTGCCTCAGTACAGTGGAACAAACTTCCAGGGGCAACAAGACTAGGGTCATCTCTCTCAACCTTCAAGAAGTAAGTGAAGACTCTTCTCTTATCTCTCTTGTCCCTATTTACTGCACTACCTGCGCTGACCCAGACCTGGGATAGACTCCAAGGCATGGGTGTGTGTGACCCATGCGTGAATGTTGTGTGTTTGGTGTGTGGGTGGGTGTGTGTCTACACCTGTGCTCATGTACTTAAAAAAATGTTTCTGCACTTATTGTTCTGTATACTGTATATCCAGTGCATGTTGTATCTGCAAATGTTGTAAGCTATGATTATGTCTTTGATTATCAGTCGCTTTGGATAAAAAGCTACAGTGCCCTCCATAATTATTGGCACCCCTGGTTGAGATGTGTTAAAAGCCTTAAAATAAATTCAGTGTTTATTGCAGAAGAATACTGTCACACTGAAAATTGTAGGAAAATGTAGCCTTCAACTCAAATGAATTGTAAGAAAATAAAAAAATCCCTGACTAAAAAATAATTATTTTTCATTAAATCACCTGTTCCACAATTATTGGCACCCTTAACAATTCCCAGGAAATAAATATAATTGAAGCATTTCTGTCATTTCTATAGTAGTTTACAAAGTTTACCAGAGTATGTAGGAACATTTAATTAGTAATTCATCACTTCCTGTTTCCCTGGGGTATAAATATGACGTGACACCGAGGCCATTTCTCTTATCCACTCTTAAACATGGGAAAGACAAAGGAACACAGCATACAAGTGAGGCAGATGTGCATCGACCTTCACAGGTCAGGCAGAGGCTACAAGAAGATTGCCACTCAACTGCAGCTGCCCATATCCACTGTGAGAGGAATAATTAAGAAGTTCAAAACAACTGGAACAGTGGTAAACAAGCCTGGACGAGGACCCAAGTTTATTTTGCCACCACGCACAGTGAGGAGGATGGTAAGAGAAATCAAAAGATCTCCAAAGCTCACTGTTACAGAATTACAACAAATGGTAGCATCCTGGGGTCACAAAGTCTCCAAATCAACCATCAGGCGCTGTCTACACGCCAACAAGCTGTTTGGGAGGCATGCACGGAGAAAACCTTTCCTCACTCACAATCATAAACGCAAGCGTCTGGAGTTCGCCAAGCGGTATTGGGGCTTCAACTGGGACCGTGTGCTTTGGTCAGATGAGACCAAGATTGAGCTTTTTGGCAACAAACACTCTAAGTGGGTCTGGCGTACCACGAAAGATGCGCATGCTGAAAAGCACCTCATACCCACTGTGAAGTATGGGGGTGGGTCAGTGATGCTGTGGGGCTGTTTCGCTTCCAAAGGCCCTGGGAACCTTGTTAGGGTGCATGGCATCATGAATGCTTTGAAATACCAGGACATTTTACATCAAAATCTGTTGCCCTCTGCCCGAAAGCTGAAGCTGGGTCGTCACTGGGTCTTTCAGCAAGACAATGACCCTAAACATATGGCCAAATCTACACAGAAATGGTTCACCAGACACAAAATCAAGCTCCTCCCATGGCCATCTCAGTCCCCTGACCTCAACCCCATTGAGAACCTGTGGGGTGAGCTGAAGAGGAGAGTACAGAGGAGAGGACCCAGGTCTCTGGATGATTTAGAGAGATTCTGCAAAGAGGAATGGCTGAAGATCCCTCTTTCTGTCTTGTCCCATCTTGTGAAACATTATAGGAGAAGATTAGGTGCTGTTTTGTTGGCAAAAGGGGGTTGTACAAAATATTAACACCAGGGGTGCTAATAATTGTGACACACATTATTTGATGTCAAATAATTATTTCTTTATGTGGGATTTTTTCCCCACTGAATAAATGCACTTGTTTTGAAGGTTGGATTTTTCTCTTTTTTTCCATTAAGGTCCCATATTATTTAGAAAAAAAATAAAATAATTGGAAGCTAAGAAACACATCTCAACCAGGGGTGCCAGTAATTATGGAGGGCACTGTATCTTGAAGGCATGGCTGTAGTAATAATGATGTAATGTAATGTAATGTAATAGCGAGGAGGGTAGTAATAATGTTGTAATGTAATGCAATGTAATAGTGTACTGTAAGTGATCTTTAAGTACCTGAGGAAGGCCATCTTGAAGGCGCGGCTGTAGCAGGGGTAGATGATGGGGTTCATGCAGCTGTTGAAGTAGCCCAGCCAGAAGATGAACTTGGACAGCAGCTTTGGAGGACGCAGGTGGTCGTTGAATGACACTGCATGACAACACATAGATAAAATAAATGGACAGTGGAGGTCTCTGGGGAAATGAGAACCGTCACAAACATACGTAATGGCATTATTATTATCATTATTATTATTATTATTATTATTATTATTATTATTATACAGCATGAGATAACGAAGATCATGAGAGAGGGGACGTAGAGAAGGGGTAGTGTTGGGAAATGACCCTGGCCAGACTCAAACCTGGGTCGCCATGGACATGCAAGCCCAGTGACATTTTTCATTTTTAATTAAACAATTCAAATGTCTTCAAAGTCCAAAAAGAAGTTCACTTGCTTCCAGCCTCTTTCATTTTTGAATGGGCATCTGCACAGATGTGCCTTTGCACAGTTTCCCCAGTAGGTGGCAGTATGTGCAAACCATTAGAACCTGCTGGATCAGCAGTCCACTGCCCCCTGTGCACTGTACACCAATGTAATTCCTTTTTCAATATATCACAGATGACAAAAAGTCAGTGATGGTACAGTGCAGTGTTTTCCATAGACACCTTCCTTCTAGACTAGTGTTTCTCAATTGGGGGCTCTACAGCCCCACAGGCGGGCATTAAGGAGCCCTTGCGGGGCGTTGAGAAGGAGACAGCTGGGAGGGGGGTGGACTGGAGGGGGGGCATTAGCATTATCTCATTTTTTAACTAAGGGGAGTGTTGGCAGGCATATAATGGTCTCAAGAAAAAAGGGTTGAGGACCACTGTTGAAGACAACGACTGAGGAGTGAAACTTCTGAGGAATGAAATGTCTTTCATGCTCCAAACAGGAGTCTGGTTACTTAACTAAACTCTTTTGCCTGAGATGACCTGGACACATGAGAATCTTTCCATAAACCGTTCATCAACCTTATGGACATTCTGCATTGCTAACATATTACAAGTGGACAAGCAGATGAAACCTGCGATATCTAGTAGTAGTGTCTTCAATGACCATTTAATATCCATATAATATAATTCCAGTTCTTTATATTCAAAGGAATTATGATGAGGCGTAGACCATAGACCTTCTGCTTTGCATCTAAAATCACATATGCAAGACGATGAAAACTGCTACTTTAACTGTCATATCTAATTAGGGATGACAATATAATATCTTCATGACATCCAAAAGGAATTTGGATGACGTATATAGTAAGATGGAAGGCACATATCTCCATCATGTCCTCCAGGAATCATGATGATGTGTAATAAGATGAGAAGCATCACATCTGTCATCGTATCCATCTCACCCATGTGTGGTGGAATGTGCGTGTCAAGAGGTCTGAGAATGGGGACTGATGTGCGTTCCTCAGGGAGACGCACTCGCACTTGGCAATATCACCGCGGCACTCGGGTGATGACATGGACGTCATTTCCTGGGAGCTGTTGAGCGGTTCAATTCCCAAGCGCAAAGTGCCGCAGGCGGCCCATTTCATCAAGTCCCATTTCAGCAGTGACATGAACCAATATGACTTGGCCTATTGGTCATTTAAAATGCAATATGCTAGCTTGCTAGCTTTTTAAGGACAACAGTACTATACTGTATGGGAAAAATGCCCACCGCAGTGCCTCTATGAGCCTCTATGAGGAGTTACTGTAAGCTAAGAAGTCCCATTGGAACTCCAAGGGCAGCCCAAGTCTATGTCATCAGTGACATAATCCTATATGGCTTAGCCTATAGGTCGTATAAAATGCAGCGGTATGAGAAAAATACCCACCAATGTGCCTTTTTGAGCTGTTAAGCTGCCCGGTTCCCTAGTGGACTCCCTGGAAGAAGAGGTTTTTACCTCAATGGGACCCTCCTGGTTAAATAAAGGTCAAATAAAAAATAAAATAAGTGGAGACACCACAGACAGCCCACAGAAAGTCTATTTCATCAGTGACATGAACCTACAGTAGCCTATATGACTTGGCCAGGCCTATTTGACTAGGCCATTTAAATACAGCAGTATGAGAAAGACACCAGCTTTTAAAGGGCACCAGTGACAATGACAAAGATACCACCAAAGTGCTTCTACGAAAGATGTCCCTACATGCCTACAGTATATGACTTGGCCTATAGGTCATTCAAAATGCAAGAGTATGATAGTGACTCCCGCTTTTAAAGGGCAACAGTGTTACCCTCCGAAGGTACCCTCTGAAGTCCCTCTACATACGTATTGTATGTACAATGCTCCTACATTAAATATCCACATCCACAGTGCACGTCCAGTGGATACGCTTTTTTACATGAAAAAGAGGGCAACATGGGTCTGAGGTTTTCCTTACAGCTAGTTTTGGTTATTTCTTTCTTTGTTGACCAAATATTTAGTGATATAATGCGGAAGAATGTCTCACCGCAATTGTATAACAGCTTTTGTTCACAGAGACGCATCACAAAACAGCATCACACTGAAGGAGATGCTATGTCCAAGTAAGGCTATTATAAAAAAAAAGAGTACAGGAAAGAGAAAAATTCAACCGACGTGGCATGACATGAGTTACTGCAGAAAAACTGGTGCCTAAAAAAAGAAACGCTTTTCCAGAAGTCTTCTCCACAGTCTCGCCAACTTTCTTAAAAGAGACACACAGCTAACACTATGGTGGCATCGTAATTGTTTCAAGATGATGATGAAGACAAACTGACTCATCTGTTACATAAACTGTATTTTCCTGGCACACGCCTGTACATTTTCTCATTTATTCAGATCATGTCAAGTCAGTTCGAAGTTGCTTTTCAAGCTTCAGAAAATAAGGATATTTTCCTAGAAGGTATAAGTTAAACGTTGACATAGAGTAAATCGTAGCCTCTTGCAGCAGATGGGCCCATCGACGGGCCTATTCACTCTTTGCTGAAAACACTGACCTACGTCATACCAATATTAGTCGGAATATGAAGAGAGTCAACAATTAAGATTTGGTCATTATCATTTTGGTGACAATACGGTTATAGCCTAACAGAGGCTCTGCGGTAAGGGGTTTTAAGGCTCTCGGAAATGTCAAAGCAATGTTATGACATACTGTAGTTTAGTCTTTTCAGCAAAGAGTGAACAGGCCTGCAAGCGGGGCCCTAAGAGTCTACTATGATTTAGATGGACAAATTCAAACGCAATTTATGTCACATCCAAGTTATGACATGTTAAGTAACAATATTCCCATAGTCGGTTTCAGACTCAGCTACATGGCCTCTCCAATATTAAAGTGCCATAATAACTCGCATTGATGTTGTTACATAATCTCATTGACTACTGTGGGTTTTGAGGGGTGAAAATAGCATGTGAAAATTCCAGAAATTTGAGTGAGACCACATTTGTCTCTCCCCCCTGCTCAGACGCACAGACATGGCATCGAGCCTGAGAGAGACCGTGCCAGGGAAGTAGATTATGTCTGACTGATTGCTCGGTTTATGTGGTCCGTTATGGCGAGCATCAGACTGGGAAACTACTACACATAACAAATCGTCGGGTGGGTTTGTTTGGCTGATGTATTTAAAAATAAGATGTACCACAGCATCTACACACAGACACAGACACAAGGACACATGCACGCACACACACACATTAGCATATGTGCGCCCGCCTGTACACACACACACACACACACACACACACACACACACACACACACACACACACACACACACACACACACACACACACACACACACACACACACACCACTCAAAATAAGATTCCTCTGTGCCAAAACACACACACACACACACACACCAGCACCACCCTGACCATCCCCACCCCACCGCCCCTTCTACACACAAAGAGAGACAAAGAAAGAAAAATATAAATAGTAGGTAACCCGAGGCTACTGCTGCTTCATATCAAAGGAGACAGACACAAAACAGAAAACAAAATGGAAGAGTCGACAGTGGGGGTTCCGGAGCGTATGCATGCGCCCACTTTTGAAAAACCTGACAGACCTTTTACACCTCCTTCCTGACAAGGAGCCAACTGAAAAACAAAAAAAGAAAAAACAATAGAAATCCAGGGAGGGAACACCGTATCCTGTTTTTCCTTCGTACCACTTTCAAACGCTAGGTACCGTATCTCCATTGTCCAGACGACAAGTCACTCAGGCCGGCCGGAGACAGATTACGAACTGCTGATGGCTGAGATTTTTTATTTTTAAAAGTCAAGAAGTTATTTATTGGCATTGACCGGTGTCAAGTGTCCAGTCGCTTGCTTGCTTGCTACACATGTTTACATCAAACACAAGTGTGGTCCCAGATGGGAAATTTGTCCTGTTTATAATTGCAACGATGTTTCAATTATGTAAGTCCCATCGTTACTTTTTTGAAACGAGACCAGCTGCAATGTTGCACACAAACAGCAGAGGTCGAAGCGTCCGTTTAGTCCATTGTCTAAACAAAAACAACTGGATACGAGGAAAGAACCGGAATGTTAGATACGAGGTATTAATTTGAGGGCCTGTTATCGAGAGAGGATATGGAGGAATGTCGATGGGAAGAGCGTCGCATCAGTAAACACAATGTCTATATGCATTGAAAGATGTTTGCATGGCTGTAAACATCCTAAACCCTCTGTTTACAGTATATTGTTCGGGGATCTTCATTTGAGTTGAATACACAATGCTCATAAGTTAAATTGGGACTTACAGACATACATCATCTAACAGCAGCCAGGTGTATCCCACAGGACAGTGTGAGTGCAGGATGTAATAACACTGAAATGTTAGTCAAGTCTGTGTGTTTGCATCAAGCAAAAGTTAAAAGACCAAACTGCAGTGTGCTCTAGCTCTGTCTTCATACACAATCACCTATTCATCCGAGTCATGCTGCAAAGGAATTAAATTGTGGGCAACTAAGACCTCTTCCTGCTTTTAAAATACATTGAGCTTCTTTTTATGAAGTGAAACTAGGAATCTCCAGAGATACGTCCTCGCTCGCTCCCTGGCTCCCTATAAAACTCCTTGTATAAAGAACGAAACCTCTTTCAAGCTCCAAAGAGAAGTCTAGTTGCTAGCAACATTTTTGGATAACGATTCTCATGAGAATGGAAAAATGGTCAGTATTGGCCACAAGGCTACATGCAGCTCCTTTAACCATTTGAGCACAGCTACACTGGAGGTTTGCGGCAATGCAAACACTGCTGAGCTGTAAAAATGCTCCTCTTGTCACTTGATCAACTTGTGCACACCTGCACACTATATACCTGTATCACCTGCACAGGGACGGCCTTCGCACACATGCACATCTGTCTTGCTTTTTACATAATAGTCTGGGATCCCCACAGCGAAGTGCCCTGAGCCAAGGATTTGCAATCACGAACCACTCCTGACTTGTCATACGGGCTGTCCAAACTGATGCCAGAGGACTGCTCAGTTTGTCACAATTATCATTAATTCTGATCTCATGACTGGCGAAGGGGGACATGCAAAGCAGTGTGGAGAGGTAATTAATTTTATAACCAAAAGTAATTGTCAATATTGCACATAGAATACAAGGTGACTTAAGGACTTGGAAAAAATAAGACTTGGACTTAGACTTGACTTGGCTTTGGCACGACTTGGACTTGGACTTGACTTGGTCGAATGTGTCTTACGGTACATGCACACAGGGACGGCACGTTTCCTTAACCTCTTCGTGAGTAGAGTGAGTCTGAGAGGTTTGCGGGCTGCCTTGCACACTGCACAGTCAACGTCCACGTTCTATCTGCGGGCAGCAGCCATTCATTTTCAATGTAGCCCGCACATTGAACGCGGACATCCGCGCAGGAAAATAGACTCGAGTTCTATTTTCAAGGAGCAACACGGACATATCCTGGCAGGACGGACATTCGCCGCGCTTACACAGCGCTCCTGTGTGCAAGGCATGATTTGTTGTCATGTATTCTAACAGTTTTGGACTGATAACGGACACGTTCTGAGGACGTACTGTGGATGTCCGCGCCGTTGGTGTGAATGCAGAGTTGACTTGTGACTTGATTGGAAGGATTTGAGACTTACTTGCGACTTGCAAATTAGTGACTTGGTCACATCTCTGGTCATTACTATTCCATGGCAACAGATGACACACTTTGTTAATTCAGAACTTCTGTCCTGTCCTAACCTGGCCTTTGCTCTCCATACGCTTCTGTTCAATCATCATTTGTGAGGTCTGGGCTTGATCTCATTGGACAGTCACAGGTAGGGGAGTAAATCATAATCGATATGTATCGATCCTATGGCCGATGATTGAATCGAATCGAATCGAATCGTGGGGTATTCTTAAGTATCGAAAATAATCTCATCGCTGGCCCCTACCCAAGGCCCTTGTTGTTAATTGCACAACATAATAGAACTGGAAGTCGAATTGAATTGAATCGTACCGTATCATATCGTGGGGCATTCTTAAGCATTGAATAATCAAATCGCTGCCTTAAGAAATCGGTATCGAATCGTATCGTCATGGAAGCTGTGATTTACACCCCTAATCACAGCTTGCTTTCTATCCTGACTTTATAGCGTATAAAGGGATGGGAGAAAGGGGAGAGAGGGCCGATTTGGTCAAATCTGATCCAGTCGAATCAGACTTCAACAGAGTTCACCCCTTTCACATGAAATGGGTGACTAATTACACAGGTCCGGACCCACTGAATGAAAGCATGAATCAATTACTCTCCTTCAGTTTGTTAAAATTACATGTTTTGGAATCATTCGTATTCCAAAGCAAAGGAGCGTCTGTCCTGCCCTATGTAGAAGGCCTCACTCCCTAATCTAGTGCAGTGCAGCACAGCACCATTATACTCGCATGGACTCATACTTGAGATCTCTTACTTGAGTATATCCTACTGTACACCCTCATCCATAACTGAATTGTCCTTAAATCAATGCATATCCCTACATGGCTCCATAAACAAGGCCTGTAGATTAATGACTAATAATGTAAAAAGTGTAGCAACTCATTACATCATAACTTCTGTCCTATCCGGTCCTCACTCTGTGCAGGAGACATTAATTTCCTTTGACCCAGTAAGACACGGCCCCTGTTATAAATAAGCTGTTACCAAAATGGCAATGACCAAGTTGTAATGTATTGCTAAAGGCCATGTGCACTGCCATAGTGGTGTAGTACTACGTTTTTTCATTGACTATTACAGTGTTCCACTGGTGGAACAGCATGCGTTAAGGGACTGTTCAGTCCAGAAAAGCAACTGGCCTTCTATTATACTGTTATCCAGAGCAATTTACAGTTATTTAGGTACAGGTCATTGGTTGCAGTCGCTGCTAGGATATTGTAGGGTTAGGTGCCTTGCTCAAGGGCATTTCAGCCATGTAGGATATGGGATTTGAACCTGCAACCTTCTGACTCAGTTACAAGTTACAAACTGTTCGGCAAATTGATTGAAAGTTTTTGTCTACTGCTCTGTGCAGGACACCATGGGTCCATTTCAAACTAGTACCTCCCATCCTCTCCTTTTGGATGTGGCCTCATGCTTCACTGAAAACAATAGTTTCCCCGCTGTCAGCTTTGGCAGAGCAACATTTGAGAGGGCTTTTCCCCATTCATCATCCCTATTGCAAAACGAGAAAAGGACCTTCGAATTATTCTCTTGCGAGATATTGAATAAAATCTCTATCGTCAGTGACATCTTGCCGCGCATCACAAGGCCTCAAGCAAAAGGAAAGGATGCAGGGTACTACATTGAGTTGGACCCATTTACTTCCTTTAATCCGGCGCAGTCCAGTACCAGAAGCAGCTGTGACCTCATGGCCAGTTGCCTGGAGGAGGGAGGAGGGACTTGGGTTTGACCCCGGAAGGTTGCAGGTTCAAATCCCATCTGTATACAGTACAAAGAGTGCCCCCTACATCTCCTTACCCATGGCTGAAGTGCCCTTAAAGCAAAGCACCTATCCTCACATTACTCCAAATACTGTAATTGTAGATAAAAGACGATGATGATACGCATGGCAACTTTTTTCAACAATGTTTCTGGGCAATGATACTATAAGATGGGGTTTGGACTGTTAATCCCAATAAATCTGTGTTGATCTAAGCTCTGTTTATTTAAGATTTAAATGGACTATATAAATGCACTCCATATAAATATTAAATAAACAGAGCTTAGATTAACAGCAGACAATATTTACACTATTCCATAAGAAACATTTGGAGCTGATCATGATGTCGCCCAGCAACGTTGCTTAATAAATTGCTCTGTGTACCATTGCCTTGACTCAGTTTGAGTGAAAGCTTCAGCTAACTGTAATAATGCAAGGTCCAAAAAAAATGTGATAATTCATTAATTCCAAACTTCCGTCCTATTCTGCCCTCCCCCTGACATGAAATCTTCAAAAAAAGAAGTCAATTTTGACTTCCTTTTTAATGCCGGCAGTCCGGCAGAGCAGCTGTGACCTTGTGGCCAAGTCGCCTGGAGGAGGAGGCGAAGAAGAGAGAGGAGGCCAAGCCACACCAAACGCACAGCACGCCTGCAGGCCCGCACTCCTCAAACTATTAAGTAATAAAACAGATTTATGTTGTTATAACCTCCGGCTCAGGCCGCCTTTAGCCCACAACAGCAAGTAGCAGCACCCTGTGTGCCGCCGGTTCTGTCCAGATGGGCTGCTTCGTCGAGATGAGCTACGAACCCAATATAAGGATGATATAGTGTAGCCCCGAACCCTTCCCCTCTCACTCCAAACCCTAACCCCCCTAGCAGAGGAGGTCAGCGTGACGACGGGTAGCTGATCTCGACACGACACCGCCGCAACCACTACTGCGCGGCACACAAGTGGTCTGTCAAGAGGAAGAAAAAAATTAACGTTTAATTTCCTCTGAAAAGCATAGCAAAGGGGAAAAAAACCACACCCGCAAGCAAGGCACCCACTGTGAAAACATGTCTGCTTTTCTTACCCCCTCTTCCCGCTCCCTGCAGGGGGATTCTGGGGGTTATACGGGTGGCCATGGTGGAAGATGTGGTGTCAGAGCGGTCAGGCGGGATTGCAGTGCTGCCTCTCGCAGCTGCAACTCCAGTTCACGTCTGTGTAAAGCCCAGATTTTTCTGGATCTAGCATAGTACCGGCAGTCATATACGGGGGGTACCCCATATTGGGGCTGGGTAAGCTCTTGGGTCAGCTCTCTAGGGGGCAAAGTCTATAGCAAAAATACATTTACGTGTAATTACACAGGCTCAGGTATGGGTTATCTTTTTTGAAGGCCTTCACAACTAAAACGTAACACAGCCCAGGTGTCAATACTTCACCATCAAATATAAGTATTTTGTTTATGAACAATAGCTATGCAGAAATATTCATATAGTACTCTCCATGGTAGGGAATATAATGCTAGTGTTTAGGCTAGTGGCCCATGAGAAATTTACAAGTGAAAGGTTTGGTAACATTTTGGTAGTAAGGGGACTATGGTATGTTCATGATGAAGATACTAGTTAAAAATGAAATGTTTAATCATTCAGTCTTTTTCTACATGGTCGTGCATCCCATCTATACTGTATGTATGTATCTGTCTCTCTGTCGATTCTGTCTCTCTCTGTCTGATTAACCACCCCCTCCCTCTCCCTGTGTGTCGTCCTCTCATACTGTCCTTGCAGTCCTTGCCTCCTCCCCTCTTCATGATGCATGCTTAAAATTGTACATCGCACACACCTACTGCACTTACACATGCTGTTCTCATAGTTCACTGTTTTGATTTTATGAACTGCTTTCTACTTGGCAAGCATGTATGCACTGTATTTTCATATGAAAATAATTTGCTCTTGCATAAGAAATGTGTATGCGCAGCATATTGTAGGGCCCCATGGAGGATGTTGAAGCTGGCCCTTGCCGCAGAGCCTCTGTTATAACTTTATTGTCAACAAAATTGTAACAACTAAGTCTCTGTGTAATGTAATATCAATGTTGTTATGATGTAGTTCAGTGTTTTAGCAAAGAGTGAATATGCCCGTCGACGGACCCATCTGCACTAAGAGGCTATAGGTTTAAAAAACAATGACATAATAAAAATTACATAACTAGGAATTGTTTGCTATGTTCATTATAGGCCTATATGAAAATACTTTAGTTGTATTGCTTTCAGTCTTTTGCAGCATTGTTGTTTTTTACACATCTATCTGTCTGTCTATCTCTATATTGTCTATCTGTAGATGTATCTCATTCTGTTTCTTTCACTCTGATTAAAAACTCCTCTAGGCTCTCTTCCTCCATCCCCCCTTCGCGCGCTCTCTCTCTCTCTCTCTCTCTCTCTCTCTCTCTCTCTCTCTCTCTCCCTCTCTCTCCTTTGTTCGTCCCATCAACTGCCCTTGCAGAACTTTGCTTGCCCCCTCCCTCTACATGCCCATTGCAAACTAAATGTTGTTTCCAAATAACAATTTGTTCCTCTCTTCATATTTTTTTAAAGTTTGATTTCTATGAATTGACTACTTGCCAAGCACATCTGCATTTCCATGTGAAAAAGATTTGCTTTTGATTAAAGTGTATTCACACTGGTCCCTTGAACAGAGTGGGCTAGGTACTCAGTATACAGTAATGTAGTTCACAAGGCCCAACACAAACACAAACAAGTACGTTTCACATTCTGTTATTATCTTTCACTATTAGTTTGGTTTCATGAATTGGAGTATGCTTGCCAACCAGGTGTACTGTACTTTCATATGAAAACCATTAGCTTTAGATAAAAGTCTGTGCAGAGCTATATGTGCCCCTGTACAAAGTAGGGACCCTAGCCTGTATGATCCACACACACCCTTCAGCCATTATAGTCAAAACACTGTCAAATACCATCTGTCACACACATGGGAGAAATCCATACCTACCGATGTTCAAAGACAAGAAGAATGGAAACCAGCATAGGGTGAACATTCCGACCACCACACCTAGCGTCTTAGCAGCTTTCTTTTCCCGAGAAAACTTGAGGACTTTCACAGTGAGGGAATTTCTCCCTGCGTGCCCTTGACCTCTGCTTGTGACGCTGCCCTCGTGCATCTGAGAACCTCTGTGAATTCTAAGCGTCAGTTCATTTGAATTCATCTTCTCGCGCATGACTCCAGCCTCGAGATTTTTGGTGGTTCTTTTGACGACTATATAAACTCTGAAGTACATAACTATTATGACTATTAGTGGAATATAAAAAGACCCCAAGGACGAAAAAAGAGCGTAAAACGGTTCTTCTGTGATAAGACATTCAGTTAGGATTGGCGGTGGCGCTTGCTTCCATCCGAGGAGAGGACCTATCGATATCACCAGCGACAGTATCCACACGCCAAGCATGGCAAGAAGTGCCCTGCGTTCTGTCACAATGCTAGGGTATTGTAGGGGGTAGCTGACACCAATATAACGGTCAATGGATATCACACACAAACTCATGATAGATGCGGTGCAACACAGGACATCGAGCGCAGCCCAAATGTCACAAAATATCCTCCCAAACACCCAGTAGTCCTCAAGGATTTCCAACGAAGCAGAGACGGGCAACACAAATGTCCCGAGTAACAGGTCAGCAATTGCCAGATTTATGATGAAATAGTTCGTGGGAATTCTCAAGTGCCTGTTACAAATCACCGACAGGATAACCAGGATGTTTCCAACGATGGCGAGAATGATGAAAGTGCCGAGTACCAGAGCAAGCGGCAGAGCTCTCCAAAGTTCTACGGGAGCATGATCTGTGCCGTTTGGTGATGTTGCGTTGGTCTGGTTTAGTTTGTCTAGCCATTGTTGCGTTTTATCCTCGCTATCATTTGTCATTTTGGCCAAAGCGCCATAGCCATCCGCTTTCCAGGACGTCTGATAAAACTAACCGGCTGTCCACAGTGGTCCCAGTACGCACGACATTCAGCCCACCTTGGAATAAGAGTTACGGATAACTGGGTGACTTACAAAGCCACCAGTATCACTTTTTCTAATTGAGTCGGAGTTAGGCATCTAATTATCATCTCCATGTTGAAACTTGCCTCAGTCTCAGCAGCTAGACACTCAGGCGCGCGCGTGATGTACATCGCTTTCATTCTGGCCACACACTAGCGCGCCCTGCACACAGCCTATCCAACAGCCTAGGGTCTCAATGACGTTCTCTACGTAAGCACCCGGATTTTGATGTTCATTGATTTTTTTCTTTTTTTCAAATGTATCAGAACTATTTTTCCCCAAAATTCTAGCACATAAACGTTGTGCATACATGTCGCATTGGTAGGCTATAAGCCAAAGTCGCAATCTAACATCTCACGTCGACCCCTAAATGTGCTTTGGTATGCAACACATTCCATTGCTTTTAGCCGAGATAGGCATCTAGGTTTTACTCTAGGCATTTGTGAAAGGAGTCCTGTCCAGAAGCATTTTTAAACATCAGCTTTAAATTTTAGGCTGTTGACACTGTTTAAATAATTTGGCAAGGAATGTCTGCAACTGGATAAAGTCAGACTGTCAAGGTGGGCCAAAAACCAAACATTCATTTGTCTGAAACAAAAAGCACGACAGGTAACAATATAACTGCCACATGTGTGGATAAGGATGATATATCAGCAGGCAATATTGCATTTGCAAAATTGCAAGACATAGGAGAATATTTTATGTAAGCAACCACAGGTCATCAAATTCACACTTAGAGGTGTTAATACAAAGAATGATGATTCAATATTTATCTTTATAATTATCTTTATAAATGATTTACATATCAGTGTGTCTTTTAGCCCATCATACCTGTTTTCAATAGGTTAACTTGTTATGAAGATGCCAAGAATCTCTCATGCTCATCTCCTTTAGTCTTTGAGATATAAGGCCTTCTGATAAGGGCAACAGGAGAGACGCAATATTCACTGTAAAAATACCACCCGGAGCCTGTCTGGGAGAGATAATTCTCCCTCAAATATAATGTTGCCAGCTTGCACTGTTCTCCTATTATGGTCTGGCGTTACCTTGTCATTAATAGATGATTGATGGGCAGGTATGGGCAACCTGGATTCATTAGTTACAATCCAGTGCCAGCCACTCCAAATCAGGGGTGGGGAACCTTTTTCATTCGAGGAGCCACTTCAAATTCCTCCAATGGCCGTAAAAGTCCTCCAAGGGCCGCACTATGAACACAAACCAGGATTTCCCCCAGCACTTTAGGCCTATATTGAAGGCTGCTACCTTTAAAATTGTCCCCTACTTCTCTAAGTCCCCTGAATATAGCTTCATTGTAAATGTAATTTCTAATATTCCTTTACGAAATATACCATATTTCATGTAAAGTTGCATAACATTAAAATTACTTCGGGAAACAGATAAAACGGCACTCGAGACATATAGGTTCCCCACCCCTGCTGCAAATGAAGTGGTTTTACCCATTCAATTCTACCGGGTTATTGCCTGGTTGAATGATCACCTCGTTGAATTCCACAGGTAAAACCTGGTTATTTGGAATACTATGTGGCACTGAATTGTAACTACTGAAACCCAGGTTGCCCATCGCTGTTGATGGAACATGATGAATGGGGTCTTGGAGTGATGGTGTATCCCAAGGAGTAAGCCCTGCAGCAAAAAGGTCACAGGTTCAATTCCCAAACCCCCACACAGGTGGGTGGAGAGAGTGAATTACCAGCTGTGAAGTGAAAAGGTGAAAGCCCACCTGGGAAACTCCAACTCCTGTTGTCATTGTGACACAGCACTCCACAGCACACAAGTGTACACTGCAACGCCCAAAATTGCATTTATGCCTTACCTGTGCAAGTGGCACAGTGTCCTTCCCCCCTGCCTGGTTACTGCGTAGCTCTGAGCATGGCACCATTCACCATCCCCACACACTACTGATCAAGCTATAAAAGTCCTGAAAAAAAATCAGACATTTCATTTTATTTGTGGGGCTTATGGTGAACTCTCATGAAATCTCTCTCTCTCTCTCTCTCTCTCTCTCTCTCTCTCTCTCTCTCTCTCTCTCTCTCTCTCTCTCTCTCTCTCTCTCTCTCTATCTCTCTCTCTCTCTCTCTCTCTGTGTGTGTGTGTGTGTGTGTGTGTGTGTGTGTGTGTGTGTGTGTGTGTGTGTGTGTGTGTGTGTGTGTGTGTGTGTGTGTGTCCAAATCTGTGGAATCAGACTGTTTTATAGGCAGGACTAACAGTGTGGAATTGAGAGTAGGCTGTTTATTGTTCAAATGCCAAGCCAAGGGTAAGTTTATCCATGCCCACATGACTTGCAAAAACAATACAACGGGCCCAGTAGACAAACAGACAGCTTAGACATAAACCGATTAGCCCTATATAAATGCGTCTTGTTTTGCTAGTTAGGAGTATTTTTGAGTGCTTAAAACAACCCCTTCTTGTTGCTCTAGCGTTAGAGATAAATCGCTTGTCTGTTGCCTCGGCTTCACCTCTCCCAGCGTCTGGTTTAAGAGTGGTGAAGGAGATAAGGTTGCAGAGGGATACCATTGTTTTACGACGTGGCTACTTTCAGGAGCTGTGCAAGTTCCAACTGTTACAAAATCATAATTGAGTGGGAGTGGCAACTGTTGTTTTTTGGAGGGGACTCTGCGCTTTTACGCGTCGTTGAGATACCAACTGCTAAAAGGCACACTTCTCAAAGATATTAAGGTAGGCCTGTGTCATGCATGTCGCGTAACTTTTGATGAATTGTCACATTCTTACTAGTGCTGGATGTGGATTTCGAGTAGTAGGCTAGGTAACAGACTATGCGCAAGATATGCTAGGCAATGGAGTTGAGCAAACGTATTCTGCATTGTTTTGAGACTGACAAACACTGCCAACCCTTTATTCTGCATGCCTCATGGGCAGTTTTGATAGTCTAGCATAAGAATAGACTTCCTGTCTTTCTCCCCAGACTGCTGAAGTTTGCACATGAAAACCTTGAATGGTCGTATGTATTGTTGAACTTATGTCACCATCATAAGAAAAAGCATCGTCCTCACCTCAATCTCTCTTCAACTTTTATTTTATGTCATTGTCATTTCTAGACAATAGTGAGTCAAGGCAATAACGAGTCACTTTGGATGCCAAAACAATGCACAATGGTGTCAGCTAATAACTTGTTCTTTATGCATCATTTTGACAGAATGAAGAGTCCGTATCGATGCTTCTTCCTTATGGCCCTTTGTGGTTGCCAGATGTACCTCAGTAACGGCCACAACTACATAACTCCTCCTGAGCTCACAGAAAACAGCGGAGTTCTCTACGCTACATGTAAAATGCGCCCAAATGCCAAACTCCCCGCAGATATGCCAAAAATCTACGGCCATGTGTTGTTTAGACATGAGTATGCGCAGGCTAAGCTAAACGTGGCCATTAATCTGCAAGGTTTCCCAGCTCCAGATGAGCAGACGAGGGCGATTCACATCCATCAGTTTGGGGACCTGAGCGAGGGCTGTGCTTCCACTGGCGGTCATTACAACCCCCTCGGCGTTAACCACCCACAGCATCCTGGAGACTTTGGTAACTTTCAGCCATCGGAAGACGGGAAAATAGTGAAGATGCTCGATTCCGACGCGACGCTTTTCGGTGGACTATCAATCCTCGGCAGAGCAGTGGTGATCCATGCAAAGAGCGATGACATGGGCCTCGGGGGAGACGCCGGGAGCCTCCTTCATGGGAATGCGGGAGCGAGGCTGGCATGCTGCGTTATCGGGATGTCAAAGAGCAAACTCTGGGACAACAACTCCAACGAAGAAGGAGTTAACAAGATAACTCTTAGCACTGATCCTCTGGACTTTGTCACTGAATTAAAGGAATGAATCACACAGGGCGACCACGATTCTGATCAAGTAGCCTACTACAGTTAGAACCAACTGTCTGTCTGGTGGTTGAAGAAATTATTTCCCTAGAATGATCTTATTTAAGCATCACCTCAAAATGAAGTGCCAATAATCATTTCAACTGGTCACTATGTCAAGGAGAGAAAAACACTTTTCTTAATTCATTTGTCTCCCCCACAGTCAGAACCACATTAATATGGCCCGGGGCCCCTAGCCTACAGCTCGCTGGAGGCCCCCTACAGAAGGAAAATTTTGCGGAAAAAATGACATAGCCACCATCATAATTCTGAGCTAGGAATTAAGAACAGGCCTTATGTATTTCAATATATCTCGTCACAATTCTGCATAGCCTACCCCACCCGCCCCACCTTCCCCTTTGGCCACCCAAGGGGGCCCAGGCTGCAGCCATATCTAGCATGTGCATTAATCCGGCCCTGCCCTCAGTCTATAAATACAAAGAGTATAGGCTAAACCGGTGGCAGTTGCAACAGGGGATGGTTGCAACTTGCAACATCTAGGTTTTTTTTTCTCTCCAATCAGATAGCTAGAGTGATTACTCATACTGCACATGCTAAGCTGGGTGCCCCATCTTTGTACAGTACAAATACAATCACTCTAGCTTGTGTCTGGTAGGAGAATTGTTACTACCATCCCCTGTTGCAACTGTCCCTGGTCTCCTCAAAGTATGACATCTATCTCATAGCCTAATTTGAACAAGAGACACTTGCACTTCCAACCAGTAGGGTAACTGAGCACAAAAAACACATAATGTTGCTTTAGTAAATGAAAAGCTGGAACTAATTTTCAGGGTTTTTTAAAATTCAGAACTTAGCTTTTGAGGCCAGACTGCTGGTTATTGAATGGACCAGGTCCGCATGACTTGATGAATAAGACTTTAATTTGAAAATGAGAGGACGAATTCCTGTCTGAAGTGCTTGATATTGGCAAATGATCAGGCAATCAATGTTATGCCTTCCTTAGTAGATGGGGTAGAACATTCTTCATTTACAATTCCAAAACCACACAAGATAATAGACGCACACAAACAAAACTGACAGGAAGACTGAACAAAAGTGTGGAATTTTGCAGATAGCATATTGGACTGTTGTCAAAGAATGCATGTTCAAAGGTGTGTTGTATCTATTGATACATATTTTACTGTGTATTCTTCTGTCTACTGTTCTCCTCGTTGAGGCTCAAGAACTTCAATGATTTTCAAGAGAATCAGGAGATATATTTTAAATGTTGATACGTTTCCAAATAAGCCATGGTTTGTCTTTTAAAAGCCACATGCCAATGGTCATGCTCATATTCACCATTGAGGACACAGAGGTCCTGTTTTTCCCCGGAAAAGCCAAATTCATCTGAAAAGCAATGGCAAATTCAACGTCCATATGCCACCAACTATTCCCATTTATGGTTAACATGAAATAGAGATGAGTCATTTTTGGAAGAGCTCAACAAACAGACATCAGGGTTTCTTTGTCCAGGTGCAGGTCATAGGATGCGCTCTTGCATGAAAGAAACCACAGACTCTTTTCTAATGCCAGGTTTATTAACAAACAACACTTCGGCCTATACAACCTTTCTCAAGTCTTACATGGCCTAATAGGACTAATCTGTCTATTTGCATAAAGAAGACACTCTTTTCCAATGCCAGGTTTATAAACAATGTTTTGGCCTGTATGCAAAAACAGATGAGTCACATCAGGGAATGCATTTGGAAATGTAAGACTCATAATGTAAGAGTCGTACTTTCAGAATATTTTTTGAAATTAAGTATCAGTTGTTCATGTAAGAATAGCCATATGGGGGGGTGCTGTGGCACAGTGCGCTAAGCCCCCCACACTTGGGCTTGCATGCCCATGGGGACCCCGGTTCGAGTCCGCACAGAGTCATTTCCCAACCCTACCCCATCTCTCTCCACACTCACTTCCTGTCGCACCTTCACTGTCCTATCCGAAATAAAGGCCCAAAAAGCCCATAAAAATATCTTTAAAAAAAAGAATAGCCATATGGAATGAGAGCACAACATTGAATGTTAAATAAAGCTTAAAAAAGACAAGTAGATACAGTAGTCTACTGCACTTCTTCAGAGAGCATGCATGTACTGTCTGTTACATTTTGGATTACATGTTACATTGTTCATATCATATTGATGCACAGCTTTGTTATGTAACAGCACATTTACGAAATTTGGGAAGGTTGCTATGTATTTTGTCTTGATGTAAAAGTGTGTTGAATGTAGGTCTTAATTCCTCTGGTGATTGCTAATTTTACAGTGAATGTTCATCTCTTTGATGCACTGTACACTTGCCATGATAGTTACAGAGAGCCTTTGTTTCAGGTAACCTCCAATAATATTTGGAAGCACGGGACAGTGTATGTTTCTTGGCACCGAATCTTTCGCTACCTTTCCCCACATGCCTCTCCACAATTTCCTTTAATAAACTCTTGATTTTGGTTCTGTATGCATCATAAACCTGCAATAAATTCAATAAGATCCATATGTGTGATACAGTGTTTGTGGGGCTGCAGGGCTTGAAGACTCGCTGTGTCTGACTGAGGTCAGGTTATGGTTGTAATAGTAGATAAGGCTTTTGAAAGTTCAGGTGCGCACATCCACAAAGGCAATCCAGGTAGGCTACCAGACACTTGTAGCAGATAGTTTGAGAGTGGTCTGTACACATAAGAATACCTCTCATTGCCTGAGGAAGATCCAACAAGTCGACTGAAATGCTGAACGTTGAAATGTTGAAACAAAAAACAAAACAAAAAATGATGCGGTTTATACTCATACCCAGTGGGTACACCACTCTGTCACACAGAAATAGTGTCTGAAAACTGGTTGGCAAAGACATCCTTGAGGAAAGCCGGACTCAGGATAAAGTCATTTCAGTGGGGGGCCCCCACCAAATACATACAAATGTAATGAGAACCCATTTCTGGGGCCCCCCTCTCCCTGGGCCTGGGACAACTGACCCCTTTTTGCGGGGACAGCTGTCAGCTTCCCTGCCTTTTTATGTGCCCTGCAGAACTCATAAATCTAGCTCATTTGCATGTGGGCCTATGTCGAGGGTTTTGTAGATCACTTTGGATAAAAGCGTGGTGGAATGCAGTGCTTTGGAAGATATTGTAGGCTTACAGGAAGTCAGAGTGGGCTTATGTGCTTTCCACCACGTAACCCCAGTGGTTTAATAAAGACCCGATGCCGACACCAGGCAGACCCATCTGAGGGCGGGTCGGAATCTCCTCTTTATTTATTTGTATTGATGATTAGATGATTTATTAGTTTGTCCTCCAAACATCACAGAGGATGGTTTAACAGCTAAGCACGAGCAAGCATTTCAGAGCAAGAACTTGAAATTAAACTATACTATAGGCCTGTAACACCCAATGACATGGTTAGATAGTATTTTTGTGGAAGAAAAGGCTAGTATCTGTATACAGATGCTTACCCTTAGACAACAAATAAACAAAGAACACAGTGGTCCATAGGCTTTTCATAGCTCCCTACCGAAGACCCGTATAAGATGTTTAAAATGAACATCCATTTAGTCGTATGTTTTGATTAATAAAATATATCAGCGGGAGTGCAATAAACAGGCAGCTGTAGGCTACTACAGTTCCGCATGCGGGTCCAGCGGGGGGTGTAAACAAAGATTATATGGATTGTGGGAAAGAGGAACATGTCAGATATTGCAGAGGTTAAGCATGCTTCCTGTATCCAATTTTAGGCATAACTTTTAGTCCACTTTTTTCCCCCCGCTACGGCACAATCGTGGCCATCAGAACTTGTGTGCCTTGTGAGCGCAGCAGTGAGCCATAGAAGTGGTTTATGGTTACATGCATTCTGTGTCATGCCAATGGTTTCCATGTTCACAAATTCAGAGTTTATGTTTACGTAACTGCATGACTAATCAAAACTGTTCACATTGTAATGTAATGTATTGTTTATTATTCATACCTCTTGCGTGATATTTCAATTCTGTGCATTAAGGATACATCGCCACACACACCTGTGTTTTTTATCAGCTGAAGATCTGGGAACAGATGACATTTTGCCCAGTCCCTAATGGCTCACAGTTCCCCAGTTGAGGGAATATGCTGACACAGTATGCTTACATGTACG
>NC_085879.1:16620040-16645040 GCF_034702125.1 Engraulis encrasicolus
ACATATGTCTATAGACATGCCCAAAGAGATCAGAACATCCCCTGAGCTTTTCACCATTTTTCATGCTTGGCCTCTGTAGAATGGGACTAAAGAGATTTGAGCCGGCCCAGGCCGTGGTTCAAAGAGGTGGCCTGTTACGCTGGAGACCCTGGTTCGATTCTGGCTCAAAGTCGGTTCCCGATCCTATCCTCATTACTATTTCTGTGTGTGTGTGTGTGTGTGTGTGTGTGTGCGTGTGTGTGTGTGTGTGTGTGTGTGTGTGTGTGAGAGAGAGAGAGAGAGAGAGAGAGAGAGAGAGAGAGAGAGAGAGCATTTTCTCACATGAATCCCGGACAATTGATGTCTTCTTGGCAGCCTCCAGAGCTGGTGCGTTAAAGTTCAAGTCAAGTCAAGTCAGTCAGCTTTTATTGTCACTTTCTTCATATGCACAAGTCATACAAGGAAAATGAAATTATGTTTTCTCTCTATACCATGCCAAGACATAGACATACACAAGACTGACATTTTACAGACTGACATAAAGTGCAAGACAGGACAGGTATTGTGATATTGTGCTATATAAGTACCTTTTGATTGATTGATTTGAGTATTTGTGTATTTGTGTGCACAGGTAAGTGAGTCATGCATGCCCACAGTGTTAGCCCACATATTAGATAATAAAATGGACCTTCCCACCTACATATATTTTTGTATATTGCACAATTTATATATTGCACTAGTTTTGTTGATTAGATAGGGAGTTGTGAAATGTTGGGCTCCACTATCAAGGGGGTCCTAAAAAATAAGTTGGAGGGTTTCTTTTGTCTCTGAATATGCTCAGGCAGGTCACCAGGTCACATTACACAATGTGCTGTAAGCAATTGACCCTCTATAGGTACTACTTTAATTTCCTCTAACTAAGTAGTTTCTCTGTTCCTCTCCTCTCCTCTCCTCTCAAGTCAAGTCAAGTCAAGTCAAGTCAAGTCAAGTCAAGTCAAGTCAAGTCAAGTTTATTGTCAATTTCTTTACATGCACTGGTCATACAAAGAATTTGAAATTGCGTTTCTTGCTCTCCCATGCAGACATAGACTAATCTAGGTAAGGACATAGACAGTATAGACATAGACAGTACTCATACATGGACATAAGACAGTATGGACGTAGACATTGCTCATACAGACATTTAAAGTGCAAGACTGGACAACAGAAGACTTGTAGAGAGCATACATTAGAGGAGGTATTTTGTTGTGCTTTTTCTAAAAGTCCTTTATAGCGTTCTGACATAGTAATAGTAGCATTTGAAGAAAATAAATAATTTTAAAAAAAAAATAAAAAAAATTAAATACACCAGCAGCAGTATGTGTGTGTGTGTGTGTTTGTATGTGTTTTGTGTGCGTGTGTGTGTGTGTGTGTGTGTGTGTTTAGTGCAGGTAGAAAGTGCGGTGTGCGTCTGTGTGTGTGTTTGTGTACCTGTGTGTGTGTGTGTGTGTGTGTGTGTGTGTGTGTGTGTGTGTGTGTGTGTTGTGTGTGTGTGTGAGTGTGTGTGTGTGTGTGTGTGTGTGTGTGAGTATGAGTTGTGTGTCAGTGTGTGTGTTTGGGTTTAGTGCAGAAAGTGCGGTGTGCTTGTGTGTATGTGTGTGTGTGTGTGTGTGTGTGTGTGTGTGTGTGTGTGTGTGTGTGTGTGTGTGTGTGTGTGTATCAGGGCTTAACACTAACACACGCCAGGTAGCCAAATGCGGGTGAAAGTCGGCGTTGGCTAGTAGATACCGAAGGTTCACTAGCCATTTTGGCGGGTCCGTCACTATTCTAAATGATGAGGCACCGCATTTTGTAGTTTTTTTCCCTCGGACCGTCTTTGCTACAAACGCAATGCAATGCGATTTTCGCGAGCCTACAATACCCATGAAGCACCTGTGTCACGTGTCACCTGTGTCTTCGCCATGACAGGAATCTGATAGAGCTAGTCTTGCGAATATGAGTGGCAGCAGCGAGCTACCGGCACATCAGCGCGCGTTTGGAAATGCCACTGAAAACCTTCACGTGAAAATAAAGTAGCGAAGTTCATCTCAACTGACCTGTTTTGGGATCTGTCATTAGTACAATGCATAGTAGTAGTGGACATTAAAATGACCAGGAGAACACCTCAGTCTTGAGAAAGTCTTGAGACTAATTAGCGCAGTGATAAGACAAGGACACATGCGACATTAATAATGTTCGGTTTAAATCATTTTCTGATTTGCCTGTATGTCTTCATACCTTAATATTCCTCCATGTTTCTTGTGCCGTTGTTCCCGACTGTCAAACGGGGCTTAAACAACGCGCAGTAGTAACCTTCCAGACAGTACAAAATCATGTCCCATGTCCCTTGCATGTGCCCATCTTGCTTTGCGTCCGTTTATATTTTAAACAACTCAATATTAAGCGGAATGAAAGGAAGTCGTAGCTCCTTCTGTAGTTACCGGCCGCATATGTGTGTGCCTTCTAGTGGATAGCCTAGGCCTACTTTTATGAGAAAATATTCCAGAAGAGGTGTTATTCCACATCCATGCCCGAGGACATGCGAAGCTTGGCAATGACTTTGCACTATCTACTTTGCGCATCGAAAGTGCCCTTCAGATCAAAGACGGAAATATTTTGCTCTCATGTAGCTTACATTTGTGCCCTTCCACAACACTGTGCTTGGTGTTTCTACACGGCTATGCCATTCCTCAGATGAGTTAATCTGTTCTTATAGCATGCATGCATGGACCAGTTAACAACAATTCTAGTTATTAGGCCCTATATTATATTATTATTATTATATTATATTTTATTATATTATATTTTTTTATATTATATTATTTTATGTTATATTATGTTATATTATCCTACATTACATTATTACAGCCTATTATATAATTCATTAAAGCTGCTATGATGGTTAAGAAAATTATGGCTAGTGAAAAGGCCCAATGGCTAGTGAGTCACGAAAACCACTAGCCAAAATGGCTGGTAAGCGAAAAAGTTAGTGTAAAGCACTGGTGTGTATGTGTGTGTGCATGTGTAAGTTTTGAGTTAGTGCAGGTTGAAAGTTCAGTCACAGATGTAGTAGTGCAGGTGGAATGTTCAGTCGCAGATATGGTGGTGGGGATGAGGGGGGGAGCGTTGTCAGTGGCCTGGCTGGCTAGAGGCTGACAGTGAAGGGAGAGTGGGTTGAGTGTTCAGTATCTTGATTGCTTGATGCATCGTGCTGCTTGCGAGCCTGGTGGTACGGGAACGGAGGCGCCTGTACCTCTTTCCAGAGGGCAGGAGGCTGAACAGTTTGTGTGCAGGGTGGCTTGTGTCTTTGATGATCATCAGTGCTTTCCGGGTGAGGCGTGCGGTGTAAAGGCTCAGTTATGCTTCCTACTTGTGCCACAGAGTGAGCTTGACGCAGCCATGATGCAGTTAATTCTTGTTTATGCCCTGTTTTGAAGCACGGTCTGCGCGATGTCATTCCACGCTGAAACTGCCTTCAATACAAAGAGTAAACTAGACGTGTCGGTTGTTTTTTAGCATCACAGACTCGACGAGAATGAAAATGAAACATTAAATCTTTATATCACGTGCATGTTTGATCGCACTGGCAGCCACAGTAGTAGTTTGGAACAAAGAAGTGGCTCATTTGTCGAGGACGAAGCGGAATGTTTCCTCGACCTCGGAACCACTGTTCAACTGTCCAAATAACTTCAGCGTCGTAACTTGCAAGCGCATGTGTTGTCTTCGGTTCGTGTAAATAAATCAAACAACAAAGCACAGACAACTTATTTAATGAAGAGCTCACAGTCCGTAGACCGACGAAGGTTAGAACAAGGAAGTAGCGCTTGTTCTCGACTCGAGGACAGAGCAGGCTGGTCGAGAGGACCAATCAGAGACCTATTTTCGCCCTTCACGCCGTCGCTCCCTGCGTCGAGACACAATTTTGGGGAGGTGCCCCAGAGTACCTGCGTGATGGGGGGGGCTTCACTACGTTAACTGCGCGGCTCACTGCATCATGATGCAGTGACGCTGATCTCGAGGCATAAACCACCCTTAAATGTCCTGCAGGGAGGGGAGTGGTACTCCAATGATCTTCTTCGCTGTGTTCACAACACGCTGGAGTGTCTTCCTGTTTTTCTCCGTGCAGCTTCCTCCCCACACTGTGATGCAGCTGGACACAACGCTCTCTATGATTCCTCTGTAGAATGTTGTCATGATGGAGGGTGTAGCACTTGCCTTCTTTAGTTTGCGCAAGAAGTAGAGACGCTGATGGGCCTTCTTCGCCAGTGATGTAGTGTTGGTGGTCCAAGAGAGGTCGTCGCTGATGTGCACTCCAAGGAACTTGGTGCTGCTCACTCTCTCCACAGCATCACCGTCGATGGTCAGTGGTGGCAGTTGTTTTTGGACCCTCTGAAAGTTGACGACAATCTCCTTGGTCTTGTTGACATTCAACAGGAGGTTGTTGTCTTTGCACCATCTGGCCAGCAGGTCTACTTCTTCTCTGTAGTGGGTCTCATCGCCCTTAGTGATGAGGCCCACCAGTGTTGTATCATCCGCAAACTTCACTAGATGGTTAGTGCTGTGGGTCGTTGTGCAGTCATGTGTCAGCAGCGTGAACAGCAGGGGGCTGAGAACACAACCTTGCGGAGCCCCCGTGCTCAGGGTCAGGGTGCTTGAGGTGTTATTCCCTACCCGTACTGCTTGTGGTCTCTGCATCAGGAAGTCCAGCAGCCAGTTGCAGAGGGAGGTGCTGAAACCTAGTTTGTCCAGTTTTCTGATGAGTCTCCTCTCCTCTCCTCTCCTCTCCTCTCCTCCTCTTAGTCTATATTTCCTCTGTCCCTCCTGCCCCCACTCCGTCTTCCTCCTCCGGAGGTGCACCATGGGTCCACTATATTACGTTGATAATACTTACACAATATTCAGCCCTCCTTAGTAAAAAAAACACATATTAAGATGGACAGAAGGACGCTGTGTGCCGTGTGCATCTGAAAGCACTTAAAGTGAATTACACGGCCCTATTACAACACATCATCCCTTTTCTTTTCTCTCCCCTGTCCCCCTCTCACCTCTCTGTGCTCTCTTTAAAGGCCACTCATATTACCCTATCTCGCCAATCTGAAAAGGAGAGAAGCCTCCCTGCTTAAACTCTGACCTTCAGAGGAACCATCCTTGCTTCCTTCATATACCGCCTTCAAAGCCTTTTCCGAAGGCTGCGCCGCTGTAAGCCCCACTGAGCGACTGCCGGTCAACTGTGTGTGTGTGTGTGTGTGTTTTTTTTAGTTTGTCCCTTTCTGATTCGGCTTCCCTGCCCGGCATTGTCACAGCTGCTATTAATAGCGAGGTGTACCTGGGTGATGACTGATTTACGGCGTTCTAATCTGGTCCAGGTTTAAAAAACGCCTCTGTGCGGCTTATTTTGCTACCGCCCACCACTGTCGGTGCGCTTGGCTGCCAGTGGACTGGTGGCGCTTTGTCCTCCCCCAGTGTGTCCTCCCCCCTGTTGAACTTATTTAGACTTCAACTTCAACTTCTGTGGGAACACCAATACAGCAGAACAGTGTGCTTGAGGTTTTGTGTGCTTTAAACATCCATATTCCATATTCCATCCATATTAGGCCATATTCAAGTGCAACGCATGTGAAGTTTAAACATACGGTACAGTAGGATGGTATGGATGGAGAGTTATGGTTAGCGGTGGGAGGAGAGGGCGGATCAGGCATGATTCAGTAGGCATAGAGATTCACACAGGCCTGCAGGCAATGATTAGTATCAGTGATTCCCATAGACCTGCAGTACATAGCCTTTTCTGTGGTTCAGCACCACAGAATGAAACCCAACACGATTCTTGGGTAGAGAGAGAGAGAGAGAGAGAGAGAGAGAGAGAGAGAGAGAGAGAGAGAGAGAGAGAGAGAGAGAGAGAGAGAGAGAGAGAGAGAGAGCAAACACACATAGCTTAGCTCAACCTTTCTGCACTCATAAGGCATAAGTATGAATTGGGTGAATGACTAAAATTATTTTTTCAAAGACAGCTGTTGCCATGTTATCAATGCTGTGAACAGAAACGTGAACTTTAAAATCAGGCTTTGCAAGCATGATGTAGTTAGTCTTATATCGGGGAAATTGTTGGGAAAAATATGAATAAATCTTGTCAAAAATATCCTCTTTGAAGGCTTAGAATATTAATGTGATGGTGCAGTGAGACTGTGTGATGTTGCAATAAGTTTGCGAAAATTATGAAATGGTTCCACCTGCAATTGAGCTTTGTGTGGGCCAAAATCTGACACATCGCACAGCCATTCATAGGAAACCATCAGATTTCGATTTTCACACAGCCAGGAAAGATACGTCTTATGAGGTCAGGCAGACCTGTCTGGCATATGCTGATGACCACATCAACATTAAAACTAGAAAAATAAGTGTGTGTGTGTGTGTGTGTGTGTGCGTGCGTGTGTGTGTGTGTGTGGGCATGCATGCGCGTGCATGCTTGTGTGTGTGCGAGCACATAAGTGCTTATCTGTGCGTGTGTGAGTGGGTGTGTGCATACAATGCTTACTCACACGCGTGTGTGTGCATGCGCCCACACTTGTGTTCTTGTGTGTGTGCATGTCCATATGTGTTTTTGTCCGTGTGTGCGTGCACGTGAGTGTGTGTATGTGTGTGTGTGTGTCCAGATGGGAGTCTTGGGTAGCTTGTTTCCCTCCAGAAAGTATTAATCTTGACTGGAAGTCTGTTTACACTGGGACATTCTTCCCCCCACAGTGCTGCTGTGTAGCCATAGGAGAGAGAGCGAGAGAGAGAGAGAGAGAGAGAGAGAGAGAGAGAGAGAGAGAGAGAGAGAGAGAGAGAGAGAGAGAGAGAGAGAGAGAGAGAGAGAGGAGAGAGGGACCCCATGGGAACTGTCATTTAGTCATCCGTCATTCTTGTCCATCTTCTTAAACAGATTAGCTTCTCTTGATTTTATTGGCTGTGTTTTGTTGTATGTGTGCTGCAGTAATGCGTTTTTGTTGACCATCTTTGCCAGCAGGCATCAGTTTTATGGATGATGACGATGCTGTTCTGTGTCACTCACTAAAGGGAAATCATTCACTTCCCACTCTCCCGCTCCTGGGGTTAGGGTTGCTAAATTAGCTGGAATTGTGAAAAATTGATACATGGATGACAGAGAGAGAGAGAGAGAGAGAGAGAGAGAGAGAGAGAGAGAGAGAGAGAGAGAGAGAGAGAGAGAGAGAGAATGTCATCATACCAGGATATGCTCCCAGAATGACTTGATGAATGCAGTATCGATATTTCAATACGATGTGTCTCAATTGTGATCACGCTAGACTAGACTGAACTGTTTTCTACTATCTTATAGACTATAATTATTATGTAATGTTACTATTATGATTTTATTATTATTATTTTATTATTGAAATATTGTTTTATATTATTATATCTATCTTATCTATTACATTATTGTCTGTCGTGTTCTCCATTTCCCTGCGTCTGAGTCTCTTGGTATGCTTATGATGTTTACAATTTCTTGATTATGAGAAATTGACGCTTTGATATATTGCCGTGTTTCGGAATAAACCAATATGTCAGCTTTTGGCTCTCGGGAATGTGTGTAGCTGGCGTAGACATCTTTTCCCAACCTCCTTTACACATTCCTTGTTGGGAACACTTTCCCCCTCATCGAATCCTCGTCCCTCCTACACGCTCACCTTTGACCTGTCACGGTCAGCTCGCTTCCTTGGCTATTCATAGGGACTTTTTAGGTCCCTGTTCTTGTGGGGAGTCCAAAAGACACACACTCACACACAGACACACATACTCGCGTGCGCACACACACACAGAAACACACACTCACAGAAACATGCAAGCACACACACAACGTGCGCGCACGCAGACACATGCGCACACACACGCGCACTTGCAGACACGCATACACATGCGCACGCGCGCACAGACACACACACACACGCGCACTTGCACACACGCATACACATGCGCACGCGCGCACAGACACACACACACACACACACACACACACACACACACACACACACACACACACACACACACACATGTTCAGTAGTAAGTAGATATTCATTGTTCCAACCGATTTAATGTGTTTTGAGTGTACAGCTTTGTACTACTGTACAGACAGACAGACAGACAGACAGACATGCACACACACACACACACACACACACACACACACACACACACACACACACACACACACACACACACACACACACACACACACACACACACACACCTAAAAATGGTCTCTAACTTCCGTATAGCTTTCTACAGTTGACATTACAAACTCACTGTTCACTATGGGGGATTATAGTTTACCATGCAGTGTTCTAATTCATTAAAAGAAGAGGATAAAGATATGAGACCAAGGCTTCAAGTGTTGACATAGCACAAGTGTTGACATAGCATACTGAATATGAAGCGGACATACTGTAGGACCAGTGTAGGTTGTTGAGGAACAGGACTGTTCTGGGACCTGTCCTGCAGTTTCGCCTGCCCCACCTTAAATTTGGGCCCAGTCCCTAAGAAAATACCAAAAACAGCATAAGCAACAGCAACAGATGAGGACTGTCTGCCCAATGGGAGATGTCCTGCATGCCAGATTGCCAGGCCAGAACTGCTAGGGAATGTTAAAGAGTGAGGGTTCAATGGGTCTTTCTCAAAACCTAGGCCAGTGTCCTTCCAAGTGTATCAGTCTAATTAGTCACGCCCAGTGATTGGATACTTTTTGGTGAACTCTACAGAATATCCAATCACTGGGTGTGACTAATAAAGAGTATCCAATCACTGGGGGTGACTAATTAGGCTGATACACTTGGAAGGACGCTGTCCTACAGTAGGTTTTGAGAAAGGCCCAATATGTGACGGTGAGACCAAAACAGCTTCTAGTCACAACTTAGGGTGCTTACACACCGCAAGTGGAAGACGTCCACTTAACATCTCCGGTATCAGTCCGAAACGGTTAGAATACATGCCAACAGATCATGCCCCGCGAGCGGTAGACCGGACATGTCCACGATGCTCCTTGAAAATAGAACTCGAGTCTATTTTCCTGCTTGGACGTCCACGTGCAATGAGCGGGTTAATTAATGGCTGCTGCCCGCGGATAGAACGTGGACTGTGCAGTGTGAAAGGCAGCCCGTGAAGCTCTCGGACTCGCTATGCTCCCGGACACGTTAGGCGAATGCGAATATCTCGGTGTGAATCCACCGTTAGAGTAGGGGTGGGTAACTTTCATCATAAGGAGGGCCAACCATCTTTATCACCACCACCAGAAGGCCACATGCCCACGCCCTTGAGAGAATCTACAAAATGATAATTAACATTATTTTGTTCTCGGCCTATATTTATACCTGAATGTTTATATATCCGCCAGTTGCCCCTCCCTAACATAGAGTGACAGGGGTGGGGAACCTTTTAAATTCGAGGGGCCACTTCAAATTCCTCCAAGGGCCATAAAAGTCCTGCAAGGGCCCTACTACGAGGTCGTGGTAGTGTAAAGCTCTAAACATCTTCACAGTTCCTCTGAATTCTCCGGTTCCCTCAGTTCCTCTGAATTCACTGGCTCCTACACCAGTTCTGACATGGCAGACATGATGCAGACACAGACATAGGTTGCTGGTAAATATTAAAAGGCCAGGGTAAGTACATTGTATAACTGCAAGTCCCAACTTATGACTTAATGGTGGTGCAAAGATCTGAGGATCGTCACAGTTCCTCCGAATTCTGCTTCCCGCAGTAGTGTTGACAAGGCACACGTGAAGACACAGATACAGATATAGGCTGCTCATGACTAACCATCTCGAGCAGGCTACAAAACGACAACCCAGCAAAAACATTTACCTTAAGGCTCCTTCTGAAGAAGAGGCAGAGTGCATATACCATTTTGCCATCAGTGTGGAATGTCGGACACAGGGGCAGCCGAGAATATTTAAGATCAGCTGAAGGCCAGGAATTTTCTCTCTTTTACATAGTAAAAATACCAGCTTTAATATACAGTATGTTGAAATTAACTCTGTAACATTTGTTTCCACTCAAAAATAGTGTTCACGGCCTTACCGTGGCCTATTGGTTTACACTGAGTTACTACACTGGCAACCCAGGTTCAAGTCCGGCCCAAGGTCATTTGCCAGTCCTTCCCCATCTCTTTCTCCCCACTCGTTTCCTGTCCCTCTTTCACTATCCTATCCTATCACCAAAGCACAAAAGCACTAAAAATCTTTAATAGGCCTATATATATATATATATACATATATATATATATATATATATATATATATATATATATATATATATATATATATATATATATATATATATATATATATATATATTTATAAGGGTATTTGAAAAGACACTCAATGCCTGCTGTATTTAACACTGACTTTTGACTCAAGAGTAATTTCACTTTCCACAGTAAATACAAGTTTAAGTTCATATAAGTTTACTCTGAAATATCGACACCGCATTTTTTTACTGTGTACTCTGGCAGCTGTGTTTTATCGCTAAACGAGAACGCTCACGGGCAGACCTTACGGGTGAGGGATGTTTTCTTGGAAGCCGAGGTCAGCAACAGAGAGCAAAGAGTTGTGGAAGGAATGTCTGAATGATCTCGGTATAAGGACTCGCTTCCTTCAGCCATGTTTTTCTTTTGCTTTCTACCCTTTTTTGTTTTTGTTTTACTATAGTCAATACATGGCGTGTCCCCAATGAAGTGCAGTCACTGTGTCAACTGGGACAAATTTGTCTCATTAAGTTTGTGGTCTTTTGTACAGAACAGTGACATTGGCCATTGGCCTATTGGTGGTGTACAAAAATGCTCAACTGTAGTAGCTCTCAGGCAAAGACTAAGAAAGACACATGCTATCAAACCACACCAAATTGATTAATTGCACAACTGCTCACAACATCGTAAGTGTTTTTTGTTTGTTCATGTCAATCGTGACAAGGCCATGTGGTTTTCATGTGCAGGAAGTTAATCCGTCACCAGTTGTGGATTTGCTTTGATCATAGTGATTGTGTTTTGACATGAAGTCAAATTGTAGACTTTATTTGATCTGATAGTGTAGTCTTTCTTTAGAGGTCGCCTGAGGCTACAACTTTTAAGGCGTATATGGTGTGTACTCTGAAGGTGGTGACAAAAATAAATGTGACAAAATATGCTGTATATGTTTATTTATTTTTTAATGAAATAGTTGTACAACTGACAGTAGAGTCCATTGGCATTTGTCTAGATACGAAATCAAGCACTTGGCTCTTATGTGGAACAAGTGTGCAGCCAATTTTATTGTATTTTAATGCCCTGGAAAATAGCCTACTTTTTGCTCTCTTCTACCATCAGTTTCGTGCATTTGTAGATTGTAAAAGAACTTCCACAGTTGAACTGGTGGCACCATTCCCCAATATGACTCTCATAAACAAGGGTTTTCTGATTCTAACATTAACTGACATGTTCCTCACAAACGTTATCAAATTTCATGTCAGCAGAATGAAACTTACAATTTTGCCCAAGTGAGGTTTGTGTGGTACAACTGTTTACAAAAACAAAGAAAAACAAGAGCAATCAAAGATAGCAACATGGCCCCCCGCCAATGGTAGATGTACATGGTGTATGTATGCGTGTGTGCGTGTCTGTGTGTGTGTCTGTGTGCGTGCGTGTGTGCGTGCCTGCCTGCCTGCCTGCCTGCCTGCCTGCGTGTGTGCGTGTGTGCATGCGTGTGTGTGTGTGGACACAGACAGATAAACAGACAAATGAACAAACAAACAGAGAGACAGGGTCATTGCTATACCTGACCCATGCAACTCCCCCCCCCCCCCCCCAAAAAAATGTGGAAAATTGTAACTGAGAACTTGTGCTAGTGGAACAAGCACCAAGAAGACATCTGGATGAAGACAAAATTCCATTGGCCACAACATGGGTGACATTGACATGTGGCCCGGTTTGCAGAATAAGGAAGTCGGCAAGAATAACTCCTCAACCACATCATAGTGTTGCAACAGGGACAATGTCTTGCCTGTTTTTAACATGCTGTGTCTTACTTTTATTCTTTTTTGAAGGTAAGGGTCTTTTTGCAATTATTTAGTTTTCACAATAGATTTGGTGTCGTTTATTGTGGTATTAGACTGAATAATAATAAAACTGTTGGTTTGTTGATGAACTAGCCTACATTTATGCTTTGTGAAGTTCAGAGGAAGAGATGTTGGCTTGAAAAAGTAAAATAACTGCCTCGTATTTGATCAAACTTCCTGTGAGCCTGAATCAGCTGATCTCCATCGACAAGCAGCAACTTGAGACTTACTTTATTACCTGTACAGTAGGTGTATATGCAGAAGGAATACACACAGCTCTCTCAATCAGAATTCTGATGTTCACCTTTGTTTAAGATCCATGTCTTCAGCTTGGGCCCTGTGAAAATGAAATTCATCGATCACTTTTCTGTAGTAGAAATAGATATGCTTCATCAGTGCCAAAACAGCAGTGCCAAAACATCAGTGTGGAATATGTTTCAAGTCTTATTTTAACTTTTGACCTAGCTACATGACATACCCTACCTTAAAACTTTGCCAAACTTGTGTCACGGTTAAAGCACGTTGAGTGCATGTTTGGGTTATTAACAGCATTGTTATTAATACGGAATAAATACATTTGATGTAATTATTATTAATATCATTATTGTTTGTATGAATCTTTTTTCTCCACAGTGCATTGTCTGAGAACAGTGATTGGAGTGGTGGGCCAGACGGTCACTCTGCCCTGCAAATACAATGCCAGGAGTCACTCCATCACCACCACCAGCGTCTGCTGGGGCAGAGGGGAGGTGCCCTGGTCCAAATGCTCGCAGACCGTCCTGGCAACCGACGACGATGGCTCAATCATGTACGCCGAGTCTGACAGATTCCAGCTTCGCGGAAAACAAGCCAATGGAGACGTCTCTCTCAGCATCGGGAGGCTCCATGAGCATGACAGCGGCATTTATGGGTGTCGTGTGGAGTTACCTGGCTTTTTCAATGACCTGAAGATCAACGTCCATTTGATTGTCATTAAAGGTAAGACAGATGGCAATGTAGGTCAATGAAAAAGGAGATACTGCACACTGTTCCCCCTCTTGGGTACATATGGCGAATCAATTATGAGGGACCATTCAGAACTGCACTGGTATAAATGTTACTTAAATTTTAATTCAAATATGTATGTGTGACCAAGGAGTTCCAGTGCAGTCCACCACTCAGGACTTGAACTCACAACCTCCAGTATCCCTCTGGCATGGCAGCACAGGTGCGACACCACTGACTGAGCTATATTGCATCTGCATGAGATTTTAGGAAGGAGGTTTACTAATGCAGCTAGTTTTCATCTGTGACACCCATATGCAGCAGAACAGTGGATTATCATTTCAATTGATCTTCATCAAAGACAACGTTTTTGTAGTAATGCATTACAATTCAAACAATATATTTACCCCACAGACTCTGAATCCCACATCCTCACCACCACTCCTGGTACAGTTCAATCTCCTGCACCATTTGGTATGTGTTTCGTATGGGCTTCTTCAGTCTACTTGACAAGATGACCAATACTTCAGACATGCCAGACCAGCTCTGACCAAATGAGTGGCAGTGACCCAACATTCAAAAAATAAGCCAAAATGCTTGTTGACACTTAGTTGACACAAGAGTTGATCATAAAACAGCAATGGTCAAAGTATTACTTATTCATTAATGAATTAATTCTTTCGTTCATTCATGCATTGAAATAAAATCTAAAAAAAAGGAATGGCCAATTCAAAGAATCATGTATTCATTTCCTTCGGAATATATTAAGTGTCCCTCTACTCACGAGACATAGGCTACTGTAATCTCTACCTATATAAGCCACTCATACCTACAATATCAAAATTCTATAGATGTCACTAAACCTAACCCGGCTCTGGCCAGATCTGTGTGCTTCAGCTCTGTTTGTGGAGCACGGTTGAGCCATCTGGCAAGTTGTTAACTAAAGCCACCATGCATTTTAATACCAGAACCAGACTCAGGCGCATATGCCTATTACCAGATGGAGTCACATAGTATTTGTAACTATTGTGTGTTGTCTGTACACCATGCTGTGACTAAGTGTGATCTTCTCTGCTATTACAGATGAGCATTGGCCCACTGGGGTGGACTACGATGAGCCAGTTGTAGACTCTGTCATCTCAAAGGTATGTTGCCTAAATGGCAACATATTCAATAGCCTCTACTGCAGATGGGGTCGCCGGCGGGCCTATTCACTATTTGATGGAAATACTCAACTACATCATAACAGCATTGCTATGACAGTACAGAGAGCAGATCTGTAACAGATAATAAGATGTAGCCATTACAATTGGTGACGGTAAGGTTATAACAAAGGCTCTGCGCTAAGGGGTTAAATGCTCTTCTGTGCCTTAAAACTCTCCTCTCTCTGATCAATTTTAGGAGAGCACACTCATCTTCAGACCAGAGACCATTGCCAGAACAGCAGTTGTGGCCCTCATGACCGTGGCAACACCAGCCCTGCTTTATGGTCTGTATTCAAAATCCTCCTCTCTACTACTCCTTACGGACAGGCACGGATGACATTTGAAGTTTGAGCATTTTCTCATGAAGAAGGAGAGGCACTCCCCTGTGTGTGTGTGTGTGTGTGTGTGTGTGTGTGTGTGTGTGTGTGTGTGTGTGTGTGTGTGTGTGTGTGTGTGTGTGTGTGTGTGTGTGTGTGTGTGTGTGTGTGTGTGTGTGTGTGTGTGTGTGTGTGTGTGTGTGTGTGTGTGTGTGTGTGTGTGTGTGTGTGTGTGTGTGTGTGTGTGTGCGCGCGCGTGTGTATGTACATATGTGTGTGCATGCTTGTGTGTGTGTGTTGGGGGGTGTTTTTGGTGTTGACATTGGTAATAAAAACAAAGTGCCTTTTGAAGAAGTGTGTGTGTGTGTGTGTGTGTGTGTGTGTGTGTGTGTGTGTGTGTGTGTGTGTGTGTGTGTGTGTGTGTGTGTGTGTGTGTGTGTGTGTGTGTGTGTGTTGGGGGGTGCACATGCCACTCTATGCCAGTCCCAAAAATGGCATCCTTGCAAACAGGAAGTGCTTTACACCCCGACCACCCCACCCCCCAACCTCCAAACAATTACATCCTTGCCATGCAGAGGAAGTATTTACCGTCTGTCTTTGAGCAGAACTGAAAGCTGCATAGCCTATATGACTCAGATGTTCCTCTAATGCAGTCCCTTTTGATGTTGTCCCCACAGGCTTGACAAAACTACTAAAGAAGAGGAAACTGCAGGAAGAAACGGCCTAAGCCTTCTGAACCTTATCAAGATCTACTGTAGGCCTACAACTTATACCCCATATTTGGTTGTCTGACTGAATGAATGAGGAGGTTGTTGAAATCGAAATGAATCACACATATGTAAAATGTCTGAATTAATTAAGTATGACAGTACAGAAATTAGTTAATAAAAATCAGAAATTAATAGAAATTAATTAATAGAAAGTGTGTGTGACAGAATAAAATAGCACAGTAGAAATGTTTCAATGTGCTGTCATTTAAGGTCCTGTGTGTTGCAGGCCTAGTAGGCCAAGTTTATTTTCTGCTGTTACAGTAATAACTCATCTGCAATGCTACCACCTTGTGCCTGTATAGGGTAGTGTTTTTTCCCTTGTCTTTCCCATCAGTGCAATTTATCTGAATAATAAACAGCCGAGTCTTATGTATATTTACTATAAGCAATGTTTCTTTGTAATTTTGTAATTTTGTCAATTGTAAAAGAACAGACCTCTTGGTATATCCTGTCTTCACCTCTGACATCCAACATAAGAATGTGAATAATCTCATGTCATTGTCGAAATCGAAGACAAGACAAAAATAGGCATGAGAACATTTTTCCGCAAGCACTAAAACAATGAACTGTAAGCATATTTCCATGACAAAGTTTACTACCAAACAAAAGTGGCAAAGGGGCAAGCCAAGAGGCTGGGACACTAGTGCAGAGTTCAGAAGGATGAAATCACGCCTAGCTCTCGCGATATCACAGCCACGACGCCGTTCCCATGGTATTTCAACATGGCGTCCAGAGGTAAGTGTTGTTGTTGGTTTGCTAGCAGCCAGGGAGTTGATTTTAGTCGAAAATAAAATGCATACAATATTGAAAGCTTAGTGCACGTAAAGGTGATATATGTAGAGGTAACTGCGGTCTCTAATACTTGGAGATCAGTACCGAATATTCAAAAATAATGACAAATAAGCAAGATGTAGTTTGACTATCTTGCCATAAGACCGTTATATAGATAGCGTTACTAAAGTTAACGTTTGCATTGTTTTTGTTCTTTTTGGTTATGTCTCAGCAGTTTGTCGCGATATTCGACTTACCCTTTTACTTTGACAACGTAAGCTTAGATAGCCTACTATATCTCACCCACCCAGAAATTACTGACAAATTCATCCTCATTCACTCAATCACTGTTCCATCTTTTTTCCCCACAGGAAAAAGTCCAATAGTATCCTTTCAATCTTACTTTAATGTTGTGCTAGTATATTACTGCGGCGTCTGCTTAAATATCATTTAATGCTATGTTGTTTTTAAATCAGTTAAGACCTTAACATAACGTGTCCAGCTCTCCTCCGCACCACTTCAGGTGCTCCTGTACCTCAACAGTTGGTACTTTGCTGCCTTCTTCATAGGAGAGTGCCTCATGTTCATCTACAAAGGTCTGTTCATGCCAGTCATTAACCACTCGAAGTAATTTTCCATCCCCTTTGAATGGTCTAACATGTTTCTCTCGTATACAGGAATTCTGCTACCCTATCCGCAACAAAATCTCATCCTAGATGTCGTGCTGCTCTTCCTCTTTCTTGCCCTCGAAATCCTCAGACTATTTTATGGTAAGTTAAATTCCAAGACCTGTCCGTTGTCCAAAGACATTATAATCTTGATCTTGTTTATGTGAAACAGATTACAACAACCTCAAATTCTCGATAATGTGAAATAATAGAATGGAAATCAGAAGACAAAATATAGAAATGTTAAGGAAATTTAAAAAAAAGACATTTATGTCCGGAAATGGCACATTTTGAAAAATGAATTAAATCAAAAAGCTGACATTGACGTGTGTGGCTGTTGATCAAGCTGTGGTGCTCGGCTTTTATTCTATGGTGCTTACATCTATAATGTTACACCTGTCCACCATCCCTGTCATTTTTTCCCCAGGCTGGAAGGGTAATATGTTGCTGGATCTCAAATGGAGCACTTGTGCACTTCGGGACTATGTTTCAGTGCGTAACTAATGCGCCATACATACTGAAACATGAACACTGAAGGGTACAAGTGCACCATTTGAGATCCAGCACGAGTGTAGTTAGTAGTAGTCATGGCTTGATGACATAATTCTGTAGAATGTGCCATTCACTTGAATGGGGCTCCCCAACCTTCACATGTGCGTTATTTCTGAATAACAGCACGCTGTCAATGGCAACACTATCACAGCATGCCGTCAACAGACATAGTGTATTACCTAGCAACGACAGCTGATTTTAACACCTGGAAAACTGCTGAACTGCGCACGTGAATAGTATGTCTATAACACTTCACCACTAGTCTTCTTTCCTCAGGCTGGAAGGGTAATTTATTAGTTCAGTTCAGTTATGGTTTATTTGAGTAGGGACAAATACACATCATGTAGGCTGTACAACAACCTAACAGATAAGTATCATAGAATTTGTAGCCATAGGCTAATTTCCAATGCCCGTCCCTAGAAGGGATTGTAAAGTAAAATATAAAAAACTGTTTTTATTGTTGTTTTAAAATGCAACCTATCCATTCATCCAAGCCATTCATTTAATCTAAGAAGACAGGCAATATACATACACTCGCCTCCAAAAGAGTTGTCGCCTATCCATCTGTTTGGAATAACAGCTAATAACCTGACTTTCAATTAATCACTTGCCTTCAGAGGTCACTCATATGAAAGCTACAACCCTCCCGAATGAAAATGTATGTACAAAAATAAATGTCATGCACCAAAGAAAGATAGATAGATTATTTATTTATTTGTCCTTTCGGAAATTTGTTCTGTGCCATTTTCAGTGCATCTGATACAATTACAAAGACATTACAATAAACAAGAACACAATAGACAAACACGACCCCCCCCCCGCCTCCCCTCCCTCTATAGGACAAAAAGACAGGTTGACAAAAAAACCCAACATAAACACAGTAAAGTGCAGTATTCAGTACCAAAGTGCAGTGTGCTATTCAGTCTAACTAACTTACAGTTGTCTTATTTAGGATAGAGATACTAGTAGGTATAAATGATTGGCGGGCTCTGTTTGTCTTAAATGAGGGCATCCTAAACCTCCTACCTGAGGGCAACAACTCATATGCTTGCTGTAAGGGGTGGGAGAGATCCTCACATATGGCATTTGCCTTCTTTACCACCCTTGCTTCAACAGTCATGGCCATGCTATTTAGTGGCTGGCAAGCAATCTTGCTGGCCATGTTGATTATCTTATGCAGCTTATTTTTATTAACAACAGACAGGGAGAAGTACCAGGCCACAGAACAGAAACATAAAATGCTTTCAACAAAAGAATGATAAAAAACCCGCATCATGTCCCTATCCACTTTAAATTGTCTTAGCTTTCGCATGAAGTACAGTCTCTGCATTCCCTTTTTGTAAATAGTATCGGTGTTACAGCTCCAAGTTAATTTGTCATCTATTACAGTTCCCAGATATTTATAGTTTTTCACCACCTCAATGTCTTCCCCATGTATGACCATGTTCTGATGGGTGTGTCTCCCCGTTCTAAAATCCACAATGAGTTCTTTTGTCTTTCTTGTATTTAGAAAAAGACAGCTGGACTCACACCACTCTACAAACTGACCCACCCAGGCCCTTTGATTGACCCTTTATTGAACACAGACAGGGCAGATTTTGACAAGACAAAAGTTTTGTCGCCTATCGAACATAATGTGAAAATGAGCAGATAAATCACTTCAAAACACTTCAAATACGCAGATTGGGTGTCATACTTAATCACTGAATCACTCTCACCTCTCCAGAAAATCGACTTTGGCCTTAGGTGTATGTTTAGGGTCATTGTAATCATGGAAAGCAACACAATGAAAATCAATGGAGTTCAATGAGAGATGGTGACATATTCGCTATTCGTAGAGCAATACATGTTTAACTTCATGATTTAAGTAAGCTTAAGGTTTAACGTTCGGCGAGAAGGTCGCTACCGTGGAATAGCAGCACGACAGAGAGAATCTTTAGACCCCGACGCGGAGCGGAGGGGTCTTGTTCTCTCTGAAGTGCTGCTATTCCACAAAGCGACCGACTCGCCGAAAGTTAACCCGCTTATTATATGGATATACTTAAATGATTCACACATGGCAGGGACATTTCTTTAGGCCTATTTAATGTTAAGTCTATTATAGTTTTTAATGTCAGAAGACTGTTGCTGCGCAAAACAAAACAGTGCCGTTGTGGAACACCGCTAGGCAACAGCTAGGTAGCCAGGACAACAGGTGTTGTCTATCACAGCAGCTGATTAGAGTCTTGTTGAAAAGTCGCTTTAGCAGTGAAAAGTCTTGTTGCCATTGACAGCGGTCTGTTATAGACCAACCCGTCCGTTATCGAAAAATAACAGACGTGCGAACGTTGGGGAGCCCCGTTGAAATGAATGGAGCATTCGACCGATGACATCACACCATGTAATAATCAATGATAAAACCCTCAAACACCTGCAGAATGCATGCAGCTCCTCATAAGAGCTGTATCTGTACCATGTTTCACTTTATGCACCATTTCTCTTTTTTCATATTCTTCATCTCCAACACCATATAGTTTTGATGCTATCAGTATCAGTCCCATTAGCTTTCATTTTTGTCAGAATTAAGCCTGACATACTCTTGGCTGGCTTTTTTGAGACAGGACAGTGGGAGAGACTTCTTTGGTGTTAAAGGTGAAGAATTTGGAAAAAATACATGGTGCCTAAAGTCAAACATGGGAGGGATACAGCTCTTATGTGGAGCTGCATGCATGCTGCTGGTGTGTGAGGGCTTTTATCATTGATTACATCATGAAGTTAAAAATGTATTGCTCTACGAATAGCAAATATTTCACCATCTCTCATTGAACTCCATTGATTTTCATTGTGTTGCTTTCCATGATTACAATGACCCTAAACATACACCTAAGGCCAAAGTTGATTTTCTGGAGGGGTGTGAGTGAATCAGTGATTAAGTATGACACCCGATCTGCATATTTGAAGTGTTTTGAAGTGACTTATCTGCTCATTTTCACATTATGTTCGATAGGCGACAAAACTTTTGTCTTGTCAAAATCTGCCCTGTCTGTGTTCATTAAAGGATCAATCTTTCTTTGGTGCATGACATTTATTTTTGTACATACGTTTTCATTCGAGAGGGTTGTAGCTTTCATATGAGTGACTTCTGAAGCCAAGTGATTAATTGAAAGTCAGGTTATTAGCTGTTATTCCAAACAGATGGGTAGGAGACAACTCTTTTGGAGGCGAGCGTACACATACTTAATCCTATATTAATGTACAGTCACTCGTTCATTCGTCCACTAATTAATCAATTTGATAAAACATGTACAACAGCCTTCCCTCACCCCACCACCCTGACACACACATAATCAACTGCCACCCACCTCCCTCTCTCTCTCTCTCTCTCTCTCTCTCTCTCTCTCTCTCTCTCTCTCTCTCTCTCTCCTCTCTCTCTCTCTCTCTCTCTCTCTCTCTCTCTCTCTCTCTCTCTCTCACACACACACACACACACACACACACACACACACACACACACACACACACACACACACACACATGATTACATATCTGGTTGTTTTTTTAGGAATTCCTTCATCTGACACCTGAACCACCCATGACTGTGATTGGCCTTGATTTCTGGGGGCAAACTATTCCATAAATTAAGACCTTTAATTAGAAACGAGGACTGACCAAAGGATGTTTTAGGGTGGGGTATCCTACAATTCCCTGCTACAGCCCCCCTGGTAGACCTCCCAACTGCCTGTATAGGTTGGATTAGGTCACGGAGTTTGAGGGGCTTGACCATGCAGGCATTTATAGATCAGGTTAATATTTGACAATGCAATATAATTGTCAAAGCTCATCATGTTCAGGTCCTGCTGAACATCGCAGTGATGAGCTCTAATTGGCCTTTTAGCTAGAATTTTTAATGCACGATTGTACAGTCTGTCCAGTGGTCTTGTTGCTGAGAGACCTGCCTGTGACCATGCAGTTATACAGTAGCCAAGGTGAGAGAGAATCATTGAATGCAGATATACATTTGCTGCTTCAAATGATAAACAATCTCTAATTAGTCTAAAAGTGCATAAGTTCAGTATTAGTAGCCTAGTAGTTAATAGGCCTACACAGTGTATAACAGTGTATGAATAGCATTTCTACACTTCACCACTACTCCTGTCTTCTTTCCCCAGGTTGAATGACTCATTTATTATAAGTATTTAATAAAATAGTTAATGTGCAGCAGTGTGAGAGTATGAATACTAGTATGTGTAAACCATCACTATTCCTGTCTTTGTTCCCCAGGCTGGAAGGGTAACCTGTGTGAGCGCTCCTTGGCCATGTCTGTCAGCCTCAGTGTGCTGTTGCCCTGCGCAGCGCTGGCTGTCTACTATCTCTACCTGCAGACGTTTGTCCTGCGGCTGGAGTTCATACTCAACGCTATACTGCTCTGCTTCTACGGCCTCGAGTTCATCCTCGGAGTGATGTGTGTCACCACTTTTTCAAGGTAATATGTTGTTTTAATCTAATGGTTATTCACTTGTTCAAATATCTGCTAACTCGTGCATATCAACGTTTTGTTTGGAGGCTATGTTCTCTATGATTTTAAAGGACACTATTAATTCAAAACTTAATTCAAAACTGAGAGTAGCATATAGGCTTTATGTCTGAAAAATATTTGAACAAAGCTGTCTTGTATCTGTTCTGTCCTGTAGTCCTCACTAGTCTGATGTTTGCATTATGGACATGTTGATGATTGAGAGAGGTGGGGCCAGTTGGACAAATGGTGTGTGGACAGGAGGTGTGTGTGTGTGTGTGTGTGTGTGTGTGTGTGTGTGTGTGTGTGTGTGTGTGTGTGTGTGTGTGTGTGTGTGTGTGTGTGTGTGTGTGTGTGTGTGTGTGTGTGTGTGTGTGTGCAGAGAGCAGAGAGGAAAGAGCTGCCAGGAGTCAGGAAGTATTATCATGTCATAAAATACATTGATGAGGATCTTGTGAATGAACATAATATTTTTTGGAACAGCATTTGCTTTATATAACATGATAATATGTGTGCTATCAACTATGCATCCCACGTCAGCTCATCCACTTCTTTCTTTTTTCTTTCTCTTGTTCCTCAGGTCGAGTGTTTACTGATGTGGTCCTCCCATCTCTGAAGAGAAGCACAAAGACTTTCAGAGCAATGGCTCACACTGGGTGGACTTGTGATCGGATAGCCAGGCCATAAAGGGGCGTACGTGTGTGTGTGTGTGTGTGTGTGTGTGTGTGTGTGTGTGTGTGTGTGTGTGTGTGTGTGTGTGTGTGTGTGTGTGTGTGTGTGTGTGTGTGTGTGTGTGTGTGTGTGTGTGTGTGTTAGGACATGCCAGTACAGACTGGTACTAAATGCTGTAAATATTAATTTCTATGCCTGCAGTAACAACTGTGGTTATCATGGATATTGCTTACACACTCACAGATGTTATCTGATTAGGTACACATTCCAACTTCCTTGAACTTTTGTACTATTGAGATATTCCATTTTTGTATTTTTTTTTTGTAATAAAATAAGTTAAATAGGTTGTTTTTTTTGCGCCAACTGTTTTGTTCTTTTTTTGGTAAATATGTGATAGATCCATGTCATCATGCCAGACAAAGAGTCACGACAACACAAGAGAATCTGCTTACCAGTTACACAGATACATAGATAATAAACACCAGAGCCGTATGGCTCTGATAAACACACCCCCCCACCCTCCCCCAAAAAAAGAAAAACAAACAAAAAAAGTTAATGTTAAAGAATGTAAAAGTGTAATGTAAAATAATATCAGTAAATATTGTCCAAGGGGTGTCCCTGGTGATTGTTCCCCCGTTTTCTAATTCCTTTTTAGTCACTGAGAACAAAAAAGTTGGCAAGATTTTCAAGGGCTGTAATTAGCTTGTTATATGACTGCATTTGTAAAGCAGTGTTGTGTTCTCTTAGATCACTCTCATATCCCACCACTGAATCCCTCATCTTGCACAATGAATTGTACCGAGTAAATTACACTGTAAGACCAAAAATGTGAGTTTCTTAAATGTTGAATTAACACTACAACTGTATACTCAGTCTTTCCCTGTGTGTCTCTGGGTCCATGCTTCCATCATCCCAGCCTGAGCCTGTCAGATCCTTTCACTAGCCTCATAAACCTGCTGAGGAAATGAAAAAGGATTTCTACTGCAGTGCTGTACTCCTCAGGGTGGTCAGTGCACTGCCCTTGTCTCTCCTCCTAAGAGACAGCATGTGTAGTGTGCCTTCCTACAGAGATGTGGCTCACATTGTCCATCTCTTGCATGTAGTATAAAAGAGATGAAGTTGTTCAAATTGTTTTATTATTTGGAATATAATTTTGCATACAATACACGACTGAGGGGGGCAGATGAGATGAATGATGACCTAATCCTCCCCAAAATCAGTGAGAAAAAAATGGGTGGAGCATGCGCATTCGTATAGCTATTACCACGTTTTTGGCCGCCGTAAAGAATTGGGGCGCAACTCAGCCAGTAGGCTTCCTTCCACCACCGACTGGAGGTTTGCGTGTGCATGGAGGATGGATGGGATGGGAAGAGGAGGGTGGGGAGGAGGGGCCGGCGGATCCGTCTGATGAGCAGGCTTTTGCGCTGTCAACTCAAGGGGGGTGCTCGGATGCAAGGCGTTTGGTGCGCACCGGACGGGTAGCTTTGTTTCATCCAAGAGAACGGGAAGGATGAATAATTTCTATGCAAATTAAAACATAAGCAAACAGTGATAGACACTATTTAGGACTGTTTTTGGGCTCGTCTCACAGTTGTATCACATGCGCCGTGGTTGCAAGGGGCTCGGCTATTGTGCGTTTGGTTGAAAGATGCTTCCTTGTTCGTCCTCAGCAGTGGTAGAGATGGAGGGCTGTGGAGACAGCGAGGTGGAGACGCCGAAAGTGAACACGGAGGTGAGTGATTTGCTCTGTGGTTGACAGAGTCCGCGTTCTGGATCCAATCCTTTTTTGATATAAGTTAAACTACATTTCTGTCATATAGGCCATTACGCGGACAAGATGTATCCAAGTCATTTCAAAGGCATGGATGGAAAAAGCCGGCATTGTGATAGCCTATCCCGGCTTGACACTCCTATCTCATTTGACAGCAGAATAATTCGCCATAGGCCTAATCATGAGCAAAATCATTTAAATATATTCTTGGGCACCAGGGTGAAAGCGCTATTTGATGTCAGTTTGTTTCAAAACATGGTGTAAAAATGCTACCCAATATAATGTGGCCTCTCCTTTTTCTTAATCCCAGACACATATCTTGGTGTGAAAGTGTGCAAATCTCTGGGATGGGTGTGTGAGCAGATGCATCAGCCTGTTTGATAGCGTGGGAGTGTCTAGATTAAAGAGATTAATTGATTTTTTGGGCAACAGCCGGACAGAACTTTGTAACATCCTGCTTAAAATCTCCTTTTTGCCTGCTGTTGAGGGAAGCGACTGTGATTAAGACATTGTACAATTTGTTTCCAGTTTAAATCACAAATGAAGATGTTGGATGTTCATGATCAGTCGCAGTGATGCTCTAAATGCTAAAATTCATTGTTGGCATACTGGATATAGTGCCCTACTGTTATAGGCCCGCCTACTAGGCTACTACCAAGTAGCCTATGTATCCTTGGATGTCAGTTCTTACCTGACATCAACCAGAATGGACAGAAAATCTATTCC
>NC_085879.1:16650040-16657540 GCF_034702125.1 Engraulis encrasicolus
AGAGAGAGAGAGAGAGAGAGAGAGAGAGAGAGAGAGAGAGAGAGAGAGAGTGTGTGTGTGTGAGTGGGTGCGTGTGTGTGTGTGTGTGTGTGTGTGTGTGAGAGAGAGAGAGAAGCAACATAGAGAGACAGGGTGTGAAAGAGCAAAGAGAGTGACACAGTGAGAGAGAGAGAGAGAGAGAGAGGGATGAACTGTGTGGCACCATGAGTCAGGGGTGTTTCACAAGGACGCAGTAGGCTCTGCAGTGCTGCCTATGCCATGCCAGGCTATAGCCTATACCATGCTAATGCCTCAGGCTGTACCTATGCAGTTCTATCATATGCAATACTAAAGCATGCACATAGAAAAATGGAAGTAGGCTGCCATTGTGCATCAACTGCTGGTGACTGGGGCAATATCATTTTGCAAAAAAAAGTAGGCCTACAGTATGTAGGCCTAACTAAAAAAAAGTGTCTTTTTAAAAATTGTGTTCCCAAATGGTATTATAGAAGATCATTATTGTATTCTTTCAGTTCAAAAACTGAAAAATGCTGTATTAAACCTGGAGGTATGATATTGTGCCATATGTGTGCCTATATCCAGGGCTCAATTTGTAGCGGGGGCATTTCCATATTTCGGATTTTGATATCCCCTAAATTATTTCTATCTTGGTGATAAGAACTACATTTCGTGCAACTTACTCCACAGTTGTTAAAATCTTTTTTGCGTGTGCTATGCTACTATGGCTCAGTCAGGATGCTTGTTTTCAGCCTCTGCAGTCAGTGCAATGCAGAGCCCGTATATATATGCAAATGAGCCCCATGTGTGCACTGGAGTCAGTGGGCAGGCCCCTCTCCTCCCTCCTCTCGCCTCTCTCCTCAGAGTCACAGAGGAGGGAGAGAGAGCAGACGGAGGTGAAATTGTGAATGCTCCACCACGCTTCTGTGGAAACACTGAGCAAGTCATTCATGGGACCAGCTGACATGGTGACACAAAAGGGTCCTCCTGGGGAGGGGGTGGGGGAGGATGCAGGGGGGGGCGAGTGGGTGGCCTGTGGTGAGTCGGTGGGGGCGAGTGGGTGGGTGGTGGATTTGGAGGATGGTTTGTGGAGGCTGTGACAGGACTGTTAAATGTTAAATTGCCAGCCCGTAGATCACTTCTGAGCACAAAAGGGGACTGACTAGCACAGCCACTCTTGGGGGCCACAGATGTATGGTTTGTGCCTAGTTGCAGTGGACGCAGGTGAAGAATTACAGCCCCAGCCTATGTAGTGGATCGGATGTTATTGCATTTTCCTGGGATAATGAGCCAGACAAACATGGCTCAATTTGCGCTGGGATTAATAATAATAAATAATACTTTTGTTTTATGTAGCACCTTCCAAAACTCCCAAGGTTGCTTGACATGATATCAGTGTAGGTGTGTCTGGGTCGGTGTGTACTTGTGGACACTAGATGCCAAAGGTGATGGTCAGTGAAGGGTCATTTTGAATGTGGTTCGGTAGTTTATTCCAAAAGAATGGAACAGGAATGGATTAATCAGGTTTTTTAAATTCCTGGTCAGTGATTTATGCCTCTACGTTGTTCAGCCAGTCAGTCTGTCTGTTGGTTGGTCTGAAACAAGTTTTCTGTTTGGAGGGTTGGCATGTGCCGTACAGGGCCTGATAAACACACAGGCTAGATATGGCTGCAGGCTAGGGGGGCCCACCTGCCAGGGGGGCCCTCAGTTGTGGAAATCAATATAATTGGAGAAATGTAAGACGATGTGGTATTGATAACTTAGTCTTTTGTCAGGAAGAGTTTTAAATCTTATTGATATTCATTTTGGGTTGGAATTATGACACCATCTTAAGTAATTTTGTAATGAAATTTGCCTTCTGTGGTGGCCTACAGCCTATGGGTCCTGGGCCTCTTTAATCCGGCCCTGGTGACGTAGGTCTGTGGACCGTATTGATGTCTGCTTTACTCTACTCTGATGCTGCATAGGATGAATATGCTCTTTGTCCCCCAGAGCCAAAGGCCAATGACAAGTGACGATTGACAGACAGGAAGAGAGCAGTGCAGTGTGGGTCATCTTCTCAGGCAGTTTGTTGCCACTGTGTTTTTAGAAGTGTAAACTGTAGCAGATCAAATGACAGCCTTTTCATGATGAACCCTTTTGTACAGAGCCCCTGTCACTGTAACCTAGTCTCACAAAAATGATAGTGTCCAAGTCTCAGTCGATCACTTGTTATATCACATCAATTTTGTTATTATGTAGTTGAGCATGTACAGCAGGGTAAATGGGTTAGCAGGCCCATCTGCACAAAGAGGCTACATCTCAAACTAGGTTATCAGACACAGTGCTGTATGTACGTATATGTAAGAAGAAATCTGCACTCACAAACTGCGTCTCATTATTTATTTATATTACCACCATGTCCAAAAAGCAAACGCGTTTCGGCTAACAAGCCTTCATCAGTGCGTGGTACCTCGCACTGATGAAGGCTTGTTAGCCGAAACGCGTTTGCTTTTTGGACATGGTGGTAATATAAATAAATAATGAGACGCAGTTTGTGAGTGCGGATTTCTTCTTCCTTAAGTTGACACTTTTTATCTCGCACCCAAAAGCTTTTCGGTTTTCCAAGAAGTTGAGCGCGTCCTCTGCCAATACTTGTACGTATATGTATACTGTGTACCTAAGTAGATGTTTCTGGACAGCTAAATGACGGTAGATAGCATAAGGGACTGGCTGACCAAAGAGATACACATGAAGGCAAATTAAGCTTCAGATTTAAAGAGGCATATGTTGCTAACATATCCATTTTCATATGTTTGCTTTTTGGATTTGTGGAAGTTGTGATAAGCGATATCTGATATACCTACAAATATCACTATCTTCATTGCTGTCTCAATATCCAAATATCACTCTCGGCGTATCACATCCCAAGTCCCAGGCTGGCATCAGTAGCCCATTTTATGAGGACTCAGTGTGCTGTGTGCTGCTGTGCTGTCTGCTGCTGCTGCTGCTGCTGCTGCAGTGTGCACCTTATGGGTGTGTCACATGAAAGGGAAACATCAGCTCCAATGAGGTTCAAACATCACATCTTTGTAAAAAGCGAGGAGGAGGGGGGCACTGTGTGTGTGTGTGTGTGTGTGTGTGTGTGTGTGTGTGTGTGTGTGTGTGTGTGTGTGTGTGTGTGTGTGTGTGTGTGTGTGTGTGTGTGTGTGTGTGTGTGTGTGTGTGTGTGTGTGTGTGTGTGTGTGTGCGTGCATGTGTGCGTGCGTGCGCATGCGCTTGTCTGTCTGTCTGTCTGCCGGGTGGGGGTGCAGTAGGCCTACATTGTGTGTGTGTGCGCACGCGTGTGTGCGTGTGCGTGCATGTGTGTGTGTGTGTGTGCGCACGCCACCCTGAGTGTGTTTATGTTTGTGTGTGTTAGACAGGGGTTGGTTGGTGTGCGTAGTGAGCAGTGAGTGGTGTCTGCATGGTCTCATCTGCATGGCCAATTCTAAATTCCAGACTATATAGCTAGTAGCGCTCAGCTCAGCTCGCTCACGGGCCGCATAGCAGGGCTTCCCATGAATAATTCACACAGCTGCTTTAGACAGAAAAAAAGAAGCACTACGGCGAACACACACACACACACACACACACACATGCTGCCGATACTCCCCTCACTACTCTCTCTCTCTCTCTCTCTCTCTCTCTCTCTCTCTCTCTCTCTCTCTCTCTCTCTCTCTCTCTCTCTGTCTCTCTCTCTCAAACACACACACTTACACACACACACACACACAGAGAGAGAGAGAGAAAGATAGAGAGAGAGAGAGAGAGAGAGAGAGAGAGATGCAGACCCCACAGCTGATACTACTCCCCCGTTGCTCCCGAGAGGGGAGCTCATTCACAAATGACTCATTTACTAGCTGAGTGAGTATCATCCTAACCAACTGACCCATCCAACCACAGCGCTGTCAGTGTTACAGGAGTACAACACACGGCTGCCCTTGACCTTACACAGGAAATAAAAACCCTCTACACTGATGTATTTCAACCTTGTAAACAGTAGTACTCAGCTTTTATTGTCAAAACCAGATGTGCATGTTAAAATGGTAGTGCACCCTAAGCCTGCTGTGTACAGAGTAATTGGGTGTCTTTGTGTGGAGACGGTCTTTGATATTCCTGGAACAAGTCCCCAACCCCTGTCATGTCCTGGTCTTGCATCTCTCAGCCAGGGATGCAAATTTCACTTCTCAGAAGCTAATTTTGGCTTTTTAATTCAACACTAATTTGTTTTTTTCTCTCACTGTCTCAGTCTCAGACTGCTGTCAGCGTCACCAGAGTCAAGACTTTGTTGTGTAGCACAGAGCTGCTTTGAAAATAAAGCAGTAAGGAAACCAAAAAAGGTTGGCGTCTGCGCCTTAACTTTGAATCGAAATCGAAATTATCAGTGTCTCCAGTAGCAAGAGACACTGGAGACATTGATAATGGACTAGGTCCGAAACGTCTGTAGCTCCAGTTATTTTCTGATTACTTCTTTTGTAATTTGTCAGCCATAATACACATTTTGAACTTGCAAGCCTGGTGTGTGCCTCATCTTTTTTTACTGTCTTGGAAATATAGCACCCACATTGCTGTATTGTTATCTTGTTTAGTAGCCTCAGCTTTTATTGTCAAAAACCATGCACAGGTCAAACCTTAAGCATGCCATGTACAGAGTAGTTGTTGTGCCTTGTCTTTAGACCATGTTTGTCTTCAGACCATCCTTGATCCTCTTGGAACAAGTCTTGCATTACTGTTGTGTCTTGGTCTTCCATCTCACAGTCAGGGTTGATCATTTCTCCCATAATACGCACATTTTGCCTTACGAATTCAACGCTAGCCTTTTTTCTTGATCCCATTTTGGCCTTGGTGTGTTGATGACACTTCTGTCAGAGTTGCTTGAGTCAGGACTGTGTCATACAACACAGGGCTGCCCTTGGAAATACAAAAACACCCACACTGCTGCATCACAGCTTTGTATGGAATAGCACTCAGCTTTATTATAAAAAGCCTACACTGGGTGATATATGGGATGGGTTACTCCACTGGAATGGCTTGTGTGGGATTTCGTTGGTATGTCGCTTGTGGTTTGTTACAGATAGGTGTGTGTTGTTGCCTTTGCTTGAGGAGAAGAAGACAATAACAGCTATATGAGAGACCAGAGTACATCAGCTGACATAGCATGTGAGTGTGTTGTTTGTTGCCTTGGTGGGCACCCAAAAATGCTTGGACAAGAGAGGAGCGTAATTGTATTAGAGGATAATAAAGAGGGAGTCTGCTGCTGCTGCTGCTGAGTTATCACATCAAGGTACAACATGACGATGATACAAGACACCACACAGAGGGGTGAGGGGTGGGGGCAGGTTTGAGGGCTAGAGTTACTATAGTGTGTTGTATCAATTACAGGTTGTATAGATGCTGTATAGAGCGCTAACTGTGGGATTTGAACACACAGCAGGTACTGTTGTTCAGTGACTAAATGGGCGGGCTTTATCTCTAAAGGGATGAAGAGGTTTTAAAAGACATGTGATTCTGTAATTTAATTCATTGCGGTGCCTGGATATTCCTAAAGTAAGAGCATTTCGGGCCATATCCCTGAGTTACAGCTGCCTCTGCATAACTTTTTTGTTGTTGTTCCACGAAGGCCTAATGTTGCAGCTGGAAGGAGCAGTGAGGCAGAATTTGACCTATTTTTTAAACAGTTTTTTTTTTACTTTTCAGAACATTGCTCTAATGTTTTCTGAAGGTAGTTGGAATTTGTTTTCCCTTGAACCTTTAGTTGTGTGTGAATGTGTGTGTGTTTTTATGTATTTTGGGGACCCCGGTGGCTTTTCAATTGGAATCAACATGAGTATTTGGAGGTGTGTATTTGCGTGTTTGTTTTTATGCCTCGTGGGGACCTTGATTCATTAGAGCCATGTGTGTGTGTGTGTGTGTGTGTGTGTGTGTGTGTGTGTGTGTGTGTGTGTGTGTGTGTGTGTGTGTGTGTGTGTGTGTGTGTGTGTGCCCCAGTTTCCCAGATGGTGATCGAGGAGGTGAGCGTTCTGCAGACTCAGCTGGAGATAGAGAAGTCCTGCAGGGAGAATGCAGAAGCCCTCGCCACAAAGGTAAACAAAAATGATATTCAATACATGCAATTGTTTAAAAAGCATTTGTGAGAAATGATACAGTGCACTATTGTAGTTCAAATCCACAATTTCCACCTCATTTACTCTGAAGTTCCTAGCTTGGAGTGAATAAAATAAATATACCTTCATGTGCTCATATACTGTAGTTTGGGCTTTTGATTCCTTTATTGTGATAAAAAAAAGTGAAGATGCGACAGGAAAGTGTTGGCGGGCAAAACTTGGGTAGGGTTGGGAAACGACCCAGGTCAGTCTCGAACCTGGGTCTCCATATACGTAGATGCTACAGTTGCACCACAGCACCCAGATAAAAATAAATCTCCATGTGTATCTGTCTCTATCTATATCCATCCATCTATCCATCCTCCTCCCCCCCTGCATTCTTCCATCCCGTGTCTTCCATCTCTCTCTCGCAGCTGAACAGTGAGAACAGGAAGCTGAAGTACCTGAGCCTGTCGTCGCGGCCGTGTCTGGACGAGCTGCTGCCCAGCATCTCCGACTGCATCTCCCTGGAGGAGGAGGCCGACCCCCAGGACCCCTCCCCCGACCCCTACTCACAGTACCAACAACAGGTCAAAGGTCAGAATGCACTAGACTAATGTCTGGTGCTTTGAATCGGCCTTTGTGTTACAGTAGCTACATTGTGTATTTTTTTTTTTACCACTACACGTAAATGTTGGACGATATGTTGGACGAGTGTCCAGATCTACATGTAAATTTACTAGGCTGAAAGTCAATGTTATATGTTAGGAGCCGAATTAGGGGCACTGACCTCCCAAAGATGAAGATAGAGGGACAAGAACATCCCAATAAAAATGACAATATTGATTGTTGTCTTATATCTGTCTGTGCACACACTTCAGTCATTACAATATTCTACAGTTTTGACCCTCCCCAATGTTGAGCTGAAGTTGGCGCCTTTGATGTGTGTCCAGAGCAACTGTACATGTAAGTGTACTGGGCTGAAAGTCAATACTGATTCTATGGTCAATCCCTCATTGACTTCCAGTACCAACAGCAGGTCAAAGGCTAGCAGAGTGCCTTCAACCATCCACACAGCTCTGGGTTATTGGCCTGTCACAATATTAACAATAGGCCTACTAACAGAGAGTAGCCAGATGTAAGCACATTGGGATAGACTTTCAGAAGGGTGCTGGCACTACTGTCTTTGTTTTTTTTTCTATGCACAGATTGTACTTGCACAATTTTCCAGCAAGACCACTCAAGGGAAAGGATTCATTCAATTACATTACACTTACCTGACACTTTCGTCCAAAGCCGCTCAGAGTATTGGTTACAGTTACAGTGTGGGGTTAGGTGCCTTGCGCAAGGGCACATCAGCCATGGAGTGTGAGATAGGCAGTGGAAGGGTGGGATTTGA